>NC_137053.1:53879678-54287178 GCF_032717465.1 Coenobita brevimanus
TTCCCCATGAGAAGCGTAGGAGCCTGGGGCTAGGCAAGTTGGTCCTGACATTTAAGATGAGAGTGACCAGTCTCACTCATCCCTGAGTGGCATTATGTGAGCAATAAACCCCAACCACCCCTTGAATATAAACCTACACTGGCTCAATCCGACTGGAGCGCCGTAATTACCCACTAAACCACCAGGTGCCAAAATCTGGTTATATGGTTACCACCCACCATAGTAAATGGTTTCCTGGTGTACAGGAAACCAGTTGGCTTGTCACTTGGTGTAGTCACCCACAGGCAGAAGGAAGATGAAAGAATGAAGGAAAGAAAGACAGAAGACGGAGTCTAAAGCCAACCGTAGGCAAAAGTACAAAGAAAGAATGAAGAAAAAAAAGACAGAAAAGAATGGATGGAAAGAAGGATGGAGGAAAGGAAAGGGCAGACACCTGAGAGCAGCACTACATTGAGAGAGTGGATGGTGAATGCCCTCACCTACCATATATGAAGAGTAACACTAGTGAGATTTCAGGAGATACAGTAGAAACAAAAACATTAACCTCTTACCACTTGGAAAAGGGCCAGGTATGCATAACCCACATGGTCAAAATTTATCTTGCTGTTTATCCACGTATGGTTCTGCTCTACACACTCGTCTTTATTTTCAACAACCTGCAAAATAAAATCATATTTATAAAATGCCATTCATTGGAATCATCATCATCATCATCATCATCAAAACCCAATGTCTCATGTACAGAAAAAATGAGGTAGGGATATTTTATGCATGCCCACCCATTTTTCAAGGGGGAAGGTGAGATTTAAAAGGAAATAAGATGAGTCATGTTCTAATCCCTATTCCACCCTCTTTCCAGGTCCTGTGGGCTATAATTCTAGGTGGTATAGCTGAACTATATCTGCCAATACAAGAAAGGGAGCTCCTTAATTTGTACTTCCACTTCTTCACAGCAGCTTCTAACAACCAGATGGGAATTTATCAGTAGTAATCTTTTCTCTATCCTCATGGGAAGAGGAAAAATATAAAAAAGAGGAAGAGAGAAAAATGAGTATCCTCACAATTTTAGCACTGCTTCAGTAAAGGAAATCTGTTAGGTTATATTATTCACTTTGGAGAAAGAATGATGATGGATGAAAAGGTGAAATAATATGAGATGCCTGATGGCACAGTATAGCAGTGGAGTGCAAAAGCCAGAATAACAGCCTTGCCTTGTGTGTACAGGTTCCAATCTTCCAAGGTGATTGTGGTATTTTGACCACATAATTTACTAGTGGTGTAGGTCACCCTCTCATATTTCAGTGTTCTGTACTTTGATCCTGGGTTCCTTCACCTTAAAGGGGATAATGGGACAGGCTAGTACTATTTTACATCACGAGAGACCTCTAATGTTGAAGGGGTTAAGAGATAATTTCCATAAAACCTTAAGGCCAAGAATGTAACCACTTTTTTGTGTATTACTCTGGCAAACACTAAACAATTTTATCTGAGAAAAGGTGACATTTCTTGAACTGAGCAAGTTAGTAGTGGTAACTGTAGCCTCAAGTTTATCTAAATGTGAACCCCGTGGACTGTAAGCTAAAGCTGTCCCTCTCCTGCAGCCCATCATCCTCTCCTAAGGGATAGAAAGGGATGTGAGGGACATTTAAAATGATGAACAACATTGCAATTATCAGCTCACTCCTCGATCAACCAAGACAGCACTTCCTCCAAGTATTTACTTAGACCACTGGTGCTGCCTTCACTCCCAAATTTACTCTCTCTATACAGTATCTGGATTGTCCTGAGCAGCAAGGAGGTGTCTGTAATACACAATTACTGTAGTGTATCTTCAAGCAAAGTGATCCAACAATGCACAGTACAGGTCCAATGTATTTCCTTTCTCATTTACTTAAGTATTCACTGTTATGGACATCAATTTATTCATTCTTTATTTCTCCACTTGGGAACTGAAAATAACAAAAAATAATATCACTGTCTCCATAACTCATCCACATTCAACTCTCACTTCTATGCTTTCCCTGTAGGGGTATTTAATGAATTTATTAATCTTAATATACTACTCAATTCTACAGAATCAAAAGACAACAAATTATTAACAAATGAAACTTTGTAAACAGAAAATATCTGTCATCCAAACATTTACTGCCTCTTTGAAGTCTGAACTGGAATTACTCACCTCATCATCAACATCACCTCAACCCTAACTCCCACCTAAATGACTGACTTAGCTGGAAACCAGAAATAAACACAGAACACAAAAATAGAACTATCACACACTATGCCCAGTGGAACAAGATACAGTACCATTTACACATTACTTAAGCTTTTAAAACCTGGCTCCACATCAGAAGTAAAACCATCTGTATGCTGTTTTTGTGTAAGGTATGTATTTTTCCACACAGATGTATTAAAGAAGAAAAGGCGCTAACCTATGCCATGTGCATCTCTAAACTTACTTCATCCATCAATTCTGACCCCTTGTCCATCCCTTAGCTTCCTCAACTTCGCCAACTCACAAACTCATTTACCATATCCACCCATAATATCTTCACATTACCAACAGCTGGAGAATATGATCAGGCTGAGATGATAAGATACTCATGATAACAAAAAAAAAAAAAAAAAAAAAAAATATAACAATAGGCAGCAAGCTTTTCATATATTTCTGTAGTCAGTACACCATTATTACACTTAAGAAAAAAAATAAACACAATTTTATACTCACTGATATTGGTAAGAGTTCCCCAGAAGTGCGATTGACACACTTGTAAAATTTTCCCCCGAACATCTGTACGCCCATGATGGAAAAGATGAGCCAGAAGACGAGACACACCAGTAATACGTTGAAAATGGACGGGATGGCATACATGAGCGCATTCACCACTATCTGTTGTGGGAAAAAGTAATACATTCAGCAAGCTACATGGAGTGATATGAGGAATACTAAGGAGGTTTTCTTAGAACTTCTTCCTTAAACATTTTTCTTGTGGATATTACAATGCCAACCTTCTCTTATATGTTACCTGAATCTGTTGATATCCAACCCTGCCAGGCCAATGGTTTTCTTTTTTTTTTTTCATTCTGTTCTTGCTATCTTCAGACTACCAAGTTCACCTTTGGAGATATTTTCCAAACTAGAAGGAACAGATAAAGCTTTCATTTACACAATCATTTCCTCAGTGCTAAAAATAAAATTGTCTCAAGGAAGAAAGTGTAAAATTTAAAAAAATACCTCATCAGATTCAAGGGGATTAGAGGCATAAATAATACAAATGACAATACAGTACCAGAGAGATGTAAAATATATAATTCTCACATAGATGTACAAACCTCCTTGATCGCTGGTTTCATTATTGTATTTTCCTTGATCACAGTCTTATGAAAAAGAATGTATTACCTTCAACACTGCAGGCAAAATTGTGTTGATCGGGGTGAAGCTATGAGAAAAACTGAAGAAAATACAATGGAGTTTCAGAAATAATGCACTCCTCCTTGCAGTGAAAGTGCAGAAATAGGAAAAAATATACATATTGCCACTCCAATAGCTGTAAACAACATTTATTGGTGCATTTAACACCACAAGAAGATATTAATGTGTTTTATTGCTTCCGTTTTTTGTATAATAAAAATATTTTAAGCCCTCCCCAAATAGCTGTTAATACACCACTCCGATGAGACAGGAGAATGAAAATATACATAAAGATAGGGGTAACCAGTGTGGTAGGTGGTTGGGTACACATCAATTACTATGATAATGGCATGCCTTGAAGCACATGCCTTCCACAAAAAAACATCTCCAAAACATAATGATGTTTTATTCACTCCACACTCACTTATAAAATGCCTCAGTAGATATCAGTGACAGATAAGCTTTTGGTCTGACTGTGGTAGTAATTCAGAATAACTGAAATGGCAGTATAATATTTAAGGGCAAACTTAATTAAAAGAATGAGAAATATTATAAGAAGTGTTGTATTTACAAGAACAGAAACTGATGATTAAGAATGCTTAATTATGAAAATTTTGCATTCACCGACAAAATACATTATTAAGAATGTTGGATCATAAAGTTATTCATAAGAAATATGAAAGAAAATGGTCATCAAGAGTAGCAAAATCAGTGTAAACATCACTAATCCTGTCCCTCCAGTCTGTTTATGGGTTCTTACTGTATTTGGGTATTAGGCAAACAAGTGAGTGTAAACTTGTGGGCCCTGAACCAATTATGTTTATTCCCATTTATTGTTTTATTAAGTTATTGTGGATTTTTGTTATTGCGGTAGTTTGGCGGACAAATTACCAATAACCACAATCGAGGTTTGACCGTACTGTACTGAAAATCCTTACCATATCATGCATTTGGCTTGCTAGACATCAAAACATAAGTTCAGCCACACCCAAGGGTGGAAATTTAAGGGGATGCAGTGAGACTCGATGTTCTTATGTGTATTTTAACAAGTTTTCGCCCTGTCAAGGTTTCTTAGTGATATATTCTTCCACTCGTAAACACTACCACCGTAACAAAAAATTTCACATGCACTTCTCACTGTGCATCTCAAAATGCTTTCCACATCTATACCCAGTGCTTTATTGGTAATGTTTTTCTTGGCCATATGTTGCTTCCTTCACTAGTCAGTGACTGATAGGTGATAAAGCTTACTGTGATTAATGGCATCAGCATCCATATAAATGCAATATGAACTTTCTTAATATCATTG
The DNA here is from genome assembly GCF_032717465.1 of Coenobita brevimanus. Classification (NCBI taxonomy): domain Eukaryota; kingdom Metazoa; phylum Arthropoda; class Malacostraca; order Decapoda; family Coenobitidae; genus Coenobita; species Coenobita brevimanus. Next base: position 53,884,400 of record NC_137053.1, read on the forward strand.
TTTAAATTGTATCTATTTACAAAAATTAAAAATTTCAAACTCAGTACTATGTCCTTCCCTAAATCGCCTCTCCAGTTAGGAACCACTTTTTTTTTTTCTTTCTTTTCTTTTCTTTTTTTTTTTAAGATGAACAGAGGAAGGCAAAAAAAAAAAAAATCCATACAGCAGATTACAGGTGTCCTCCATTCATAAAAAATCTGTAACAGTTGGACTTCAACAGCTGTAGGCTGAAGTTAGAAGGGAAACCATTCTGGGTAAGTGAGTTCCAAAGTGATGTAGCTTGGGGAATAAAAGAATTATGAAAGATTGAAGTTCTGCAGTAAGGCAGTGTGAAAGTCCAGTCATGAGTGCTACCAGATGCCCATATGGCATGAGGATGGGAGTTGAGAGGTGGCACAAAGGATGCAATGTCTGAGCATTTGCCATAAAAGTACTGGACATTTGCGCTGCGAGGGGGTTGGTGATAGCCAATACCCTCTTCAGGCATAAAATGATCCACAGGTATACATGGCGAGTGATGAGAAGGGTGGGTGGTGAACTGAATGAAAGGAAGGCAATGATTGATTATGTGTGTGTGGATGAAAGGATGCGAAGATGTGTAAAGGATGCAAGAGTGTATAGAGATTGGGGGAGTGGACTTTCTGACCACTACTTGGTGGTGGCCAGAATTAGGATGCAAGTGAGATCGAGGAACAGAAGAAGGGAAAGACGAGAGGAAGGAGTAGTTGCAAGGAGAGTGGAAAGGTTACAAGAGGATGAGAAAAAGGCAGAGTATAAGAGAGAAGTGGAGGAACGATTGGGCAAATATGAATTGGAGCAGATGGGAGACGTGGAAGGTGTGTGTAAGATATTTACAGAATAAATATGTGCAGCATGTGATGTGGTGTGTGGAAGGAAGAGAAGACGGAGGGGGGTGCAAGGAACAGCGTGATGGACTGAAGAGGTGAAACAGGCTGTGGCACAAAAGAAGAAAGCATACAATGAATGGATGAGAAATAGGGGCGTGGAAGAAGTTGAGAGGCGGAAGAGAGAGTTATATGTGGAAAGGAAGAGAGAGTTATATGTGGAAAGGAAGAGAGAGGTGAAAAGATTAGTAAGAGAGAATAAGAAGAGAGTGGATGAGGAATTTGGAAGGAATTTGAGTGTAAAGTGGAGGGACTGTAAGAAAATGTTCTGGAGAGAAGTGAAAAGAGTAAGACAGGGTGGAAGTGAAGTTAGCAGGGGAGTGAAAGATAAAAATGGTAGATTACTAGTGGAGAAGGGAGAAAAGTGAGCAGATGGAGAGAACACTTTAAGGAATTGTTGAACGTAGAGGATGGAAGTAATGCGAGTATAAGTGGCTGGGGAATGGCTGGGAGAAGGAGGGAGGTGAGGAGACAAGAAGAAATCAGTAGGATAGAAGTTGTGGAAGCAATGAAGAAAGTTAAATCGGGGAAAGCCCCAGGAATTGATGGAGTGTGTGGTGAAATGCTGAAGCATGGGGGAGAGATAGTAGTAGAATGGATGTGGAAGATGTGCAGATTGGCCTGGGAGGAAGGTAGAGTCCCGGAGGATTGGAAGTCAGGTATAATTATTCCCTTGTACAAAGGAAAAGGGGAAAAAGAAGTGTGTGGTAATCATAGGGGCATTTGTCTTCTTAGTATAATAGGAAAAGTGTATGGTAGGATACTTATAGACAGAGTTAGTGAAAGAACAGAGAAATTAGTTGGAGAAGAACAGGGAGGCTTTAGGAAGGGAAGAGGTTGTGTAGATCAGATATTCATTCTTAGATCTTTAGTGGAAAAGTTTCTAGAGAAGGGAAAGAAGTTGTATGCGGCTTTCATGGATTTCGAGAAAGCATATGACAGGGTGGATAGACAAGGATTGTGGAAAGTGTTAAGAATATATGGAGTAGATGGGAAGTTGTTGAATGCTGTGAAGAGTATGTACGATGGTGCGAAGGCTGCAGTGCGTGTGGATGGTGAACTAAGTGAATTTTTCTCTTTGAAAGTTGGTTTGAAACAGGGATGTGTCATGTCTCCATGGTTGTTCAATCTGTACATGGATGGGGTAATAAAAGAGGTACAAGGTAAGGTAGTGGATGTTGGAGTGGCCCTGGTGAGAGAGGATAGTGTTTGGAAACTCCCTGTACTGCTGTTTGCAGATGATACTGTATTGTTGAGTGAAGACGAAGGGGAGCTGCAAGGCTTGGTGGATGAGTTTGAGAGAGTGTGTAAGAAACGGAACCTAAAGGTGAATGTAGGGAAGAGTAAAGTGATGGTCTTTGAGAGAGGTGAAGTTAGTGAATGTACAGCGAGGGTAGATGGTGAGGAATTGGAAAATGTAAGTACGTTTAAGTATTTGGGTAGTGTGATGAGTAAGGATGGAGGTTTGGAGGGTGAAGTGCTTGAAAGGGTACAGCAGGGAAGAAAGGTTGCTGGTTCTTTGAAAGCAGTGATAAGAAACAGGGAAGTGAGCATGGAAGTGAAAAAGTTACTACATGACAGTATTGTGATACCAACTCTAACGTACGGAAGTGAAGCTTGGACATTGTTGGAAGGACACAAGTCAAGAGTGAGAGCAGTGGAAATGAGTTATTTAAGAGGAGCCTGTGGAGTCACGTGGAGAGACAGGCTGACGAATGAGGATATAAAGGAGCGTTGTGGTGTGGATGTGGATGTGATAGGAAGCGTTATGAGGAACACACTGAGGTGGTTTGGCCATGTGGAGAGGATGGAAGGTGAAAGACTGACGAAGAGAGTGTATGTGAGTGAGGTGGAGGGGGGAAGAGGGAGGGGGAGGCCGAGGATGAGATGGAGGGATGGGGTGGAGAGGTATATGAGAGAGGGGTGTGTGAGTTGGGAGCAGGGCAGTGAAATGGCGGGGGACAGGGCGACTTGGAGGCGATTTGTTTGTGGCCACCCCAAACGGGATTGAGGCGTCTGGCAATAGATAGATAGATAGATAGATCTCTAAAACAATGCAAGGGAGGCTACATTCCCTCTTATTTGTAGGGGAAGTGGTTCATTTGTAACTGCAGGGTTATTAATAGTTCTTACAACTTTGCTCTGCATTCTGTCCAGTTGTTTTAGTGCAACCTCTCCATATCCATTCCACAAGGGAAAGCAACATTCCAGCTGAAAGTGCATATGACTCTTGTAAGCTAACTGCTTGTCAGTGAAGAAGTTATGGACTCCGTACAATAATCTAAGTTCCTTTGATGCGGTTTTAGCATGTGATCTAATATGAAAGGTCCACTAAGACAGGAATATTAGCAGCAATAAAGGTAATATGGGAATCAGACAATATCTGTCTATTAGTAAATTGTACATATCTGGTTTTTCTAGTATTAAATGACACAATGTTATTTTGTCCTCATTCAGCGATCTTAGATATGTCTTGATTTATGGAGATTTCTGTGCTGAGTATAAGGGCATAGTGGAAGAAAGATTGGGAAGGTATGAGTTAGAGCAGATGGAAGGGGTGGAAGAAGTATGTAAGATATTCACGGAAGAGATAGGCGCAGCGTGTGAGTGGTTTGTGGAGTGAGGAGGAGATGCAGGGGTGTGCAAGGGACAGCATGGTGGAATGATGAGGTGAAACGAGCTGTGGAACAAAAGAAGAAGGCATATAGTGAATGGCTAGCGAGCAGAGGTAGAGGAGAAGATGAGAGAGGAAGAGAGAGGTATATGTCAGCAGGAGAAGGGAGGTGAAGAGATTGGTGAAGGAGAGTAAGAAGAAAGTGAATGAAGAATTTGGGAGGAATCTGAGTGTGAAATGGAGGGAGAGTGAGAAATTGTTTTGGAAGGAGGTAAAGAAAATAAGGCCGTGTGAAAGGGGAAATAGTAGGGGAGTGAAAGATAGGAATAACAGATTGTTGGTGGAGAAGAGAGAGAAATTGAGGAGATGGAAGGAGCACTTTGAGGATTTGTTGAATGTAGAGAGTGAGAGCAGTGCGAGTATAAGTGGTTGGGAAATGGCTGGAAGAAGAAGAGATGAGAGGAGGGAGGAAGAGATCAGTAGGGCAGAAGTAGTGGAAGCAATGAAGAAGATCAAGCTGGGAAAGGCCCCAGGAATTGATGGAGTACTGGTGAAATGCTGAGGTATGGGGGCGAGATTGTTGTGGAGTGGATATGGAAGTTGTGTAGATTGGCTTGGGAAGAGGGAAGGGTTCCAGAGGACTGGAAATCAGGTATAATTGTTCCTTTATACAAAGGAAAAGGGGAGAGAGAAGTATGTGGTAACCACAGGGGTATTTGCCTTCTTAGTCTATCTATTGCCAGACGCCTTAATCCCGCTCAAGGTGGGTAATTTATTGTGTTTCCATCCGAAGGTTTTAGTGGGGGAATGAGTGATGAATTGTTAAAGTTATTACTGAAAGATCTGAGAGTTGACCAGAATACTGTATTCTATTGTCATTAGTTTGGATGTTTGGTTGTGAAGAAAGTTTGATTTAACAAGATTTTTTACTGCTTTTGGATGGTTTCTAGCAATTTTAACCTGTACCACATGGGGGGGGGGGAGAAACTGATATCCCTCTAGCCGGCCAATTTTGGATTTTTTCTTTTCCTGGCTAAATGGGCTTTATACATCAATATAAGATCCTTGGCATTAATAAAAGTAATTACTGAAGCCAGAAAGTTGGTTGAATTGAGTCGGGTTGGTGTCATTCCACCTTTGAAAACTTCGAGCTTACTGAGAGAGCAGAGCGGCTGTGAGCTTGTGAACTAATTTTGGATTTTTTTTTTCTGGCTACATGGGCTTAATACATCAATATAAGATCCCTGGCACTAACAAAGGTAATCACTAAAGCCAGAAAATTGGTTAAATCAAGTCAGGTTGGTGCCACTCTAACTCTGAAATCTTTGAGGTTACCGAGACAACAGAGCATCTGTGAGCTTGTGAACCTATTTTGGATTTTTTTCCTGGCTAAATGGGCTTATTTAAGATCCCTGGCACTAATACAAGTAATCACCAAAGCCAGAAAGTTGGCTGAATCGAGTCAGGTTGGTGCCACTCAACTTCTGATATCTTCAAGGTTACTGAGAAAGAAGAGCTTCTGTGAGCCTCTTAAGAGTCAGTCGCCTCCCGCGCTCCTAAATCAGTGTCTCAAACATAGCGGAGAAATGTCTGAAGTTAGCAAGATGTGTTATTACCTTCCATTTTACTTCGGCTCTTGCAATGACTTCTCAATGCTGCAGGATGTAGATCTACATCACCAGCATTTTTGAAGGGGAACGTAGATCTACTGTATGTTGCCAGCGTGGTACAGGTTAAATTGACTGAGGGATCCAGATGTTTATTATTTTAAGTCAAAGTTATATGTTAAGGACTTTTGGATTGTTGCTCTGGATAACTGCTGTCAAACCATTTTGGGAGTCCGATCTTTTAGTCAACTCTTGACTAGAAATGAGCAATTCCATTGCAGCTTGTTTAAACCATTAATGTGGGACTGGGTAGAATTGATGTCAGTAACGACTGCCATGGAATGTCAGCGAGATAATTTATAAATCCATCCCAGTCTGCCCTATCAAAGTGCCATTTGGTCACCCTGACAGGTTCAGAATGGGGAGGTTTGGGACAACTGGCTATTGAGGCCTTGAAGAGATTGTGGTTAGAGGATCCAAGTGGTGACAGTACTACTATACTGTCTTAAACTGGGTTACTTGTCAGGTATATGTTCAAGAGCCAGGCACTATGGTCAGGATTATCTCGTATTCCAGTTAGCTGTTTTACCAACTCCGTGAGATTAAACGATTCCGCAAACAGTCCACATTCCAGACCAATCTTGTCACTCCTGGCAGAATGCAATAACCATCTTACATTATGGATGTTAAACTCACCCAAATTGGTCATTTCAGCAATAAAGGTGAGGTTAAGGTTGGTCAACTGTGTGGATGTGAAGTCAAAATGCTGGGTTCTGAGGAAGCATTTGGGAAGTGATCAACTATACAGATATATCTGATAATATTTAGGCAATTTAGTTTCTTTAATGAATAATAAATGTTAGCTGAAGTAAAGTTCAAAACAGTGTCAACAGCAAATTCAGATCTGATATAACAACACATGCCAACATTGTTACAGAAGTTTGTGAGGAGATGGTAACCAGGAAAACTAAATGGAGATATGTCAGTAAAAGGAAAGATTTGGGTTTCTGTGAGGAATAGGGCTAGAGGGCATACAGACTGGAGGAAAAAAACGTAACAAAATTCAGACTGGTAAGAAGACCACAGATGTTAGTGAAATATAAGACCGAACCCGCACTTCTCCACTGACGAGCATGAACATTGTTAGCAATATACAGAAATATACATACAGTTCAGCATGCACCAAGGTGGCATTTGAATGCATTCCATTCTGGAGTGTCAAATGTTATCCAACAACTCAATTTTAGGAGTCACCGATAAATAGTGATGTAAGGTGCTAAGACACATAATGGTTCAGTGTATCATTAGACCATCATCACATATATTATAATCGTGTGTGTGTGTGTGTGTGTGTGTGTGTGTGTGTGTGTGTGTGTGTGTGTGTGTGTGTGTGTGTTCTTACCTAATTGTTCTGACCTAATTTTATCTTTACAGGAATGATTCAAGGTCGTACTGTCCCATGTATTACATCACTTTTATCATACATATCCTTAATTTATGAACTGTTTTGGCCAACACTACAGTATTTCATTTGGTTGTGCATTCCGCTAATCAACTGCTCTATTTGGGAAACTGAATTTCCTTATGTCTTTATCACCTCTCTTTTTATGTAGTTTCTTGCAATGTCCTCTTGCTGATGCTTCCCCATAGGTTACATACTCATTTATGTCTATTTTCTCTTTCCAAGAGATGCATTTATATAGCATAATCATGTCTTCTCTTTTCCTTCTCTCCTGTAGTGTTGGTAGACTCAATTTTTCTAGTCTTTATACGTAGCTTTGATTCTTTAAGCTTTGTACCCAAATGTGGAACTCCACTAGTCATTTCCCTCCATGATGAGTAATTTCCCCTTAGTACTGTTCTCATTTCCCTTTTGCTGAGAAAATCCTGCATTCAGCAGTACAGGTTGCCTTGGACTCCTCCTTGATGGTACAGTTTCCATAAAAGTCTTTGGTGCAGTACTCTGCCAAATGTTTTCTTGAAATCTAAATAGATACTGTTCACCAATCCTTCTCTTTTATGTAATGTTTCTCTAACTCTATAATAGTAGATTAATAGATTAGAAAAACATGATTTTCCCTTTCTAAAATTGAACTGCCTTTCTGTATCATACTATGTTCTTCTAGATGGTTTACCCAAACTTCTCTTATCAGCTTTTCTAGTATCTTACTTACAACACTGGTCAGTGATACTGATCGGTGGTTGAGTGGATTCTGTCTGTTCCCCTTCTTGATTAGAGGAATTATGTTTGCTTTCTTCCATATATCTGGTACTTTACCTTGACTTAAGAATTCCTTGAATATTAAATATACTGGTCTGCTTAACTCTTCTGCACATTCATAGCACCCAAGCTGAAGTTTCATCCGGACCATATGTTTTTCCTTTGTGTAATTTACTTAACTATTCCTGTACTTCTTTTTCTGATATTTGTATATCTGATAATATGTGTGGGCACGCATGTTCCATATCATCACTTTCAAAATAACAGTATTTTCTTCTGTAAAAACTGATTGGAAATTTTTATTTAGTCCATCTATCTATCTACCTATTACAAGACACCTTAATCAAGTAAGGGGTGGCCACAAACAAATCGCCTCCATGTCGCCCTGTCCCCTGCCATTTCATTGCCCTGCTCCAAGCTCACACCCCCTACTCTCATATACGTCTCTACTCCATCCCTCCATCCATCTCATGCTTAGCCTCCCCCTCCCTCTCCCCCCCTCTACCCCACTCACATATGCTTTCCTCGTCAGTCTCTCACGCTCCATCCTCTCCACATGGCCAAACCGCCTGTGTATTTCCCCTAACGCTTCCTATCAAATCCACATCCATACCACCAGACTCCTTCACTTCCTCATTTGTCAGTCTGTCTCTCCATGTGACCCCACAGGCTCCTCTCAAATAACTCATTTACATTGCTCTCACTCATGACTTCTGTCCCTCCAACAAGGTCCAAGCCTCACTTCCAAACGTTAGAGTTGATATCACAATACCGTCATGTAGTAGCTTTTTCACTTCCATGCTCACTTCCCTGTTTCTTATCACTGATTTCAAGGAACCAGCAACCTTTCTTCCTTGTTGTACCCTTTCAAGCACTTCACCCCTCTAAACTTCCATCCTTACTCATCACACTACCCAAGTACTTAAATGCACTCACATTTTCCATTTCCTCCTCATCCAACCTCACTGTACATTCACTGACTTCACTTCTCTCGAAGACCATAACGTTACTTTTCCCTACATTCACCTTTACATTCTGTTTCTTACATACTCTCACAAAATCATTCATTAAGCCTTGCAACTCCCCTTCGTCTTCACTTAGCAGCACATCATCTCCAAACAACAGTACTGTACAAGGAGTTTCCAAACTCTGCCCTCTCTCATTAGGGCTACTCCAACATCCACTGCCCTACCTTGTACCTCTTTTATAACCCCATCCATATACAGACTGAACAACCATGGAGACATAACACATCTTTGTTTCAATCCAACCTTCAAATAAAAAAATTCACTCAGTTCACCATCCACACGCACTGCAGCCTTAGCATCCTCATACGTACTCTTCACGGCTTCAACTGTCAGGACTCCATATTATAATTACAAATCATAATAGATAGCATGATGGATAGATAGATAGATAGATAGACAGACAGATAGATAGACAGATAGAAGCAGCAAGTCAGGGGATGAGATAGGTAGTGTGTCAGCGAGAATCGAGCAATGGTAAACATGCTTACACACTCTAACTCAAGGAATGCTTGATAGGTACGCAAACAGTGCCTCGTAACCACACACACATACTCACACACAGGCTTCTAGAAGCTTCACATCAGAATATTCCATGTGACACGACCCCTGCTAAAATATGAATTTAGGAAGCAGAGCTCAGAAGGAGGTTAGCCTTAGAATCGACAGGTAGTAGGGAGAAGGAGGCTAGCAACATGGGCGAGAGGGTGGAAGAGAAAGAAAGAGAGCGAGAGAGGGAGGTAGCTCGCGGGACTCTATACTTCACTCGTGTGTGAGAGACTGTTAATATTTCCAAGACAAATAAAAATAGTCCCATATTAATCTTTACCTCTCCTGTCATTGCATGAGAAAAAGGGAATGAAGACTATCTACTTACAAAACTACTCACATATAACAACTGCTCGTCCACGTGTCTAATACATGTATCAATGACATACAAAACACACTACAAGAAGCTACAAAGTTACTGTAAGACAACAACATCCCATCTGCTCCACATATTCTTAATACTTTCCACAATCTTTGTCTATCCACCCTGTCGTATGCTTTCTCCAAATCCATTAACCCTTTAAACGCAGAGCGTTGCTTTTGCGACGATCGCCAAAAAGGACATAACGGTGGATCGTCGCGTTTGCGATTTGAGTTAATTTTGAATAAACACAGGCAAGGATGTTCCAGCTGGTATTGTCTATCAGTACTGCCACCTTTTAGCTACAATTAGCATACTTGACCTTTGTACTACTGACCTCCGTTGTTGCCAAGTATCGCGTTTTTTCTCCCCTCCCCCCTCCACCACGGCCCAGCCAGCCTAGCTGTGATATATGGCAGTGCACTGACTGCTCAGAACTGTAAATCTGCACTCTCCTCTCACAAGCAGTTTATGCTAATAGGAAACGCTTATTTCCCCAGTTGTCACACTAGCTTTTTTTCGCGCGGTTTGCCCCTGTTTAGCGTCAGTTTACAGCAGGCTTTCAAAGTGACATTATGGTGAGTTCTAGCTCTTCCGAGTCAGTGCGAGCGGCCGACAGGAATGAGAATAAAGTGACGGGCGTAAGGCAGAATAAAACCGCACCGCTGTGGTCTTTTGGGAAGTACTATGATTGCAAATAATGTAGTATACGTGTTTTTAGCTGTGAAAATGGAAATGTTTGTTGAGTGACGGGAAGACTGCCGACGCGCTGCATGTCGGCCGTATGCTTCGTTGATTTTAGCCTTATTTTCAGTGCTTATTGTACAAATACGGATTCCAAACTACCTGTATGTTGTAGTATAAAGTTTACTATGACAGAATGAGGCTGTGGTAGAGGGGAAACCGGGTTGCTGGAGGTGTGAAAGTGAAGATTTTGTTACCCAACTTTGCAAGTCTACACAAGTCCTTGGGTAGTCCACGAAGGCTCAACACCTGTCTCTGGAGAAAGCTGAATGTAAGTACTATCTGCCATACCAAGTATAATGTTCTAGGGTTAATCTCTGATTTTTGGCTAATATTTTCCTACAGGTACTCAGACCGCGATCCAACCCCGCCACCCGGGGGGGGGGCTGTCCATGGCCGCGTTTTAGGGGTTAAGGCCGCATACAACTTCTTTCCCTTCTCTAGAAACTGTTCCACTAAAGCTCTAAGAATGAATATCTGATCTACACAACCTCTTCCCTTCCTAAAACCTCCCTGTTCTTCTCCAGCTAATTCCTCTGTTATTTCCCTGTTATTTAGTGCTTCATAAATATCTTTCTCTTCTGTGTAGATGATGCCCTCGTCCGTTAAGGACTGTACTTTAATTTTGGTTTTCCTTTGGATGTAGCTGTAAAATAGCTAAGGTTGATCACTACAATACTTTTCTTTATAATGTCTCCCTCAAACTGCCTTTGAGCTTCCTTCCTTTTCCCTGTATAATATTTTCTTGCCTGTTTATAGCTGTTGTATGCCCTCTCATTATTGTGTCTTCTGTATCTATTCCACAGCAAGTCTCTTTTTTCTGTTTATTTTTTTACATTCTGTATTATACCATTTCCTTATTTTCATTTCTGTTTCTTTATGCTGAGAGATGAAATTTTGGACTCCTATTTTATAAAAATCCCAGAATCTTCTATATATAATATTTAAATCTTGTTCTCTAAGCTCCTTTCCCAATCTACTGTATTTCTAAGAAGTACTTCTTTGCTGAATTTTTTCAGTGTTTCAGTAACATAGAGTGTAGACTAGCATGCTCTCCAATACAAGTTTCTCTGACTATCAACACTAAACTACATGCACAGTACACACTACACTTCCTTTCCAAAATTAAATAAAAGAAAAATGGCACACTACAACACAGCCTTGGGGGAGACAATAAATGCCCCCACCATCTGCCCCTCTCCTGGTGATGGCTCTTTGAGCTGCCTGGACCCACTGTCTGACTCACTTCTCCTTCATTTCTGCAACATTCGCAGCCTTTCCTCTTTCTCTGTTGAACACCACCTCTCCTCCTCTAAACCTCACCTTCTCTTCCTTACTGAGACTCAGCTGTCTGAGGCAACTGACAGCAAACCCATCTCTGTATCCTCTTACATTCTCTATACTCATTTCAAAGCCAAAGGTGGATGTTGCGTATATGTACACAACGACCTATCTTGCTCCTGTGTTCCTGAACTAGTTTCTTCTGAATTCTCTACTCTCTGGTTTCGGCTCTCCTGTCATTCTCTGACTAAATATATCTGCACCGTTTACGTATCTCCTAATTCTATTGGCTATAAAAAATTCTTCGACTATCCTACTTCTACAATGGAACACATTCTATCCATTTCTCCTTTCTCTGAAATCTCCATTCTAGGAGATTTCAATGTTCACCACCACCTTTGGCTCTCCTCTTCTTTCACTGATCCACCTGGTGAACAAGCCTTCATCTTTTCTATCCTTAATGACCTAGAGCAGCTTGTACAGCATCCAACCCGTATCCCCGACCGCCTTGGAGAAAGCTCCAACATACTTGACCTCTTCCTTACAACTAATCCTTCTGCTTACACTGTTAATCTTTTCTCTTCGTTGGGCTCCTCCGATCATAACCTTGTTACTTCAACCTGTCCTATTGCTACGGTGCGGCCTGTGGACCCTCCAAAGAAACGTTGTCTGTGGCACTTTGGAGCTGCGGATTGAGAGGCCCTCAGGCAGTACTTCTTTGATTATCCATGGAATGATTATTGCCTACATGCCCGGGAGCCATCTGAGTGTACCTTGTGCTTTACGAAGGTTATTCTCTCGGGCATGGAAGCATACATTCCTTTCTCATATCCTCTGAATAATGCAAGAAATCCTTGGTTTAATCATGCCTGTTCTAATGTTGTCTGCAACAAGGAGAGGGCCTATAAAAGGTACCAGAGCCAACCCACCCCTGAATCACATCTTTTTTATGTTTCTTCCTGGAATCGTGCTAAGTCTGTTCTTCGCTCTGCAAAAAACTATTTCATCTGTACTAAATGCTTTCAGCTCTCCAACTCATATTCTTCACGCTCCTTCTGGCACCTTGCCAAAAACCTTTCTAACAACATTACCTCATCATCCTTCCCTCCTCTTTTCTATTCTGATGGCTCTGTAGCTATTTCTTCTACTGATAAAGCAGATCTGTTTGCTCAGACTTTCTCCTCCAATTCCACCTTAAACGATTCTGGTGCTGTTCCTCCCTCACTTCCCTCCTCTGACTTCCTCATGACTGATATTAAAATTTCTTCAACTGATGTATTTTCTGCCATCACTGGCCTCAATACTAACAAGGCATATGGACCTGATGGGTCCCTCCTGTTGTCCTCAAGAACTGTGTTTCTGTGCTTACACCCTGCCTAGATAAACTCTTTCGCCTTTGTCTTTCTACTTGTACCTTTCCTTCTTGCTGGAAGTTTGCTCTCATTCAGCCAGTCCCAAAGAAGGGTGATCATTTCCAACCCTCTACCTATCGTTCAATTGCTTTAACATCCTGCGTTTCAAAAGTTTTCGAGCCCATTCTTAACAGAAAAATTTTAAAGCATCTTTCCTATCACAACCTCCTTTCCGATCATCAGTAGGGGTTCCATCAGGGATGCCTCACTGGCGATCTTCTCACCTACATTTTAGACTGCTGGTCATCCTCCTTTCGGGACTTTGGTGAAATCTTTGCCATTGCACTTGACACCTCAAATGTTTTCCATCAAGTCTGGAATAAATCTTTAATTTCCAAACTACCCTCTTACAGTTTCTATCCTTCTATCTGTGCCTTCATCTATAGCTTCCTATCTGGTTGTTCTATAGCCGCTGTTGTAGACGGCCATCACTCTTCTAGATCAATCAACAGTGGTGTTCCTCAGGGCTCTGTCCGATCACCAACTCTCTTCCTTTTATTCATCAACGACCTTCAATGCTGTACATCTAACCCTATCCACTCGTACGCTGATGATTCCACCCTTCACCTTTCCATGCAGTTCTCACAATGTCCATCTCAGCAGTTACTTCAACAAACAAGGGATGAGGCTATGGCACACCTAAAGTCCGACTTGGCCTGTATCTGTGACTGGGGTAAAAGTGATCTTGTTGTTTTTAATATATCAAAAACTCAGTTTTTACACGTATCAACTCAACAAAATCTTCCACAGGAGTACCCACTCATGTCAAATAATACCCAGCTCAATCCTGTGGCATCCTTGAACATGCTTGGGGTTTCATTCACCTGGGACTTATCTTGGAAAGATCATACTGCATCTCTTGTAAAATCTGCTTCCAAGAGTTTGGGTTTGCTAGACCGACTCCGTACCTTCTTTACCCCTGCACAGTTGTTGACTTTATACACAGGCTTCATTTGCCCCTGTGTAGAGTATAACTCTCATGTGTGGGGAGGCTCCCCACATACATCTCTTCTCAACAGGGTGGGATCAAAGGCTTTTTGTCTCATTAACTCTCCTTCTCTTACTGGCTCCCTTCATCCTCTGTCTCTTCACTGCACTGTTGCATCTTTATGTCTTTTCTATTGCTACTTCAATGGTCATTGCTCCTCTGAACTGTCTGCTTGCATCCTTCGATCTCAACAATGCCCGTCTAGCAACAAACTCTCTTCCTTTTTCTGTCCAACTCTCTAGTGCAAGAGTTAACTGTTACTCCCAGTCCTTCATTTATGCAACAGGTCTACTCTGGAGCTGTCTCCCTCTGTCTGCATTTTCTACTTCCTATGATCTCCTGTCTTTCAAATGCAGTGTGTCCAGGCATCTCAAAATGAACGGATCTTGAATTTCTCTCTCTTTTGCATTGTTTTTGTTTTTTTCTTGTAAGGAACAGTTTGTGGGTTCTTGGCCTTTGGTTCCTTCTTTCTTGCATTAAAAAAAAAAAAAAAAATCTACTATATCGTTTACGTAAACCAGGAACATTCTGGGCGCTAACACCGAGCCCTGTGAGACTCCAATTGTTACTTCCCTCCATCCAGACATCTTGTCTTTAATTACTGTCCTCATTTGTCTGTCTCTCAAGAAGTCTCTCATCCACTCCAAGAGGTTCCTCTTCAGTTCTCCTATGTGTTCCAATTTCCACATTAGTCACTTGTGGGGTACCTTGTCAAAGGCTTTACCCAGATCTAAATACATACAATCCCCCCAAGCATCTCTCTTCTGTAGCATGTCAATCGCTCTTTGGTAGAAGCTCAACAAGTTGGAAACACACGACCTTCCACTTCTGAGTCCAAATTGACTTTCTGCCAAAATATTCCTCTCCAGATATTTTATCCAACAGAGTTTCTGACAGATAATCAGGACAGCTGAGGATAGAGGAAGATGGCGCTCCATGGCTGCTAACGTCACATGAATGGCACTTCGGTGAAGGTCTTTCAGGATTCTTTCGAACAATTTAGCAACTATGCTGGTCAGGAACACTGGTCAATTCGGGGGTTCATCCTTGTTCCTTCTCTTATACATTGGTACCACACTGGCCCTCTTCCATTCCCGAAGCACTTACCCTTCTTCCAAAGAACACATCCAAAGAATACACAATTAATCTGTGAATCTTATCTGCTAGTTGTTCTCTGCATTCCTTTAGCATCCAATTAGAGATCCCGTCTGGCCCAGGGGCCTTCCTCACATCTTGAGTTTCAAGCAATTTGTACATTTCTTGCACTTCAACAATACAGTTCTAGTCTCTCCCACCTCCTCCACACAATCACTATCTCTTCTGAAGACCTATTGGATGCATTTGTTCATTATTGCAGCTTGCATAACCGCATCTTTATAGACATTTCCTTCCACTTTCAGCTTACTGATTCCTTCCTTTTTTTCAATTTGCCATTAACCCCTAAAGAACTACGTTCGACAATCAACGTTTTTTCACAATTTTGCTAATGGACGAAGAACGTTGATAATGCAACTTCCACAAAAACTGGCAGCGGCTTGCTCCACCCTGGCTGTGACATAGATGGCTTCTGACTAATCATAACTAAGTGTTGGACACACGGGAGGGAGGATGAATGCCCATGCCCAAGCAGTGGGGGGTGTACCCCCCATCTTCCTCTCGCCGCATCCCTCTATCCCAGGGGTTCCCAACCTTTATTTACCCATTACCCCATTTTCCACACCTCTCTTCACTCATTACCCCTCATTGCTTATGTTTCCACAATTGCATTTTAGCTGCTTAACATTTTGATGTCTAGATTTTAGTTTGAATGTAGGACTTAATTAAAGGTTAGGCTAAAACCAAGAGGGTTATTGCAAGGAGTAATTTATTTTTATTATTAACACTGATACCAAATAAACATGACTTTAAACATTCATCTCTGAATTTTAGTATAGGTCCGAAGTCTATCATGACTGGTATGATTTTTAGATTTTTTTTTTTTTTTTTGTTACCTCCCCCATTACCTTTCACAAAAGACCAAATTACCCCACTTGGGGTAATTTACCCCAGGTTGGGAACCCCTGCTCTATCCCAATATGTTGTTACTACCCCATCTCCTTCCATTACCACCACCACCACTCCTCTCACACCCTCATCATGCATCCTCCACCCCTCCAATGTGGATCCTCCCCCCCTGTCCCCACCCCAGGTCATGTGGGAGGAGGGTATTTCCTCCCCAGTCATTTGGGGGCAGAGTATTTCCCCCCTACCCTCCCTCCACATCCCTGTACTCCACTGGGGCCCTTCCTTTGTGTCTGGCGGTGGTCTCCTCCCATCCCTCCATCCTCGTACATCCCCTCTTGGCCTTACCAACCCCCACCCCCGCCCCCTACCCCATAGCACCAAGCATCTTTACCCCCCCAGCGTATTTTTCTTTCTCGCCCAGGCTGCGACGGGTAACTATCATCAACATTGACAGGCCATAGCTCTGTAACTGTTGGGTCTAAGAGGGTGGGGTTTGAATTTTCAGGGGAGTAAATTCAAGCTCTATACATTGGGCACACTACTTTTAACCTTCGAAAAAGTTAAAAAATAGGCCTGTTCTTGAGTCATGGGGGTAGTCGAGGCTGGAGAACTGCGTACCCAAGGGGTTAACAAACCTGTAGAACAATTTAGGTTCATCCTTACATTTGTCAATTATACATTTTTCGAAGTTTCTTTCTTCCTCTCTACATATTCTTGCACGTTCATTTCTAGTTCTTTTATATTCTTCTTTTGTTCTATCATTACCACTCTTTCTCAGTTTGTTCTGTGCTGCATCCCTATCTTTTTTTGCTCTCATACACCTTTTGTTGAAACATTCATTTCTCCAGTTCTCATTCCCACTAACTTTTGCCACATACTTTTCCACACCAGTAATATAGAAGTCTAAAAAGATATCCCACTTCTTTTGTATCTCTCCTGTTTCCCTGAATTCTTACCAATCCCTATCTATCTATCTACTGTCAGACGCCTCAATACCGCACAGGGTGGCCACAAACAAATCGCCTCCACGTTGCCCTGTCCCAAGACATTTCACTGCCCTGCTCCCAACTCACACCCCCCTCTCTCATATACCTCTCCACCCCATACCTCCATCTCATCCTCGGCCTCCCCCTCCGTCTCACTCACATACACTCTCCTTGTCAGTCTCTCACCCTCCATCCTTTCCACATGGCCAAACCACCTCAGTGTGTTCCTCCTAATGCTTCCTATCACATCCACATCCACACCACAACGCTCCTTTATATCCTCATTTGTCAGCCTGTCTCTCCATGTGACTCCACAGGCTCCTCTTAAATATCTCATTTCCACTGCTCTCACTCTTGACTTGTGTCCCTCCAACAACATCCAAGCTTCACTTCCATACGTTAAAGTTGGTATCACAATAATATCATGTAGTAACTTTTTCACTTCTATGCTCACTTCTCTGTTTCTTATCACTGCTTTCAAGGAACCAGCAACATTTCTTCCTTGTTGTACCCTTTCAAGCACTTCACCCTCCAAACTTCCATCCTTACTCATCACACTCCCCAAGTACCGTACTTAAACGTACTCACATTTTCCACTTCCTCATCATCCAACCTCACTATACATTCAATGACTTCACCTCTTTCAAAGACCATCAGTTTACTCTTCCCTACATTCACCTTTAGATTCCGTTTCTTACACACTCTCCCAAACTCATCCACCAAGCCTTGCAGCTCCCCTTCATCTTCACTTAACAACGCAGTATCATCTACAAACAACAGTACAGGGAGTTTCCAAACACTACCCTCTCTTACTACGGTCACTCCAGGGCTCTTGTTAACTGTCTATGGTTGCGAGCCATTTGGATCCTAAGGTTTCAGATTTACGAGCCAAATAAATTTTTAGTCAAACTGACTACGAGCCAAAATATTTTACGAGCAATAAATATATTTATTTATTTATTTACTCGATGTAGTGCTGCTCTCAGGTGTCTGCCCTTTCCTCTCCTCCATCTTTCTTTCCTTCAGTCTTTCCTTGTCCTTCTGCCTACGGATGACTTTACAATCCCTCTTCCATCTTTCTTTCCTTCATTCTTTCCTCTTCCTTCTGCCTGTGGGTGACTCTACACTGAGTGACAAACCAAATGGTTTCCTGCACACCAGGAAACCATTAACTACGCTGAGTGGTAACCATATAACCAAATTTTGGCGCCTGGTGGTTTAATGGGTAATTATTGCACTCCAGTCGGATTGAGTCGGTGCAGTTTAACCCGCCCCATCCCGACGTTTTTGGACCTTTTTTTTTTTTTTGGCTCAAACATCCGCTTTTGGTGAGAAACATCGAAAATTCATAGAGAAATCGCTCACCTGAGGTTTAAAATACCGGATTTAGGTACGAGTACTTCCTTACCTGACTGGGTTTTCTAACAGGCTGGCACCAAAGAAAACGAGTTCTATGGGAGGGTAACTATTTTATCCACTCATAAACAGTATTTATTTATTTACTTGGTACGAATTTATATGTAGTACAAGAGTATATTGGTTTTCAAACAGTAATATAGGGATTATAAGCATTGTTTCACTCACTAACTCATCACCATTCATGACCTTTTTTTTCCCACATTACCTGATCATCATTTCTGACTGTTTCTTCCTCTAATGCTATGTAAACTTTGTCCTCCACATTGACATCAATTGGGGAATCACTCTGGCCCTGAATGTCTTTATTGGCCAGGTCACTGGTAACAGGTGAATTACCGAGACAATGGCGTGCAGGGGGGGGGGGAAGGGTTATGCGGTGTAAGGCACTGTTCCTGCTTGGCATCTTGTAGAGGAATAGAGGAAGGTGTCCCGTGTATATGTGCCAAAAATCACTTGCGAAATCACTCGCGAAAATTGAAAATTGTGCAAATTAGGGACCTTGCAATGTTGCCGCGTTAATTCACGTCGCCGGGACGGCGCGGGTTAAACTCCAAGGGATGGTTGGGGCTGATTGTTCATGTACTGCCACTCAGGGATGAGTGAGGCTGGTCACTCTCATCTTCAATGCAAGGACCAACTGCCTAGCCCTGAGCTCCTATGCTCCTCATGGAGCAACGTAGGATTGGATGACTGATGGAAGGATGGATACACATTGCCTATTTTTAATCATTCACAATGGCGACAAGGAAAGACAAAAATCGATCACAAAGTGCTTTTTTGTTCATTTAAGTGAGATTTACTTATTTTTTAGTTTACTGGGTTTTGAAGTGGATGTATTTTCTCCTTGCCAAAAGGCGACTTGAATGTAAAATTTTTGGCCGAAGGGAAAAAATTCTCATATTTGCGAGCTGTGGCTCGCCAAACAAGAGCCCTGCACTCTAACATCCACTGCCCTACCTTGTATCTCTTTTATTACCCCATTCATGTACAGACTGAACAACCATGGAGACATGACAAATCCCTGTTTCAACCCAGCCTTCAAAGAGAAAAATTCACTCAGTTCACCATCCACAAACACTGCAGCCTTAGCACCATCATAACATACTCTTCACAGCATTCAACAACTTCCCATGTACTCCATATATTCTTAATACTTTCCACAATCCTTGTCTATCCACCCTGTCATGTGCTTTCTCCGAATCCATGAAGGCCGCATACAACTTCTTTCCCTTCTCTAAAAACTTTTCCACTAAAGATCTCAGAATGAATACCTGATCTACAAAACCCATTCTCTTCCTAAAGCCTCCCTGTTCTTCTCCAACTAATTCCTCTGTTATTTCCCTAACTCTGTCAATGAGTATCCTACTACAGGTAACTCGCAAGGAACACGATCTCACGGAACGCGCTCGCAATTATACACGGTAAGGGCTAGGATACATATAAGACAACATAAGATTAAAAAACCATTATGAAAACTACAAATTAACGCAGGAGAGGCCTTTGAAAGATCAAATCCTCGAACGTCACCGCAGCGCGCGGTTTGTTTTGATTACGTGAAGATCTAGGCGGGAAATTATTCAGTGAGTGAGACATTCCCGAGTACAGTAGCACAGTATTTGTAAGTTAAATATTTACAGTACTGTACTGTTCTGGTAAGTTTATGTGCAACTTAAAGTACTATTAAATAACGTTAAAGCAAGAAATAAAGTCTTATAACCAGTTTACCTGAAAGGCGTCAGAATAATGTTTTTTTTATTTGTTCATTTTTTCCACAATACTGTACAGAGTTTGTAAGTTAAATATTTACTGTTCTCGTATGTACTGTACTTGTAAGCACTTAAATAAAGTTAAATCATTAAATAAAGCCTTGTAACCAGTTAACCCGAATTATATGATTACCCATGATCGGCGTCGGTATATTGCCTTTTTTGTTTGTTCGTTAAACTCTTACTGTACTGCTTTTCTACAGTACTGTATTTGTAAGTTAAATATTTACTGTTCTGGTATGTACTTGTAAGCAATTAAAGCATTAAATAAAGCCTTGTAACCAGTTAACCTGATTTATATGATTACCCATGATCGGCGTCGGAATATTGCCTTTTTTGTTTGTTTGTTAAAGACATAATAAAAGAAAAATATATTTTTGTCTTGGTATCTTTACCTATTTGCTCAGGTTTGCTGTAATGGTTTTGATCATTTGATGCAATGCAACTTGTAGAAAACTGTGAATAAACTTTCGGGAAGTGAACGAAAATCTGGGACATGAGACTGACCTTGACTTCACCCTCTCATGTATCACCTGTCAGTTCACCACCTGCTATCGTGATGAGTGGATGTACGATTTTTTCGCTCGTGGCCATGCCTAACCACGCATAGGTACACCCATTATCTCGACCCAGACAGAAAATACAATCTTTTTCCTCCCTTGCAAAACACAAAGACCCTGTTTACGAGACAGCAATATATATTGCGAAAATAACAAGGTTAAATGATAAAGATGAACGTAAAATGATAGAGAAAGATGAACATGTTATGACGGAAGAAGTACGTTTTCCCCGTCTGTAAACGTATTTATTTCTGCTTTGTATCTGTATTCGTAATAATTAGACTTGTTAGTTCTGAAACTGCATTACGATTCTATTTTTAGCCATTCTCGTGGTGTGGGAGCTGGAAGTTGTGACACAACTTCCTTATTGCTAATCGGACTGACCCTCCACTTTATTCTCCCGTGGCAGAGGACGTGCAGTTTTCTCATTTAGGACTGAAAATTCAACTCTTTCGCTCCCTTTTCCAAGCATGGGCACAACGATAACGTAAAAAATAACTCGAAACTACCATAAATATATATCAAAAAGGTGAAAATGTATTCATAACATTTTTTTTTTTCTGCCATTCCTAACAGATTATGTACTGAAATCATTCGATATCACAGTACTGCACTTCTAAGTTAAATATGTACTGTTCTGGTATGTACTTGTAAGTTAAAGCACTGGTACCAGTTAACCTGATTTATATGATTACCTATGATCGGCGTCGGAATGTTTCCTTGTGTTTACGTACAGTATTTGTGTTGAAGTTTTGCTCTGGAGTACTGTATTTGTGAGTTATAACATTAAATAAACCTTCTAACCACTTAAAGTGCTTTCTAGTGATTACCAGTGACAGATAACAGCAAAACAACACATTTGGGGGGTCCAGGGAGCAAAATACGGAGTAGTTTAAATATACGCGATTTCGCACCTAACACGGCACGGTAGGAACGAAACCCACGTGTTCCGTGCGAGTTACCTTACACTTTTCCTATTACACTAAAAAGACAAATGCCCCTATGATTACCACACACTTCATTTTTCTCCTTTCCCTTTGTACAAGGGAATAATCATATCTGACTTCCAGTCCTCCGGGACTCTACCTTCCTCCCAGGCCAATCTGCACATCTTCCATATCCATTCTACTACTATCTCTCCCCCATGCTTCAGCATATCACCACACACTCCATCAATTCCTGGGGCTTTCCCCAATTTGACTTTCTTCATTGATTCCACAACTTCTATCCTACTGATTTCTTCCTGTCTCCTCACCTCCCTCCTTCTCCCAGCCATTCCCTAGCCACTTATACTCGCATTACTTCCATTCTCTATGTTCAACAATTCATTAAAGTGTTCTCTCCATCTGCTCACTTTTTCTCCCTTCTCCACTAGTAATTCACCATTTTTATCTTTCACTCCCCTACTAATTTCACTGCCACCCTGTCTTACTCTCTTCACCTCTCTCCAGAACATTTTCTTACAGTCCCTTCACTTTACACTCAAATTCCTTCCAAATTCCTCATCTACTCTCTTCTTACTCTCTCTTACTAATCTTTTCACCTCTCTCTTCATATAACTCTCTCTTCCGTCTCTCAGCTTCTTCCATGCCCCTATTTCTCATCCATTCATTGTATGCTTTCTTCTTTTGTGCCACAGCCTGTCTCACCTCTTCATTCCACCATGCTGTTCCTTGCACCCCCTTCCATCTTCTCTTTACCCAACAAACCACATCACATGCTGCACATATTTTTTTTATGAATATCTTGCACACACCTTCCACGTCCCCCATCTGCTCCAATTCATATTTGCCCAATTGTTCCTCCACTTCTCTCTTATATTCTGCCTTTTTCTCATCCCCTCGTAACTTTTCCACTCTCCTTGCACCCGCCCCTTCCTCCCGTCCTTCCCTTCGTCTATTTCTCCATCTTACTTGGATTTTGATTCTGGCCACCACCAAGTAGTGGTAAGAAAGTCCACTTCCCCAACCTCTATAAGCTCTTGCATCTATTATACATCTTTGCATCCTTTCATCCACACAAACATAAGCAATCATTGCCTTCCTTTCATTCAGTTCACCACCCACCCTTCTCATCACTCACCATGTATACCTGTGGATCATTATGTGCCTGAAGAGAGTATTGGCTACCACCAACCCCCTCCCAGCACAAGTGTCCACTAATGTACTGCCATTCTCATCTATCTCAGCAGGCAAACCCCACTCACCAACTATTCCATCCACCTTCACATTCCTTACTTTACCATTCATATCACCAATTAAAAACACTCTCATTCCTTCCAAACTTTTCCATGCACACTTCCACATTTGTCCAGAACTTTTCTCTCACTCTGATTGAATGATCTTGCGTTGGCGCATACATGCACACAAACGCCCACATTGTATTCCAACTTTCAATCTTACCCACACGATCCTTGAGCCAACTGATCTATACTCTCTTATGTTCTTCTTCAATCCTTTACTCACAACAATACATACTCGCCAATCCCCTTCTTTGAAAAATTTTCTTTATCCTGTAAAGTTTGCTTTCCAAAAGTTGTATCTTCCATGCCTGTATAGGTCATCTCTTGTCTCCCCATTTCCTTCCATCATCTGGAACTCTATCACTACATAATCACTTTATCCTATAGGACACAGATATTTCAATGATTTAACTGAATCAGGTTCTTTGGTTGAAATTAAGTCTAATTTAGAATTAAATCTAAGCTGTACATCTAACCCTATCCACTCGAATGCTGATTATTCCACCCTTCACCTTTCCATTTGGTTCTCACAACATCCATCTCAGCAGTTACTTCAACAAACAAGGGATGAGGATATGGCACACCTTATGGCTGACTTGCCTCATATCTCTGACTGGGGTAAAAATAATCCAGGTGTTTTTAATGAATCAAAAACTCAGTTTTTACACCTATCAACTCAACAAAATCTTCCACAGGAGTACCCACTAAGGTTAAATAACATCCAGCTTAATTCTGCAGCATCCTTAAACATTCTCTCAGGACTTTAATTGGAAAGATCATATTACATCATTTGTAAAGTCAGCTTCCAAGAGATAAGGTGTGCTAGACTGACTCCGTACCTTCTTTACCCCTGCACAGTTATTGACCTCACACACGCATTTTATTTGCCCCTGTGTGGAGTACAACTCTCATGTGTGGGGAGGCTCCCCACATACAGGTCTTCCAAATAGGGTGGAGTCAAAGGCTTTTTGTCTCATTAACTCTCCTTCTCTTACTGGCTCCCTTCAACCTCTGTCTCTTCGCTGCACTGTTGCATCTTTATTTCTCTTCTATCTCTACTTCAATGGTCACTGCTCCTCTGAACTGTCTGCTTGCATCCCTCCACCCCTATGACAGGTGCGAAGCACCCGCCTAGCAACAAACTCTCATCTCTTTTCTGTCCAACTCTCTAATGCAAGAGTTAACCGTTATTCCCAGTCCTCCATTTATGTAGCAGCTAGGTCAACTCTGGAACTGTCTCAGTATGTCTGTATTTCCTACTTCCTATGATCTCCAGTCTTTCAAACGTAGTGTGTCCAGGCATCTCGAAATGAACAGATGTTGAATTTGGCTCACTTTCGTATTGTTTGTATTTTTTTCTAGAAAGGAACAGTTTGCAGGCCCCAGGCCTTTGGTTCCTTGTTCCTTGCTTAAAAAAAAAAAAAAAAAAAAAAAATCTAAATCTTGTCTCTTCTTTGACCTACTGGGTCATTACATTATCCATTGTTAGTTAACAATATACAGTACTGCCCCATGAATCTTCACAACTTCCTAAGTCCCACTCCTCCCACTTTACCTCTTCACAATTAAAATTACCCATCAGGATTATGTTCCTGCTTTTCTCAGTAACTTTTTAGTTCCTTCTCACATAAAAAAAAAAAAAAAGTATCTATGTCCTGCAACATCTGATATTCTTCCCCATTCCATGCCCTTGTCTTCGGGGGGTGGGGGAATGTGTGTGTGTGTGTGTGTGTGTGTGTGTGTGTGTGTGTGTGTGTGTGTGTGTGTGTGTGTGTGTGTGTGTGTGTGTCTGTATTTACCTATTTCTATTTACCTATTTGTAGTACAGTATACAAGAATTGAGCAATGCTCGTGTTGTGCTGTCTCCATATCCACATTTATCAAGTCTACCTTTACACACATGAATGTTTTTCTTATGCACCACCTCTTTGTCTAAGTTGTTCCAAATATTTAAGTATTTACCTAATATACCTAATTGTGATATACATGGAATGTACTATGCTCGTGGGTTTCCATCGCTGTTTCTCAATAAGTCAAATTTAGCTTTAAACTCGTTTAAGTTTTTAGACTGGACGATCTCTTTGTCAAGGCTATTCCATAAGTCTATACTTCTGTAAGGAAAGCTATATTTCTTGATATCCTTCAAGCAGCTTGACTTTTTCAATTTCATTCCGTGTCATCTTGTTGCTCTTATCCCATACAAACAGATCTTCTTTATCAATTTTATCTACTCCCACCATGGTCCTGAACACTGCAATCATGTCTGCCCTCTTTCTCCTTTCCTCTAACGAAGGCAAATCCAGTTTCTCCAGCCTCTCTCTGTATGACAAGTCTGTCAGACTGGGGACCATCTTGGTTGCTGTTCTTTGTATTCTCTCAATCTTGTTTATATCTTTCTTTTTGTGTGGGGACCACACTACCACTGCATATTCTAACCTAGGGCGGATCATGGCCACTATCAATTATTTCATCATCTCCTCTTCCATATAATGAAATGCTAACCTTGTTAGTCAAGAGTTTATAAGTCTCTCCAACTATCTTGTTAATGTGCTTTTCTGGTGACAAACTCTCTTGGACCAGTACTCCCAAATCTTTCTCTTCTCTCCTTTTTGTGATTAATTCATTACTCAACAAATAATTCAGTGATGGCCTCCTGCTACTTTTACCCATTTCCAATATTTTACATTTCTTTACATTAAATTTCATTTCCATGTCCAGCTCCAATCGTGTATCCTATCCAAATCCTCCTGCAGTATTTTACAATCCTCCTCAACCTCTACCTTCCTCAAGATCTTTAAATCATCAGCAAACAGACTTGCATAACTGTTCACTCCATCTACCATATCATTTACATAAATCAGGAACATTACTGGCGCCAACACTGAGCCTTGAGGGACTCCACTTGTTACTTCCCTCCATCCAGACATCCTATCTTTTATTACTGTCCTCATTTGTCTGTCACTCAAAAAGTGTCTCATCCATTCCAGAAGTTTCCCCTTCAGTCCTATATATTCTAGTTTCCACATTACAGTAGTCTCTTATGAGGTACCTTGTCAAAGGCCTTCTCTAAGTCTAAGTACAGTACACACAATCCACCCAACCATCTCTCTCCTGTACCACGTCAATCGCTCTTGAGTAAAAGCTCAACAAGTTAGAAACACATGACCTTCCACTTCTGAATCCAAACTGACATTCAGCCAAAATATTCATGTCTTCCAGATATTTTATCCATCTGTCTTTCAGGATTCTCTCACACAATTTTGCGACCATGCTGGTTAGAGACACTGGTCTATAATTCAGGGGTTCTTCCCTGTTTCCTCCCTTGTAAATTGGTACCACATTTGCCCTCTTCCATTCTTGTGGCACTTTCCCCTCTTCCAGTGAGCATACGATTAAACTGTGAATTATATCTGCCAGTTGTTCTCTGCATTCCTTTAGTACCCAATTAGAAATTCCATCATGTCCTGGGGCTTTCCTTAGATCTTGAATTTCCAGTAATTTATACACTTCCTGTACCTACACTTTTATATCTTTTATCACAGGAACATTTCTAATCACTTCCTCCCCTTCCACAAGCTCCTTTTCTTTAGTGAAAACTGACTGGAAACGTTTGTTCATTATTTCTGCTTGCATTGCCGCATCCTTAAAGACCTCTCCTTCTACTTTCAGTTTGGTGATTCCTTCCTTTTGTTTCAGTTTGCCATTAACAATTCTATAAAACAGTTTGGGTTCATCCTTGCATTTGTCTAATATACCTTTTTCAAAATTCCTTTCTTCTTCTCTACGTATTCTTGTGTATTCATTTCTTGTTCTTTTATATTCTTCCTTTGTTCTGTTGTTACCTCTCTTTCTCCAATTGTTCCATGCCTTATCTCTCTTTTTTTGCTATCATACACCTTCTATCAAACCACTCCTTTTTTCTGTTTTCTTTCCCTCTTACTCTTGGTACAAATTTTTCCACTCCCAAATTGTAGAGGTCTAGAAAGATATCCCACTTCCACTGTATCTCTCGTTTCTCTGAATTTTCTCCAATCCGCATTTTCAAAAAAGTTTCTCAATCCTGTAAAATTTGCTTTCCCAAAGTTGTATCTTCCCTGTCTATGAAGCTCGTCTCTTGGCCCGACGTTTCCTATTAACATCTGGAACTCAATGACCACATGATCACTTTTTCCTAAAGGACAGAGATATTTCAATGATTCTATTACATCGGGTTCTTTGGTAAACAGTAAATCTAACCTTGCTGGTGTGTCCTCACCTCGAAACCGTGTCTCTTCTTTGACCCATTGCATCATCACATTATTTATTATTATATTTAATTACATAGTGCCCCACGAATCCTCGCCGCCTCCCGAGTACCATTCCTCCCAGTTCACCGCTTTACAATTAAAGTCACCCACCAAAATTATATTATTGCTTTTCTCAATTATTTTTTGCAAATAGCTAGCCATATCTGACAACATCTCATGGTATTCTTCATCCTTCCATGCTCTCGTCTTTGGGGGAACATACACTACCGCCATATCTCTCTTAACATTCTCTCCAGTTTCTAATTTCATATATATCACTTCAGCCCTGCCTTCTCCCATTTCCACAGTATCTACATTTATGTTGTTCTTCACTGCTATCATCACTCCACCTCCCGTTTTTTCTTTTCTGTCTTTTCTCCACAGTTTGTATTTACCATCTCCCAAATGAACATCAATATCTTCTCTTAATTTGGTCTCTAAAAAGCACATGACATCGGGTTCATGTTCCCTCAAGAAATCGTTAATTTCGATCTTTGTCGATATGAAACCATCAACATTAGTATATATCACTTTCAAATTATTTTTGACGTTTTTAATACCCTCTTCTCTCCTACTCTCTGTCCGTACCACTTCCTCAACTTCTGATCTTTCACAGCCATTCCCCTTAGTTTCCTTTACTTCTATTTCCTTAAATACCATTTCCTTTATTTCATATCCATTACTCTCCAAAAAAAAGTATTACATTCTTCCTCTGTCCTCTTATTATTTTTTTCCTTTACTTCTTCCTTTAATGATTTTAAAACTTCTCTTCCTTCTTCATTCAGATCTTTTCTTATTATATTTTCCAACCCCGCTTCTTTGCTTAATTTTCAGGTCACTTTAAGTATCTCATTTATTACACTTTCTGATGTAAATTTGACTCTCATTGGTCTTGTTTCCCCTTTCTTATAAGGTCCTATCCTCCTTACTTCCTCAATTTCTTTTACCCACTTGTCTCCTTCGGGGTCAATCTTGCCTAATATTCCTCTCACCAGGTTCGTGTCTTTCTCCAGTCTTACGAACCTAACTTTCTTCCTCTTCCCTGTTTCCAAATATTACCACACATCTGTTCCTTTCTACAGTTTCTCTCACTATTTTCTCTTTATTCTTCAGTATTTTCACTACATTTTCTTCCATTTTTTTCTTGTTCATTTCCCTTTCTTCCTGGATGATTTCTCTTAAGCTGACCACTTCTTTCTGTTCTTCTTCTACGTGTGCCCACTTTGCCTTATGTTCTTCTACTACACTACTCACCTTCTCCGTTTTATTAGTACTCTCTTCTAGTTTCCTCCTCAATTCGACATGTTCACGCTTCAAATTTCTAATCTCTTCATTCGCTATCTCATTGGACTGGATCAGACTCTGTATGGTAGTCTCCGTATTTTCAGACACATCCTTTATCACTAGATTCTCTACTTTCTTTTCAAGTTCACTAATCCTCATAATTAATGTTTTAACCAGGTCCATGACATTGGTATTTGTATCAAATCCTTGAAATTCGAGTCCCTCATTGTTTACATTTTTGGCCATGTTTGATGTTGGTTAAAGAACCAAAACAGCAGTTTCTGGAAAAAACTACAAACATTCATGTATACTCTAGCCAATTAATCTTTACATTTTTGGTAGTCTATTAACTTTCATTATTTTAAATTTAAAACAAGACTTTATTAGACAGGACAGACAAAACTCCTGAAACTACTTAAGGTTAGCAGCGATGGCTGGGACATCTGCTCTCTACTGCTGTTCGTTCGTGTGTGTGTGTGTGTGTGTGTGTGTGTGTGTGTGTGTGTGTGTGTGTGTGTGTGTGTGTGTGTGTGTGTATGCTCGTGCGCGTGCGTGCGTGTGTTCTTACTTAATTGTATCTTTACAGG
This sequence comes from Coenobita brevimanus, assembly GCF_032717465.1. Taxonomy (NCBI): domain Eukaryota; kingdom Metazoa; phylum Arthropoda; class Malacostraca; order Decapoda; family Coenobitidae; genus Coenobita; species Coenobita brevimanus. Next base: position 53,913,241 of record NC_137053.1, read on the forward strand.
AATGAGTCAAGCTCGTACTGTACTGTGTTTTAAACCATTTTCATCATACATCTTATATTTATGAACTGTATTGGCACACACTATTTCATTCGATAGTGCATTCCACTGATCAATTGCTCTATTTGGGAAACCAAATTTCTTTACGTCTTTATCGCCACTCTTTTTATGCAGTTTTTTTGCAATGTCCTCTTGCTGATGTTTCCCTATAGGTTATATATTCATTTATGTCTATTTTCTTCTTCCCTGACATACATTTATACAGCATAATCATGTCTCCTCTTTTCCTTCTCTCATGTAGTGTCAGCAGATTCAGTTTTTCTAGTCTTTCTTCATTGCTTAGATACCTTAAGCTTGGTATTCATCTTGTGGTGGCCCTTTGAACTTTTTCAATCTTATCTCAGTGTTTCTTGAGATGAAGATTCCAGACTACTGATGGATACTCCAGGATTGGTCTGATGAAAGATGTTATTATCTTACTCAGCATGTCTTCATTTATGTATGTGAATGCTATTCTTATATTTGCAAGAAGGGTGCAAATATTCCGTACCTTCTCACTTATGTGGTCAGCCGGAGATAGTCTGTTACTGATAATCACACCTAAGTCTTTCTCTCTTTCTGATATGTGTAGGGTTTTACTTCCTAACTTATAATCCCAGTCTGGTCTTTTCCCACTTTTAACAAACTTGATTACATGGCACTTGTCCACATTGAATTTCATTTGCCATGTATTACTCCATTCATAAAGTTTATTTAATTCTTCTTGTAGCTCATTAAATGAGTCTGTGTTAGTAATTCTCCTTTGTATTTTGCTTCATCAGCAAACATATTTAAATAGCTTTCATTTCCAATATTACTATCTATGTCATTTATACACTCTAAAAATATAATTGGTGCCAGCACTTAGGCTTACCCCTGGGGGTAGGGGGGTTTTCAAGAATACTCCCCCAGTATCCCTGCTTGTCGTAAAAGGCGACTAAAAGGGTTGGCGGAGGGTTAGTGCCCCTCCCCGGAAAACAACTAACTAAAAAAAAAAACAAGAAGCCTCGGACAAGGACTGACCAAACAATGACGACCCAGGACCGGACAAAGCACTTGGTACTGAGTACATGGAATGTAAGAGGAGCGAATGATGAGGTGAAAGAGAGAGAGATTGTCCAGGTGCTTGAGGATGCAAAAGTGGATGTATGTGGAATAACTGAAACAAAATGGAGAGAAGAAAGTGTGAGAGAATGGGAGTATGGATGGGGTATATGTGCAGGAGTAGATGAGAATGAGAGGGCAAAGGAAGGAGTGTGTATAGTTGTGAGTAAAAGATGGAAGAAGAGCATAAAACAGTATGGATCAGTTGAGTCAAGGATTGTGTGGGTAAAGTTGAAAGTTCGAATACAAATGTGGGCGATTGTGTGTGTGTATGCGCCAACGCAAGATCGTGCTAGAAGAGTGAGAGAAGAGTTCTGGACAGATGTGGAAAGTGCATGGAAAAGTTTGGAAGGAATGATAGAGTGTTTTTGATTGGTGATATGAATGGTAAAGTTGGGAATGTGAAGGTGGATGGAATAGTTGGTGAGTGGGGTGTGCCTGCTGAGATAGATGAGAATGGGAGTGCGTTAGTGGACATTTGTGCTGGGAGGGGGTTGATGATAGCCAATACCCTCTTTAGGCATAAAATGATCCACAGGTATACATGGCGAGTGATGAGAAGGATGGGTGGTGAACTGAATGAAAGGAAGGCAATGATTGATTATGTGTGTGTGGATGAAAGGATGCGAAGATGTGTAAAGGATGCAAGAGTGTATAGAGGTTGGGGGAGTGGACTTTCTGACCACCACTTGGTGGTGGCGAGAATTAGGATGCAAGTAAGATGGAGGAATAGAAGAAGGGAAAGACAAGAGGAAGGAGTAGTTGCAAGGAGAGTGGAAAGGTTACAAGAGGATGAGAAAAAGGCAGAGTATAAGAGAGAAGTGGAGGAACGATAGGGCAAATATGAATTGGAGCAGATGGGAGACGTGGAAGGTATGTGTAAGATATTTACAGAAGAAATATGTGCAGCATGTGATGTGGTGTGTGGAAGGAAGAGAAGACGGAGGGGGGTGCAAGGAACAGCATGGTGGACTGAAGAGGTGAAACAGGCTGTGGCACAAAAGAAGAAAGCATACAATGAATGGATGAGAAATAGGGGCGTGGAAGAAGTTGAGAGGCGGAAGAGAGAGTTATATGTGGAAAGGAAGAGAGAGGTGAAAAGATTAGTAAGAGAGAGTAAGAAGAGAGTGGATGAGGAATTTGGAAGGAATTTGAGTGTAAAGTGGAGGGACTGTAAGAAAATGTTCTGGAGAGAAGTGAAAAGAGTAAGACAGGGTGGAAGTGAAGTTAGCAGGGGAGTGAAAGATAAAAATGGTAGATTACTAGTGGAGAAGGCAGAAAAAGTGAGCAGATGGAGAGAACACTTTAAGGAATTCTTGAACGTAGAGGATGGAAGTAATGCGAGTATAAGTGGCTGGGGAATGGCTGGGAGAAGGAGGGAGGTGAGAAGACAGGAAGAAATCAGTAGGATAGAAGTTGTGGAAGCAATGAAGAAAGTTAAATCAGGGAAAGCCCCAGGAATTGATGGAGTGTGTGGTGAAATGCTTAAGCACGGGGGAGAGATAGTAGTAGAATGGATGTGGAAGATGTGCAGATTGGCCTGGGAGGAAGGTAAAGTCCCGGAGGATTGGAAGTCAGGTATAATTATTCCCTTGTACAAAGGAAAAGGGGAAAAAGAAGTGTGTGGTAATCATAGGGGCATTTGTCTTCTTAGTAGAATAGGAAAAGTGTAAGGTAGGATACTCATAGACAGAGTTAGAGAAAGAACAGAGAAATTAGTTGGAGAAGAACAGGGAGGCTTTAGGAAGGGAAGAGGTTGTGTAGATCAGATATTCATTCTTAGATCTTTAGTGGAAAAGTTTCTAGAGAAGGGAAAGAAGTTGTATGCGGCTTTCATGGATTTGGAGAAAGCATATGACAGGGTGGATAGACAAGGATTGTGGAAAGTGTTAAGAATATATGGAGTAGATGGGAAGTTGTTGAATGCTGTGAAGAGTATGTACGATGGTGCGAAGGCTGCAGTGCGTGTGGATGGTGAACTAAGTGAATTTTTCTCTTTGAAAGTTGGTTTGAAACAGGGATGTGTCATGTCTCCATGGTTGTTCAATCTGTACATGGATGGGGTAATAAAAGAGGTACAAGGTAGGATAGTGGATGTTGGAGTGGCCCTGGTGAGAGAGGATAGTGTTTGGAAACTCCCTGTACTGCTGTTTGCAGATGATACTGTGTTGTTGAGTGAAGACGAAGGGGAGCTGCAAGGCTTGGTGGATGAGTTTGAGAGAGTGTGTAAGAAACGGAACCTAAAGGTGAATGTAGGGAAGAGTAAAGTGATGGTCTTTGAGAGAGGTGAAGTTAGTGAATGTACAGCGAGGTTGGATGGTGAGGAATTGGAAAATGTGAGTACGTTTAAGTATTTGGGTAGTGTGATGAGTAACGATGGAGGTTTGGAGGGTGAAGTGCTTGAAAGGGTACAGCAGGGAAGAAAGGTTGCTGGTTCCTTGAAAGCAGTGATAAGAAACAGGGAAGTGAGCATGGAAGTGAAAAAGTTACTACATGACAGTATTGTGATACCAACTCTAACGTACGGAAGTGAAGCTTGGACATTGTTGGAAGGACACAAGTCAAGAGTGAAAGCAGTGGAAATGAGTTATTTAAGAGGAGCCTGTGGAGTCACGTGGAGAGACAGGCTGACGAATGAGGATATAAAGGAGCGTTGTGGTGTGGATGTGGATGTGATAGGAAGCGTTATGAGGAACACACTGAGGTGGTTTGGCCATGTGGAGAGGATGGAGGGTGAAAGACTGACAAAGAGAGTGTATATGAGTGAGGTGGAGGGGGGAAGAGGGAGGGGGAGGCTGAGGATGAGATGGAGGGATGGGGTGGAGAGGTATATGAGAGAGGGGGGTGTGAGTTGGGAGCAGGGCAGTGAAATGGCGGGGGACAGGGCGACTTGGAGGCGATTTGTTTGTGGCCACCCCAAACGGAATTGAGGCGTCTGGCAATAGAAATAGATGGATAGACTTAGACTTGTGGAACTCCGCTAGTCACATCCCTCCTTGATGAGTAATTTCCCCTTAGTTCTGTTCTAATTTCCCTTTTTCTGAGAAAATCCTGCATCCAACAATACAGGATGCCTTGGATATCTCCCTGATGGTACAGTTTCCACAAAAGTCTTTGGTGTCGTACTCTGTCAAATGCTTTCTTGAAATCTAGATGGATACTGTCCACCAATCCCTCTCTTTTCTGTAATGTTTCTGTAACTCTATCATAGTAGCTTAATAGATTAGTAACACATGATTTTCCCTTTCTAAAACTGAACTGCCTTTCTGTTATCATATTGTGTTCTTCTAGATGCTTTACCCAAACTTTCCTTATCACCTTTTCTTGTATCTTACAACACTGGTCAGTGATATTGGTAGGTAGTTTAGTGGATCCTGTTCCCATTCATGAATAGGGGAGGAATGTTTGCTTTCTTCCAAATATTAGGTAGTTTACTTTGACCTATGGATTCTTTAAATATTAAATATAATGGTCTGCTTAACCTTTCTGCACAATCAAGTAGTACCAACCTGAAATTTCATCAGGACCATATACTTTTCCTTTGTCTAATTTACTTAACTCTTCCTATATTTCTTTTTCTGATATTTGTATATCTGGTAATATGTGTGGGCATGCATGTTTCAAATCATCTCTTTCAAAATTATTTTCTTTTGTGGAAACTGATTGGAGGTTTTTATTTAGTGCTTCACAAATATCTTTCTCTTGTATATAGATAATCATCTCATCTGTGATGGACTGTATTTTATTTTTAACTTTGGTTTTGCTTCATATGTTGCTGTAAAATAGCTTCGGTTGATCACTACTTTTGTTGATGATGTCTTTATCAAATTGTCTTTGAGCCTTCCTCCTTATCTTTGTATAATCATTTCTTGTGTGTTTACGGCTGTTATATGCCCTCTCACTGTTGTGTCTTCTGTATCTATTCCACAGCAGGTCTCTTTTTTTTCTTTTGATATTTTATATTCTTTATTAAATCATTTCTTTATTTTCATTTCTTTTTCTTTGTACCGAGGGATGTAATTTTGGACTCCTCTTTCATACAGTTCACAGAATTTTCTATCTACAACGTTCAAATCTTGTCCTCTAAGCTCTTTTTCCCAACCTGTTTCTAAGAAGCATTTCTTTAGGTCACGACAGTTGCCCTTTTTGTGGTTAAGGCTCGTTTTGTAACTCTCATTACTGATAACTATGTCAAATTCAATCCCGAAGTTGCAATTTAATACTGCATGGTTGCTTTTGCTAAATGAAGGGTGATAAATAATAGTGTCAATATCATTTTCTTGCTTAGTAATTGTTAGTTCTATTACTGATGGTAGATCAAGTCCTCTTTTTCTGATGCTTTCTTCTATATGTTGCAATAGGAAAAACTCCTGCACAAGGTCCAGGAGCTTTTGATTGCAACAGTTTTCATGGCTTCTTACATCTAGAGCATTCCAATTTACATATGTATTGAAATCACCTGTTAATATAATTCTTTCAGATTTCTCTTCCATTCTATGTAGTAATGTTCTTAAACTCTGAATTGTACTTTCTGCCAGGTCTTCATATTTGTGTCTTTCCCAAGTGAGTGTTTTGGGTTGCATGTATAAATCTATCTATCTATCTATCTACAGCCCGACGCCCTAATCCCGCAAAGGGTGGCCGTATAAATCTGCCACAGTTAATTTCCCTTCTGATGTGTTAATCACCAATGCAATCAGTTCTACTTATAAGAGTATATCTATTTTTATTTCTTTGACTTGTAGATTTTTCTGTTACCATTATAATTCCTCCTCCTTTTCTTAAATTTCTTTCTCTTCTCCAAATATTATATTACTCTATGTTTCGGGTATTGTTTGATACTTTTGGGGTTAAGTATATTTCAGTTAGGCAAATAATGTGTGGTTGCTTGTCTTTGGTATAGTCTTCCATATCTAATAACTTAGACACCATTCCATCTACGTCTGAGTACATCATCTTAATCATCTTGTTCACATAATTGCCATAACTTGAGTCTAATACCTTCCTTCTTTTTATTCCCTGTTGGTTATGTACCACACTCATACCTGGAATCCTATTACTTTGTAAAAAAAATTTACTCTTCTCTTCCTTTGATCTTTCCTCATTCTTTGTTTCTGCCTCCTCCCTCATCTCCATTAGTATTCCCAATTCCTCTTGAGTTAGCCATCTTTTTATCCATCCATCCATCCATCATCCAATCCTATGTCACCCCCATGAGAAGTGTAAGAACCCAGGGCTAGGCAGGTTGGTCCTGACATTTAAGATGACAGTGAACAGCCTCACTCATCCCTGAGTGGCATTATGAAAGCAATAAACCGCAACCACCCTTAGATATAAACCTACACAGGCTCAATCTATTAATCACCATGCGCCAAAATTTGGTTATATGGTTACCACCCAGCATAGTAAATGGTTTCCTGATGAACTGGAAACCATTTGGCTTGTCACTCAGTGTAGCTATAGGCAGAAGGAAGAGGAAAGAATGAAGGAAAGAAAGACAGAAGAGGGAATGTAAAGTCACCCATAGGCAGAAGAAAGAGGTAAAAGTGAAGGAAAGAAAGACAGAAGAGGAAGATTGGAACAAAGGAAAGGGCAGACACCCAAAGCAGCACTACATCAAGTGAGAGGATGGTGAGCACCCCCACCTACCACTTTACTTTTTAAAATTCTCTTTTTCCATGAGTTTGTAATTCTTAGTATTTCCTCCACAGTGTTTACACTCTGGAAAGTTACTTCCAGAGGTCTTGGCTTATTTCTCTCATATTTCCCTAGCCCCTTTTCTTCCTCTATGTCTTTATCACAGATATCCTCTGACACTTCCTTCAATATGCTCATTATACCTGCCATCTCCTTTGTTCTTACGTAATTGTTCTTACCAAACTGTATCTTTACAGGAATGAGTCAAGCTCGTACTGTCCCGTGTCTTAAACCATATTTATCGTACATATCCTTAAATTTGTGAATTGTTTTGGCAAATACTATTTCATTCGGTAGTGCATTCCATTGATCAATTGCTCTGTTTGGGAAACTGAATTTCCTTACGTCTTTATCACCTGTCTTCTTATGCAGTTTTTTGCAGTGTCCTTTTGCTGATGCTTCTCCATATGTTAAGTAATCATTTATGTCTATTTTCTCCTTCCCTGATATGCACTTATATAGCATTATCATGTCACCTCTTTTCCTTCGCTCCTGTAGTGTTGATAGATTCAGTTTATTTAGTCTTTCTTCGTAGCTTAGGTCCCTTAAGCTTGGTATCCATCTTGTAGCGGCCCTTTGAACTTTTTCAATCTTGTCTATGTGCTTTTCGAGATGAGGACTCCAGACTACTGATGCATATTCCAGGGTTGGTCTAATGAATGACGTTATTATCCTTCTTATCATGTCTTCATTTATGTATGTGAATGCTATTCTCATATTTGCAAGCAGTGTATACATGTTCCGTACCTTCTCGGTGATGTGGTCAGCTGGAGATAGTCTGTTATTGATGATCACACCTAGGTCTTTCTCTCTTTCTGATGTGTATAGGGTTTTATTTCCTAACTTATAATCCCAATCAGGTCTTTTTCCACTTTTACCAAACTTGATTACATGACACTTGTCCACATTGAATTCCATTTGCCATGTACTACTCCATTCATGAAGTTTATTTAATTTTTCTTGTAGCTCTTTACAAGAGTCTATGTTAGTAATTCTCCTTTGTATTTTTGCATCATCTGCAAACATATTCAGAATAGCTCTCATTTCCAGTGTTACTGTTTATATCATTTATATACACTAAAAACATGATTGGTGCCAGCACTGAACCCTGTGGTACTCCACTAGTCACTTCTTTCCATGATGAGTAGTTTCCTCTAAGTACTGTTCTCATTTCTCTTTTTATGAGAAAGTCTTGCATCCAACAAAACAGTTTGTCTGTGTGTGTGTGTGTGTGTGTGTGTGTGTGTGTGTGTGTGTGTGTGTGTGTGTGTGTGTGTGTGTATGTGTATTTACCTAACTGTGATATACAGGAAATGAGCTAAGATCGTAGGGTCCCGTCCCCATTTCTCAATAAGTCAAATTTAGCTTTAAACCCCCTGGGGGTAGGGGGGTTTGTCAAGAATACTCCCCCAGTATCCCTGCTTGTCGTAAAAGGCAACTAAAAGGGTTGGCGGAGGGTTAGTGCCCCTCCCCGGAAAACAACTGACTAAAAAAACAAACAATAAGCCTCGGACAAGGACTGACCAAACGTTGACGACCAAGGACCGGACAAAGGACATTGCAATTGGAACGTGGAATGTAAGGGGAGCAAATGATGAGGTGAAAGAGAGAGAGATTGTCCAGGTGCTTGAGGATGCGAAAGTGGATGTATGTGGAATAACTGAAACAAAATGGAGAGAAGAAAGTGTGAGAGAATGGGAGTATGGATGGGGTATATGTGCAGGAGTAGGTGAGAATGAGAGGGCAAAGGAAGGAGTATGCATAGTTGTGAGTAAAAGATGGAAGAGGAGCATAAGACAGTATGGATCAATTGGATCAAGGATTGTGTGGGTAAAGTTGAAAGTTGGAATACAAATGTGGGCGATTGTGTGTGTGTATGCGCCAACGAAAGATCGTGCTAGAAGAGTGAGAGAAGAGTTCTGGACAAATGTAGAAGTGTGCATGGAAAAGTTTGGAAGGAATGATAGAGTGTTTTTGATTGGTGATATGAATGGTAAAGTTGGGAATGTGAAGGTGGATGGAATAGTTGGTGAGTGGGGTGTGCCTGCTGAGATAGATGAGAATGGGAGTGCGTTAGTGGACATTTGTGCTGGGAGGGGGTTGATGATAGCCAATACCCTCTTCAGGCATAAAATGATCCACAGGTATACATGGCGAGTGATGAGAAGGGTGGGTGGTGAATTGAGTGAAAGGAAGGCAATGATTGATTATGTGTGTGTGGATGAAAGGATGCGAAGATGTATATTGGATGCAAGAGTTTATAGAGGTTGGGGGAGTGGACTTTCTGACCACTACTTGGTGGTGGCCAGAGTTAAAGTTCAAGTAAGATGGAGGAATAGAAGAAGGGAAAGACGAGAGGAAGGAGTAGTTGCAAGGAGAGTGGAAAGGTTACAAGAGGATGAGAAAAAGGCAGAGTATAAGAGAGAAGTGGAGGAACGATTGGGCAAATATGAGTTGGAGCAGATGGGGGACATGGAAGGTGTGTGTAGAATATTTACAGAAGAAATATGTGCAGCATGTGATGTGGTGTGTGGAAGGAAGAGAAGACGGAGGGGGGTGCAAGGAACAGCGTGGTGGACTGAAGAGGTGAAACGGGCTGTGGCACAAAAGAAGAAAGCATACAATGAATGGATGAGAAATAGGGGCGTGGAAGAAGTTGAGAGGCGGAAGAGAGAGTTATATGTAGAAAGAAAGAGAGAGGTGAAAAGATTAGTAAGAGAGAGTAAGAAGAGAGTGGATGAGGAATTTGGAAGGAATTTGAGTGTAAAGTGGAGGGACTGTAAGAAAATGTTCTGGAAAGAGGTGAAAAGAGTAAGACAGGGTGGAAGTGGAGTTAGCAGGGGAGTGAAAGATAAAAATGGTAGATTACTAGTGGAGAAGGGAGAAAAAGTGAGCAGATGGAGAGAACACTTTAAGGAATTGTTGAACGTGGAGGATGGAAGTAATGCGAGTATAAGTGGCTGGGGAATGGCTGGAAGAAGGAGGGAGGTGAGAAGACAGGAAGAAATCAGTAGGATAGAAGTTGTGGAAGCAATGAAAAAAGTTAAATCAGGGAAAGCCCCAGGAATTGATGGAGTGTGTGGTGAAATGCTGAAGCATGGGGGAGAGATAGTAGTAGAATGAATGTGGAAGATGTGCAGATTGGCCTGGGAGGAAGGTAGAGTCCCGGAGGATTGGAAGTCAGGTATAATTATTCCCTTGTACAAAGGAAAAGGGGAAAAAGAAGTGTGTGGTAATCATAGGGGCATTTTTCTTAGTATAATAGGAAAAGTATATGGTAGGATACTTATTGACAGAGTTAGAGAAAGAACAGAGAAATTAGTTGGAGAAGAACAGGGAGGCTTTAGGAAGGGAAGAGGTTGTGTAGATCAGATATTCATTCTCAGATCTTTAGTGGAAGTTTCTAGAGAAGGGAAAGAAGTTGTATGCGGCATTCATGGATTTGGAGAAAGCATATGACAGGGTGGATAGACTAGGATTGTGGAAAGTGTTTAGAATATATGGAATAGATGGGAAGTTGTTGAATGCTGTGAAGAGTATGTACGATGGTGTGAAGGCTGCAGTGCGTGTGGATGGTGAACTAAGTGAATTTTTCTCTTTGAAAGTTGGGTTGAAACAGGGATGTGTCATGTCTCCATGGTTGTTCAATCTGTACATGGATGGGGTAATAAAAGAGGTACAAGGTAGTGGATGTTGGAGTGGCCCTGGTGAGAGAGGATAGTGTTTGGAAACTCCCTGTACTGTTGTTTGCAGATGATACCGTGTTGTTGAGTGAAGAAGAAGGGGAGCTGCAAGGCTTGGTGGATGAGTTTGAGAGAGTGTGTAAGAAACGGAATCTAAAGGTGAATGTAGGGAAGAGTAAAGTGATGGTCTTTGAGAGAATGTACAGCGAGGTTGGATGGTGAGGAATTGGAAAATGTGAGTACGTTTAAGTACTTGGGTAGTGTGATGAGTAAGGATGGAGGTTTGGAGGGTGAAGTGCTTGAAAGGGTACAGCAGGGAAGAAAGGTTGCTGGTTCTTTGAAAGCAGTGATAAGAAACAGGGAAGTGAGCATGGAAGTGAAAAAGTTACTACATGACAGTATTGTGATACCAACTCTAACGTACGGAAGTGAAGCTTGGACATTGTTGGAAGGACACAAGTCAAGAGTGAGAGCCGTGGAAATGAGTTATTTAAGAGGAGCCTGTGGAGTCACATGGAGAGACAGGCTGACGAATGAGGATATAAAGGAGCGTTGTGGTGTTGATGTGGATGTGATAGGAAGCGTTATGAGGAACACACTGAGGTGGTTTGGCCATGTGGAGAGGATGGAGGGTGAAAGACTGACGAAGAGAGTGTATGTGAGTGAGGTGGAGGGGGAAAGAGGGAGGGGGAGGCCGAGGATGAGATGGAGAGATGGGGTGGAGAGGTATATGAGAGAGGGGGGTGTGAGTTGGGAGCAGGGGAGTGAAATGGCGGGGGACAGGGCGACTTGGAGGCGATTTGTTTGTGGCCACCCCAAACGGGATTGAGGCGTCTGGCAATAGATAGATAGATAGAAGTTTTTAGACTGGACAATCTCTTTGTCCTGGCTATTCTACAGGTCTATACATCTATAAGGAAAACTATATTTCTTGATATCCTTCAAGCAGCTTGGCTACTTCAATTTCATTCTGTGTCATCTTGTTACTCTCTTATCACAAAAAAACAGATCTTTGTCAATTGCATCTACTCCTATCATGGTCCTGAACACTGCAATCATATCACCTCTCTTTCTCCTTTCTTCTAAGGAAGGCAAATCCAGCTTTTCCAGCCTCTCTCCGTACGACAGATCTGCCAGACTGGGGACCATTTTGGTTGCTGTTCTTTGTATTCTCTTAATCTTGTTTATATATTTCTTTTTGTGTGGGGACCACACCTGGGGTGAATCGTGGCCATTATCAATTTCTTCATCATCTCCTCATCCATATAATGAAAAGCTATTTTTATATTAGTCAGGAGTTTATACGTCTCTCTGACTGTCTGGTTCATGTGTTTTTCAGGTGACAAACTGTCCAGGACCAGCACTCCCAAATCTTTCTCGTCTCTCCTTTTTATGATTGGTTTATTACCCATCAAATAATTCAGTGATGGCCTCTTGGTACTTTTACCCATTTCCAATATTTTACATTTCTTTGCACTGAATTTCATTTCTCACATCTGGCTCCATTCGTGTATCCTATCCAGATCCTCCTGCAGCATATTATAATCCTCCTCAACCTTTAACTACCTCAAGATCTTTGCATCATCAGCAAACAGACTTTCATAACTGTTCACTCCATCTACCATATCATTTATGTAAATTAAGAACATTACTAGTGCCAACACCGAGCCCTGTGGGACTCCACTTGTTACTTCCCTCCACCCAGACATCCTATCCTTTATTACTGTCCTCATTTGTCTGTCTCTCATAAAGTCTCTCATCTATTCCAGGAGGTTCCCCTTCAACCCTCCCACATGCTCTAGTTTCCACATTAGTCTCATGGAGTCCCTTGTCGAAGGCCTTCTCCAAAGCTAAAAACACACAATCCACCCAACCATCTCTCTCCTGAAGCATGTCAATCGCTCTTGAGTAAAAACTCAACAAGTTGGAAACACATGACATTCCACTTCTGAATCCAAACTGACTATCAGCCAAAATATTCATCTCTTCCAGATATTTTACCAATTTATTTTTCAAAATTCTCTCGCACAATTTTGCGGCCCTGCTGGTTAGGGACACTGGTCTATAATTCTAGGGTTCTTCTTGTTTCCTCTCTTAAAAATTGGTACCACATTTGCTCTCTTCCATTCTTGAGGCACTTTCCCCTCTTCCAGAGAACACACAATTAAACTGTGAATCATATCTGCCAGTTGTTCTCTGCATTTCTTCAGTATCCAATTAGAAATTCCATCTGGTCCTGGGGCTTTACTTACATCTTGAGTTTCCAGTAATTTACACACTTCCTGTACTTCCACTTTTATATCTTTTATCACGACACTTGAAGTCACTCCCTCCCCTTCCACAAACTCCTTTTCATTAGTGAAAACTGATTGGAAACATATGTTCATCATTTCTGCTTGCACTGCAGCATCTTTATAGACCTCTCCTTCTACTTTCAGTTTGGTGATTCCTTCCTTTTGTTTCAATTTGCCATTGACAAATCTAAAAAACAGTTTGGGTTCATCCTTACATTTGTCTATTACGCCTTTTTCAAAATTTGTTTCTTCCTCTCTACGTATTCTTGTGTATTCGTTTCTAGTTCTTTCATATTCTGCCTTTGTTTTGTTGTTACCTCTCTTTCTCCAATTGTTCCATGCCGTGTCTTTCTCTTTTTTTGCTATCAAACAGATTCCATTAAACCACTCCTTCTTCCTGTTTTCTTTCCCCCTTACTCCTGGCACAAATTTTTCCACTCCCATATTATAGAGGCCTAGAAAAATATCCCACTTCCTCTGTATCTCTATTGTTTCTCTGAATTTTCTCCAATCTGCATTTTCAAAAAATTTTCTCAGTCCTGTAAAGTTTGCTTTCCCAAAGTTGTACTGTATCTTCCCTGCCTATAAAGCGAGTTTCTTGGCTACACGTTCCCTGTTATCATCTGGAACTCAATGACCACATGATCACTTTTTCCAATAGGACACAGATACTTCAAGTATTCTATTACATCGAGTTCTTTGGTAAACAGTACATCTAGTCTTGCTGGTGTGTCCTCACCTCATAACCGTGTCTCTTCTTTGACCCACTGCGTCATCACATTGTTCATTGTTATATTTAATAACATAGTGCCCCACAAATCTTAACTACCTCCTGAGTCCCATTCCTCCCAGTTCACCTCTTTACAACTGAAGTCACCCATTAAAATTGTAATGTTGCTTTTCTCAATCTTTTTCTGTTAATAACTAGCCATGTCTGACAACATTTCCTGGTATTCATCATCATTCCATGCTCCTGTCTTTGGGGGAACATACACTACTGCCATATCTCTCTTACCATTCTCTCCAGTTTCTAATTTCATATTTATCACTTTGAACCTGCCTTCTCCTATTTCCACGGTATCAACATTTATGTTGTTCTTCACTGCTATCATCACTCCTCTTCCCATTTTTTCTTTTCTGTCTCTTCTCCACAGTTTGTATTTACCATCTCCCATATGAACATCAATATCTTCTCTTAACTTGGTCTCTACAAAGCACATAACTTCAGGTTCATGTACGCTCAAGAAATCATTGATCTCTAGCCTTGCTGATATTAAACCATCAACATCAGTGTATGCCACCTTCACATTATTTTTGATGTTTTTTATATCCTCTTTTCTCCTTCTCTCCATCGGTACCACTTCCTTAATTTCTAATCCATGACTCTCCAATAAAACACTGTTTTCTCTTCCTCCGTTCTCTGTTCGTTTTTACCCTTGCTTCCCTGACAAACTCCTTTATTTTAGCTCTTTCTTCCTCCTTTGCATCTCTCCTTATCCAAACATTTTTTAACCCTTCCTTGTCTGATAATTTCCATGTTCTACTGATAATTTCGCTTACTGTTGCCTGGGACTCAAACTTTACCTTCAATGGCCTTGTCCCTCCTTCCTTGCACTTTCCTAACCTAAAAACCTCTTCAATCTCTTCTTGAGCTTCGTTGTTTTCCTCCAAGACTACTGATATTATGTCTTTAACCTTACTCAGTTCTTCTCTTTCTCTTTCTGATCTTATTGTCATTCATTTTTCTTTAACTCCTGAAATCACAGTATTACACATTTTTTCTTATCTGCTACATCCCTAACTGAAGATAATCTACTTCTCAGTACCCTAACAACTTCCCTCTCTACCTTTTCCTTGCATTGTTGTTCTATAATCTCTTTCAAATTTACATTTCCTTCTTCCTGAATTTTCTTCCATCCCTTATGTTGCTCTCTGATTTCTTTAATATGCTCGTCCTGTATTCTTGATCTGGATTCAAACTCATCTAGTTTGCTTTTCATCCTGTCCCATTCTTCTTCCAACCTCTTATTCTCCCTCCTAAGCTGTTTTATTTCATTAGAGGCAAATTCATTGCTCACTTTTAATTCCGTAACTTCTCTTTCTTGTTCGTCACTGTGTGTGTGTTATGTGTGTGTGTATTTACCTATTTACCTATCTGTAGTAAACAGGAATTGAGCGATGCTCGTGTTGTCCTGCCTCCATATCCACATTTATCTAGTTTACTTTTACACACATGAATGTTTTTCTCCTGCACCACCTTTTCGTCTAAGTCGTTCCAAATACTTATGTATTTACCCAATATACCTAATTGACATACACACGAAATATGCTATGCTCGTGGGTTCCCATCGCTGTTTCTCAGTAAGTCAAATTCAGCTTTAAACTCATTTAGGTTTTTAGACTGGATGATCTCTTTGTCAAGGCTATTCCATAAATCTATACTTCTGTAAGGAAAGCTATGTTTCTTGATATCCTTCAAGCAGCTTGACTTTTTCAATTTCATTCCGTGTCGTCTTGTTGCTCTCTTATCCCAGACAAACAGATCTTCTTTGTCAATTTTGTCTACTCCCACCATGGTCCTGAACACTGCAATCATGTCTCCCCTCTTTCTCCTTTCCTCTAACGAAGGCAAATCCAGCTTTTCCAGCCCCTCTGTATGACAAATCTGCCAGACTGGGGACCATCTTGGTTGCTGCTCTTTGTATTCTCTCAATCTTGTTTATATCTTTCTTTTTGTGTGGGGACCACACTACTGCTGCATATTCTAACCTGGGGCGGATCATGGCCACTATAAATTTTTTCATCATCTCATCCATATAATGAAATGCTACTCTTATGTTAGTCAAGAGTTTATAAGTCTCTCTAACTATCTTATTAATGTGCTTTTCAAGTGACAAACTATCTTGGACCAACACTCCCATGTCTTTCTCTTCTCTCATTTTAGTGATTAATTCATTATCCAACAAACAATTCAGTGATGGCCTCCTGGTACTTTTACCCATTTCCAATATTTTACATTTCTTTACATTAAATTTCATTTCCCACGTTCGCCTCCAATCCTGTATAATATCCAGATCCTCCTGCAGCATTTTACAATCCTCCTCAACCTCTACCTTCCTCAAGATCTTTACATCATCAGCAAACAGACTTGCATAACTGTTCACTCCATCTACCATATCATTTACGTAAATCAGGAACATTACTGGCGCCAACACTGAGCCTTGGGGGACTCCACTTGTTACTTCCCTCCATCCAGACATCCTATCCTGTATTACTGTAATCATTTGTCTGTCCCTCAAAAAGTCTCTCATCCATTCCAGGAGTTTCCCTTTCAGTCCTCCTATATATTCTAGTTACCACATTAGTCTCCTATGAGGTACCTTGTCAAAGGCCTTCTCTAAGTCTAAGTACACACAATCCACCGAACCATCTCTCTCCTGTACCACGTCAATAGCTCTTGAGTAAAAGCTCAACAAGTTAGAAACACATGACCTTCCACTTCTGAATCCAAACTGACATTCGGCCAAAATATTCATCTCTTCCAGATATTTTATCCATCCGTCTTTCAAGATTCTCTCGCACAATTTTGTGACCATGCTGGTTAGAGACACTCGTCTATAATTCAGGGGTTCTTCCCTGTTTCCTCCCTTATAAATTGGTACCACATTTGCCCTCTTCCATTCTTTTGGCACTTTCCCCTCTTCCAGAGAACACATGATTAAACTGTGAATTTTATCTGCCAGTTGCTCTCTGCATTCCTCCAGTACTCAGTTAGAAATTCCATCAGGTCCTGGGGCTTTCCTTACATCTTGGGTTTCCAATAATTTGTACACTTCCTGTAACTCCACTTTATTACCGGAACATTTCTAGTCACTCCCTCCCCTTCCACAAACTCTTTTTCATTAGTAAAAACTGATTGGAAACATTTGTTCATTATTTCAGCTTGCATTGCTGCATCTTTATAGACCTCTCCTTCTACTTTCAATTTGGTGATTCCTTCCTTTTATTTCAGTTTGCCATTAACAAATCTATAAAACAGTTTGGGTTCATCCTTGCATTTGTCTATTATACCTTTTTCAAAATTCCTTTCTTCTTCTCTACATGTTCTTGTGTATTCATTTCTAGTTCTTTTATATTCTTCCTTTGTTCTGGTGTTGCCTTTTTTTCTCCAGTTGTTTCACACCTTATCTCTCTTTTTTTGCTATCATACACCTTTTATTAAACCACTCCTTTTTCCTGTTTTCTTTCCCTCTTACTTTTGGTACAAATTCTTCCACTCCCAAATTATAGAGGTCTAGAAAGATATCCCACTTCCATTGTATCTCTCGTTTCTCTGAATTTTCTCCAATCCGCATTTTCAAAAAATTTTCTCAGTCCTGTGAAATTAGCTTTCCCAAAGTTGTATCTTCCCTGTCTATGAAGCTCGTCTCTTGGCTCGATGTTCCCTATTATCATCTGGAATACTATGACCACGTGATCATTTTTTCAGATAGGACAGAAATATTTCAATGATTCTATTACATCGGGTTCTTTGATAAACAGTAAATCTAACCTTGCTGGTGTGTCTTCATCTCGGGACCGTGTCTCTTCTTAGAATCATTGCGTCATCACATTATTCATTATTATATTTAATAATATAGTACCCCACGAATCCTCGCTGCCTCCTGAGTCCCATTCCTCCCAATTCACCTCTTTACAGTTACCAAAATTATATTGCTGCTTTTCTCAATTATTTTTTATAAGTAACTAGCCATATCTGACATCTCCTGGTATTCGTCATCATTCTATGCTCTCGTCTTAGGGGGAATATACACTACCGCCATATCTCTCCTGACTTTCTCTCCAGTTTCTAATTTCATATATATCACTTCAACCCTGCCTTCTCCCATGTCCACGGTATCTACATTTATGTTGTTCTTCACTGCTATCATCACTCCACCTCCCGTTTTTTCTTTTCAGTCTCTTCTCTATAGATTGTATTTACAATCTCCCAAATGAGCATCAATATCCTCTCTTAATTTGGTCTCTACAAAGAACATGACATCAAGTTCATATTCTCTCAAGAAATCATTAATTTAAAGCTTTGCCGATATTAAACCATCAATATTAGTGTATATCACCTTTAAATTATTTTTGATGTTTTTTATACCCTCTTCTCTCCATCAGTACCACTTCCTCAATTTCTGATCTTTCATAGCTATCACCCTTAGTTTCCTTCACTTCTATTTCCTTATATACCACTTCCTTACTTTCATATCCATTACTCTCCATAAAAAAGTATTACTTTCTTCCTCCATCCTCTTATCATTTTTTTCCTTTACTTGATCCTTCAATGATTTTAAAACTTCTCTTTCTTCTTCATTTAAATCTTTTCTTATTATAATATTTTCCATCCCTGCCTCTTTGCTTAATTTCCAGGTCACTTTAAGTATATCATTTACTAAACTTTCTGATGTAAACTTGACTCTCATTGGTCTTGTTTCCCCTTTCTTATAAGGCCCTATCCTCCTTACTTCCTCAATTTCTTTTACCCACTTGTCTCCTTCGTGGTCAATTTTGCCTAATATACCTCTCACCAGGTTCGTGTCTCTCTCGAGTCTCACGAATCTAACCTTTTCTTCCTCCTCCCTGTTTCCAAATATTACCACGCATCTGTTCCTTTCTACAGTTTCTCTCACTATTTTCTCTTTTTTCTTCAGTATTTTCACTACATTTTCTTCCATCTTTTTCTTGTTCATTTCCCTTTCTTCCTGGATGATTTCCCTTAAGCTGACCACTTCTTTCTGTTCTTCTTCTATGTGTGCCCACACTGCCTTATGTTCTTCTAATACATTACTCACCTTCTCTGTTTTATTAGTACTCTCTTCCAGTTTCCTCCTCAATTCAATATTCTCACGCTTCAAATTTCTGATTTCTTCATTCACCGTCTTACTGGACTGCGTGTGTGTGTGTGTGTGTGTGTGTGTGTGTGTGTGTGTGTGTGTGTGTATTTACCTATTTCTATTTACCTATTTGTAGTATACAGGAATTGAGCAATGCTCGTGTTGTCCTGTCTCCATATCCACATTTATCAAGTCTACCTTTACACACATGAACATTTTTCTCATGCACCACCTCTTTGTCTAAGTCGTTCCAAATATTTAAGTATTTACCTGATATACCTAATTGTGATATACACGGAATGTACTATGCTCGTGGGTTTCCGTCGCTGTTTCTCAATAAGTCAAATTTAGCTTTAAACTCGTTTAAGTTTTTAGACTGGACGATCTCTTTGTCCAGGCTATTCCATAAGTCTATACTTCTGTAAGGAAAGCTATATTTCTTGATATCCTTCAAGCAGCTTGACTTTTTCAATTTCATTCCGTGTCCTCTTGTTGCTCTATTATCCCATACAAACAGATCTTCTTTGTCAATTTTATCTACTCCCACCATGGTCCTGAACACTGCAATCATGTCTCCCCTCTTTCTCCTTTCCTCTAACGAAGGCAAATCCAGTTTTTCCAGCCTCTCTCTGTATGACAGGTCTGTCAGACTGGGGACCATATTGGTTGCTGCTCTTTGTATTCTCTCAATCTTGTTTATATCTTTCTTTTTGTGTGGGGACCACACTACCGCTGCATATTCAAACCTGGGGCGGATCATGGCCACTATCAATTTTTTCATCATCTCCTCATCCATATAATGAAATGCTACTCTTATGTTAGTCAAGAGTTTATAAGTCTCTCCAACTATCTTGTTAATGTGCTTTTCTGGTGACAAACTACCTTGGACCAGAACTCCCAAACCTTTCTCTTCTCTCCTTTTTGTGATTAATTCATTACCCAACAAATAATTCCGTGATGGCCTCCTGGTACTTTTACCCATTTCCAATATTTTACATTTCTTTACATTAAATTTCATTTCCCACGACCGACTCCAATCGTGTATCCTATCCAAATCCTCCTGCAGTATTTTACAATCCTCCTCAACCTCTACCTTCCTCAAGATCTTTACATCATCAGCAAACAGACTTGTATAACTGTTCACTCCATCTACCATATCATTTATGTAAATCAGGAACATTACTGGCGCCAACACCGAGCCTTGAGGGACTCCACTTGTTACTTCCCTCCATCCAGACATCCTATCCTTTATTCTTGTCCTCATTTGTCTGTCTCTCAAAAAGTCTCTCATCCATTCCAGAAGTTTCCCCTTCGGTCCTCCTATATATTCTAGTTTCCACATTAGTCTCTTATGAGGTACCTTGTCAAAGGCCTTCTCTAAGTCTAAGTACACACAATCCATCCAACCATCTCTCTCCTGTGCCACGTCAATCGCTCTTGAGTAAAAGCTCAACAAGTTAGAAACACATGACCTTCCACTTCTGAATCCAAACTGACATTCAGCCAAAATATTCATCTCTTCCAGATATTTTATCCACCTGTCTTTCAGGATTCTCTCACACAATTTTGCGACCATGCTGGTTAGAGACACTGGTCTATAATTCAGGAGTTCTTCCCTGTTTCCTCCCTTGTAAATTGGTACCACATTTGCCCTCTTCCATTCTTGTGGCACTTTCCCCTCTTCCAGTGAGCATACGATTAAACTGTGAATTTTATCCGCCAGTTGTTCTCTGCATTCCTTCAGTACCCAATTAGAAATTCCATCAGGTCCTGGGGCTTTCCTTACATCTTGAGTTTCCAGTAATTTATACACTTCCTGTACCTCCACTTTTATATCTTTTACCACCGGAACATTTCTAATCACTCCCTCCCCTTCCACAAGCTCCTTTTCTTTAGTGAAAACTGACTGGAAACGTTTGTTCATTATCTCTGCTTGCATTGCCGCATCCTTAAAGACCTCTCCTTCTACTTTCAGTTTGGTGATTCCTTCCTTTTGTTTCAGTTTGCCATTAACAAATTTATAAAACAGTTTGGGTTCATCCAAGCATTTGTCTATTATACCTTTTTCAAAATTCCTTTCTTCTTCTCTATGTATTCTTGTGTATTCATTTCTTGTTCTTTTATATTCTTCCTTTGTTCTGTTGTTACCTCTCTTTCTCCAATTGTTCCACGCCTTATCTCTCTCTTTTTTTGCAATCATACAACTTCTATTAAACCACTCCTTTTTCCTGTTTTCCTTCCCTCTTACTCTTGGTACAAATTTTTCCACTCCCAAATTATAGAGGTGTAGAAAGATATCCCACTTCCTCTGTATATCTCTTGTTTCTCTGAATTTTCTCCAATCTCCGTGTGTGTGTGTGTGTATTTACCTATTTGTATTTACCTATTTGTAGTATACAGGAATTGAGCAATGCTCGTGTTGTCCTCTCTCCATATCCACATTTATCAAGTCTACCTTTACACACATGAATGTTTTTCTCATGCATCACCTCTTTGTCTAAGTCGTTCCAAATATTTAAGTATTTACCTAATATACCTAACTGTGATATACACGGAATGTACTATGCTCGTGGGTTTCCGTCGCTGTTTCTCAGTAAGTCGAAATTTACTTTAAACTCGTTTAAGTTTTTAGACTGGACGATCTCTTTGTCAAGGCTATTCCATAAGTCTATACTTCTGTAAGGAAAGCTATATTTCTTGATATCCTTCAAGCAGCTTGACTTTTTCAATTTCATTCCATGTCCTCTTCTTGCTCTCTTATCCCATACAAACAGATCTTCTTTGTCAATTTTATCTACTCCCACCATGGTCCTGAACACTGCAATCATGTCTCCCCTCTTTCTCCTTTCCTCTAACGAAGGCAAATCCAGTTTTTCCAGCCTCTCTCTGTATGACAGGTCTGTCAGACTGGGGACCATCTTGGTTGCTGTTCTTTGTATTCTCTCAATCTTGTTTATATCTTTCTTTTTGTGTGGGGACCACACTACCGCTGCATATTCTAACCTGGGGCGGATCATGGCCACTATCAATTTTTTCATCATTTCCTCATCCATGTAATGAAATCTACTCTTATGTTAGGCAAGAGTTTATAAGTCTCTCCAACTATCTTGTTAATGTGCTTTTCTGGTGACAAACTATCTTGAACCAGCACTCCCAAATCTTTCTCTTCTCTCCTTTTTGTGATTAATTCATTAACCAAAAAATAATTCAGTGATGGTCTCCTGGTACTTTACCCATTTCCAATATTTAACATTTCTTTACATTAAATTTCATTTCCCACGTCCGGCTCCAATTGAGTATCCTATCCAAATCCTCCTGCAGTATTTTACAATCCTCCTCAACCTCTATCTTCCTCAAGATCTTTACATCATCAGCAAACAGACTTGCATAACTGTTCACTCCATCTACCATATCATTTACGTGAATCAGGAACATTACTGGCTCCAACACTGAGCCTTGAGGGACTCCACTTGTTACTTCCCTCCATCCAGACATCTTTTCCTTTATTACTGTCCTCATTTGTCTGTCTCTCAAAAAGTCTCTCATCCATTCCAGAAGTTTCCCCTTTAGTCCTCCTATATATTCTAGTTTCCACATTAGTCTCTGATGAGGTACCTTGTCAAAGGCCTTCTCTAAGTCTAAGTACACATAATCCACCCAACCATCTCTCTCCTGTACCACATCAATCGCTCTTGAGTAAAAGCTCAAAAAGTTAGAAACACATGACCTTCCACTTCTGAACCCAAACTGACATTCAGCCAAAATATTCATCTCTTCCAGATATTTTATCCATTTGTCTTTCAGGATTCTCTCGCACAATTTTGCGACCATGCTGGTTAGAGACACTGGTCTATAATTCAGGGGTTCTTCCCTGTTTCCTCCCTTGTAAATTGGTACCACATTTGCCCTCTTCCATTCTTTTGGCACTTTCCCCTCTTCCAGTGAGCATACAATTAAGCTGTGAATTTTATCCACCAGTTGTTCTCTGGATTCCTTCAGTACCCAATTAGAAATTCCATCAGGCCCTGGGGCTTTCCTTACATCTTGAGTTTCCAGTAATTTATACACTTCCTGTACCTCCACTTTTATATCTTTAATCACCGGAACATTTCTAATCACTCCCTCCCCTTCCACAAGCTCCTTTCTTTAGTGAAAACTGATTGGAAACGTTTGTTCGTTATTTCTGCTTGCATTGCCGCATCCTTAAAGACCTCTCCTTCTACTTTCAGTTTGGTGATTCCTTCCTTTTGTTTCAGTTTGCTATTAACAAATCTATAAAACAGTTTGGGTTCATCCTTGCATTTGTCAATTATACCTTTTTCAAAATTCCTTTCTTCTTCTCTACGTATTCTTGTGTATTCATTTCTTGCTCTTTTATATTCTTCCTTTGTTCTGTCGTTCCCTCTTTTTCTCCAATTGTTCCACGCCTTATCTCTCTCTTTTTTGGCTATCATACACCTTCTATTAAACCACTCCTTTTTCCTGTTTTCTTTCCCTCTTACTCTTGGTACAAATTTTTCCACTCCCAAATTATAGAGGTCTAGAAAGATATCCCACTTCCTCTGTATCTCTCTTGTTTCTCTGAATTTTCTCCAATCCGCATTTTCAAAAAAGTTTCTCAATCCTGTAAAATTTGCTTTCCCAAAGTTGTATCTTCCGTCTATGAAGCACGTCTCTTGGCTCGACGTTTCCTATTAACATCTGGAACTCAATGACCACGTGATCACTTTTTCCCAAAGGACAGAGATATTCCAATGATTCTATTACATCGGGTTTTTTGGTGAACAGTAAATCTAACCTTGCTGGTGTGTCCTCACCTCGAAACCGTGTCTCTTCTTTGACCTATTGCGTCATCACATTATTCATTATTATATTTAATAACATAGTGCCCCACGAATCCTCGCCGCCTCCCGAGTACCATTCCTCCCAGTTCACCTCTTTACAATTAAAGTCATCAACCAAAATTATATTATTGCTTTTCTCAATTATTTTTTGCAAGTAGCTAGCCATATCTGACAACATCTCATGGTATTCGTCATTCTTCCATGCTCTCGTCTTTGGGGGAACATACACTACCGCCATATCTCTCTTAACATTCTCTCCAGTTTCTAATTTCATATATATCACTTCAGCCCTGCCTTCTCCCATTTCCACAGTATCTACATTTATGTTGTTCTTCACTGCTATCATCACTCCTCCTCCCTTTTTTTCTTTTCTGTCTTTTCTCCACAGTTTGTATTTACCATCTCCCAAATGAACATCAATATCTTCTCTTAATTTGGTCTCTACAAAGCACATGACATCAGGTTCATGTTCTCTCAAGAAATCATTAATTTTGATCCTTGTCGATATGAAACCATCAATATTAGTATATATCACCTTCAAATTATTTTTGACATTATTAATACCCTCTTCTCTCCTACACTCTGTCCGTACCACTTCCTCAACTTCTGATCTTTCACAACCATCCCCCTTAGTTTCCTTCACTTCTATTTCCATAAATACCATTTCCTTACTTTCATATCCAATACTCTCCAAAAAAAAGTATTACATTCTTCCTCAGTCCTCTTATCATTTTTTTCCTTTACTTCTTCCTTTAATGATTTTAAAACTTCTCTTTCTTCTTCATTCAGATCTTTTCTTATTATAATATTTTCCATCCCTGCCTCTTTGCTTAATTTCCAAGTCACTTTAAGTATCTCATTTATTACACTTTCTGATGTAAACTTGACTCTCATTGGTCTTGTTTCCCCTTTCTTGTAAGGCCCTATCCTCCTTACTTCCTCAATTTCTTTTACCCACTTGTCTCCTTAGGGGTCAATCTTGCCTAATATTCCTCTCACCATGTTCGTGTCTCTCTTGAGTCTTACGAACCTAACCTTTTCTTCCTCTTCCCTGTTTCCAAATACTACCACACATCTGTTCCTTTCTACAGTTTCTCTCACTATTTTCTCTTTTTTCTTCAGTATTTTCACTACATTTTCTTCCATTTCTTTCTTGTTCATTTCCCTTTCTTCCTGGATGATCTCTCTTAAGCTGGCCACTTCTGTCTGTTCTTCTTCTACGTGTGCCCACTTTGCCTTATGTTCTTCTAATACATTACTCACCTTCTCCGTTTTATTAGTACTCTCTTCTAGTTTCCTCCTCAGTTCAACATTTTCCCGCTTCAAATTCCTAATTTCTTCACTGGCTGTTTCATTGGACTAGATCAGACTCTGTATGGTGGTTTCCGTATTTACTGACACATCCTTTATCACTAGATTCTCTACTTTCTTTTCGAGTTCACTAATCCTCATAAATAATGTTTTAACCAGGTCCATGACATTGGTATTAGTATCAAATCCTTGAAATTCCAGTCCCTCAATGTTTATATTTTCGGCCATGTTTGATGTTGGTTAAATACCAAAACAGCTGTTACCGAAAAAAACTACAAACATTCATGTACAATCGTCAATAAATCTTTACATTTTTGGTAGTCTATTAACTTTCATTATTTTGAATTTAAAGCAAGACCTTAGGAGACAGGACAGACAAAATTCCTGAAACTACTTAAGGTTAGCAGCGATGGCTGGGACGTCTGCTCTCTCCGGCTGTGTGTGTGTGTGTGTGTTTACCTATTGGTATTTACCTATTTGTAGTATACAGAAATTGAGCAATGCTCATGTTGTCCTGTCTCCACATCCACATTTATCAAGTCTACCTTTACACACATGAATGTTTTTCTCATGCACCACCTCTTTGTCTAAGTCGTTCCAAATATTTAAGTATTTACCTAATATACCTAATTGTAATATACATGGAATGTACTATGCTCGTGGGTTTCCGTCACTGTTTCTCAATAAGTCGAATTTAGCTTTAAACTCGTTTAAGTTTTTAGACTGGACGATCCCTTTGTCCAGGCTATTCCATAAGTCTATACTTCTGTAAGGAAAGCTATATTTCTTGATATCCTTCAAGCAGCTTGACTTTTTCAATTTCATTCCGTGTCCTCTTGTTGCTCCCTTATCCCATACAAACAGATCTTCTTTGTCAATTTTATCTACTCCCACCATGGTCCTGAACACCGCAATCATGTCTCCCCTCTTTCTCCTTTCCTCTAACGAAGGCAAATCCAGTTTTTCCAGCCTCTCTCTGTATGACAGGTCTGTCAGACTGGGGACCATCTTGGTTGCTGTTCTTTGTATTCTCTCAATCTTGTTTATATCTTTCTTTTTGTGAGGGGACCACACTACCGCTGCATATTCTGACCTAGGGCGGATCATGGCCACTATCAATTTTTTCATCATTTCCTCATCCATAAAATGAAATGCTACTCTTATGTTGGTCAAGAGTTTATAAGTCTCTCCAACTATCTTGTTAATGTGCTTTTCTGGTGACAAACTATCTTGGACCAGCACTCCCAAATCTTTCTCTTCTCTCCTTTTTGTGATTAATTCATTACCCAACAAATAATTCAGTGATGGTCTTCTGGTACTTTTACCCATTTCCAATATTTTACATTTCTTTACATTAAATTTCATTTCCCACGTCCGGCTCCAATTGTGTATCCAATCCAAATCCTCCTGCAGTATTTTACAATCCTCCTCAACCTCTATCTTCCTCAAGATCTTTACATCATCAGCAAACAGACTTGCATAACTGTTCACTCCATCTACCATATCATTTACGTAAATCAGGAACATTACTGGCGCCAACACTGAGCCTTGAGGGACTCCACTTGTTACTTCCCTCCATCCAGACATCTTTTCCTTTATTACTGTCCTCATTTGTCTGTCTCTCAAAAAGTCTCTCATCCATTCCAGAAGTTTCCCCTTCGGTCCTCCTATATATTCTAGTTTCCACATTAGTCTCTGATGAGGTACCTTGTCAAAGGCCTTCTCTAAGTCTAAGTACACACAATCCACGCAACCATCTCTCTCCTGTACCACATCAATCGCTCTTGAGTAAAAGCTCAAAAAGTTAGAAACACATGACCTTCCACTTCTGAATCCAAACTGACATTCAGCCAAAATATTCATCTCTTCCAGATATTTCATCCATCTGTCTTTCAGGATTCTCTCGCACAATTTTGCGACCATGCTGGTTAGAGACACTCGTCTATAATTCAGGGGTTCTTCCCTGTTTCCTCCCTTGTAAATTGGTACCAGATTTGCCCTCTTCCATTCTTTTGGCACTTTCCCCTTTTCCAGTGAGCATACAATTAAGCTGTGAATTTTATCTGCCAGTTGTTCTCTGCATTCCTTCAGTACCCAATTAGAAATTTCATCAGGTCCTGGGGCTTTCCTTACATCTTGAGTTTCCAGTAATTTATACACTTCCTGTACCTCCACTTTTATATCTTTTACCACCGGAACATTTCTAATCACTCCCTCCCCTTCCACAAGCTCCTTTTCTTTAGTGAAAACTGACTGGAAACGTTTGTTCATTATCTCTGCTTGCATTGCCGCATCCTTAAAGACCTTTCCTTCTACTTCCAGTTTGGTGATTCCTACCTTTTGTTTCAATTTGCCATTAACAAATCTATAAAACAGTTTGGGTTCATCCTAGCATTTGTCTATTATACCTTTTTCAAAATTCCTTTCTTCTTCTCTATGTATTCTTGTGTATTCATTTCTTGTTCTTTTATATTCTTCCTTTGTTCTGTTGTTACCTCTCTTTCTCCAATTGTTCCACGCCTTATCTCTCTCTTTTTTTGCAATCATACAACTTCTATTAAACCACTCCTTTTTCCTGTTTTCCTTCCCTCTTACTCTTGGTACAAATTTTTCCACTCCCAAATTATAGAGGTGTAGAAAGATATCCCACTTCCTCTGTATATCTCTTGTTTCTCTGAATTTTCTCCAATCTCCGTGTGTGTGTGTGTGTGTGTGTATTTACCTATTTGAATTTACCTATTTGTAGTATACAGGAATTGAGCAATGCTCGTGTTGTCCTGTCTCCATATCCACATTTATCAAGTCTACCTTTACACACATGAATGTTTTTCTCATGCACCACCTCTTTGTCTAAGTCGTTCCAAATAATTAAGTATTTACCTAATATACCTAATTGTGATATACACGGAATGTACTATGCTCGTGGGTTTCCGTCGCTGTTTCTCAGTACGTCGAAATTTACTTTAAACTCGTTTAAGTTTTTAGACTGGACGATCTCTTTGTCAAGGCTATTCCATAAGTCTATACTTCTGTAAGGAAAGCTATATTTCTTGATATCCTTCAAGCAGCTTGACTTTTTCAATTTTATTCCATGTCCTCTTGTTGCTCTCTTATCCCATACAAACAGATCTTCTTTGTCAATTTTATCTACTCCCACCATGGTCCTGAACACCGCAATCATGTCTCCCCTCTTTCTCCTTTCCTCTAACGAAGGCAAATCCAGTTTTTCCAGCCTCTCTCTGTATGACAGGTCTGTCAGACTGGGGACCATCTTGGTTGCTGTTCTTTGTATTCTCTCAATCTTGTTTATATCTTTCTTTTTGTGTGGGGACCACACTACCGCTGCATATTCTAACCTGGGGCGGATCATGGCCACTATCAATTTTTTCATCATTTCCTCATCCATATAATGAAATGCTACTCCTATGTTAGGCAAGAGTTTATAAGTCTCTCCAACTATCTTGTTAATGTGCTTTTCTGGTGACAAACTATCTTGGACCAGCACACCCAAATCTTTCTCTTCTCTCCTTTTTGTGATTAATTCATTAACCAAAAAATAATTCAGTGATGATCTCCTGGTACTTTACCCATTTCCAATATTTTACATTTCTTTACATTAAATTTCATTTCCCACGTCCGGCTCCAATTGAGTATCCTATCCAAATCCTCCTGCAGTATTTTACAATCCTCCTCAACCTCTATCTTCCTCAAGATCTTTACATCATCAGCAAACAGACTTGCATAACTGTTCACTCCATCTACCATATCATTTACGTAAATCAGGAACATTACTGGCGCCAACACTGAGCCTTGAGGGACTCCACTTGTTACTTCCCTCCATCCAGACATCTTTTCCTTTATTACTGTCCTCATTTGTCTGTCTCTCAAAAAGTCTCTCATCCATTCCAGAAGTTTCCCCTTTAGTCCTCCTATATATTCTAGTTTCCACATTAGTCTCTGATGAGGTACCTTGTCAAAGGCCTTCTCTAAGTCTAAGTACACACAATCCACCCAACCATCTCTCTCCTGTACCACATCAATCGCTCTTGAGTAAAAGCTCAAAAAGTTAGAAACACATGACCTTCCACTTCTGAATCCAAACTGACATTCAGCCAAAATATTCATCTCTTCCAGATATTTCATCCATCTGTCTTTCAGGATTCTCTCGCACAATTTTGCGACCATGCTGGTTAGAGACACTGGTCTATAATTCAGGGGTTCTTCCCTGTTTCCTCCCTTGTAAATTGGTACCACATTTGCCCTCTTCCATCCTTTTGGCACTTTCCCCTCTTCCAGTGAGCATACAATTAAGCTGTGAATTTTATCCACCAGTTGTTCTCTGCATTCCTTCAGTACCCAATTAGAAATTCCATCAGGCCCTGGGGCTTTCCTTACATCTTGAGTTTCCAGTAATTTATACACTTCCTGTACCTCCACTTTTATATCTTTAATCACCGGAACATTTCTAATCACTCCCTCCCCTTCCACAAGCTCCTTTCTTTAGTGAAAACTGACTGGAAACGTTTGTTCGTTATTTCTGCTTGCATTGTCGCATCCTTAAAGACCTCTCCTTCTACTTTCAGTTTGGTGATTCCTTCCTTTTGTTTCAGTTTGCCATTAACAAATCAATAAAACAGTTTGGGTTCATCCTTGCATTTGTCAATTATACCTTTTTCAAAATTCCTTTCTTCTTCTCTACGTATTCTTGTGTATTCATTTCTTGCTCTTTTATATTCTTCCTTTGTTCTGTCGTTACCTCTCTTTCTCCAATTGTTCCACGCCTTATCTCTCTCTTTTCTGGCTATCATACACCTTCTATTAAACCACTCCTTTTTCCTGTTTTCTTTCCCTCTTACTCTTGGTACAAATTTTTCCACTCCCAAATTATAGAGGTCTAGAAAGATATCCCACTTCCTCTGTATCTCTCTTGTTTCTCTTAATTTTCTTCAATCCGCATTTTCAAAAAAGTTTCTCAATCCTGTAAAATTTGCTTTCCCAAAGTTGTATCTTCCGTCTATGAAGCACGTCTCTTGGCTAGACGTTTCCTATTAACATCTGGAACTCAATGACCACGTGATCACTTTTTCCCAAAGGACAGAGATATTCCAATGATTCTATTACATCGGGTTCTTTGGTGAACAGTAAATCTAACCTTGCTGGTGTGTCCTCACCTCGAAACCGTGTCTCTTCTTTGACCCATTGCGTCATCACATTATTCATTATTATATTTAATAACATAGTGCCCCACGAATCCTCGCCGCCTCCCGAGTACCATTCCTCCCAGTTCACCTCTTTACAATTAAAGTCATCAACCAAAATTATATTATTGCTTTTCTCAATTATTTTTTGCAAGTAGCTAGCCATATCTGACAACATCTCATGGTATTCGTCATTCTTCCATGCTCTCGTCTTTGGGGGAACATACACTACCGCCATATCTCTCTTAACATTCTCTCCAGTTTCTAATTTCATATATATCACTTCAGCCCTGCCTTCTCCCATTTCCACAGTATCTACATTTATGTTGTTCTTCACTGCTATCATCACTTCTCCTCCCTTTTTTTCTTTTCTGTCTTTTCTCCACAGTTTGTATTTACCATCTCCCAAATGAACATCAATATCTTCTCTTAATTTGGTCTCTACAAAGCACATGACATCAGGTTCATGTTCTCTCAAGAAATCATTAATTTCGATCCTTGTCGATATGAAACCATCAACATTAGTAGATATCACCTTCAAATTATTTTTGACATTATTAATACCCTCTTCTCTCCTACACTCTGTCCGTACCACTTCCTCAACTTCTGATCTTTCACAACCATCCCCCTTAGTTTCCTTCACTTCTATTTCCATAAATACCATTTCCTTACTTTCATATCCAATACTCTCCAAAAAAAAGTATTACATTCTTCCTCAGTCCTCTTATCATTTTTTTCCTTTACTTCTTCCTTTAATGATTTTAAAACTTCTCTTTCTTCTTCATTCAGATCTTTTCTTATTATAATATTTTCCATCCCTGCCTCTTTGCTTAATTTCCAAGTCACTTTAAGTATCTCATTTATTACACTTTCTGATGTAAACTTGACTCTCATTGGTCTTGTTTCCCCTTTCTTGTAAGGCCCTATCCTCCTTACTTCCTCAATTTCTTTTACCCACTTGTCTCCTTAGGGGTCAATCTTGCCTAATATTCCTCTCACCATGTTCGTGTCTCTCTTGAGTCTTACGAACCTAACCTTTTCTTCCTCTTCCCTGTTTCCAAATACTACCACACATCTGTTCCTTTCTACAGTTTCTCTCACTATTTTCTCTTTTTTCTTCAGTATTTTCACTACATTTTCTTCCATTTCTTTCTTGTTCATTTCCCTTTCTTCCTGGATGATCTCTCTTAAGCTGGCCACTTCTGTCTGTTCTTCTTCTACGTGTGCCCACTTTGCCTTATGTTCTTCTAATGCATTACTCACCTTCTCCGTTTTATTAGTACTCTCTTCTAGTTTCCTCCTCAGTTCAACATTTTCCCGCTTCAAATTCCTAATTTCTTCACTGGCTGTTTCATTGGACTAGATCAGACTCTGTATGGTGGTTTCCGTATTTACTGACACATCCTTTATCACTAGATTCTCTACTTTCTTTTCGAGTTCACTAATCCTCATAAATAATGTTTTAACCAGGTCCATGACATTGGTATTAGTATCAAATCCTTGAAATTCCAGTCCCTCAATGTTTATATTTTCGGCCATGTTTGATGTTGGTTAAATACCAAAACAGCTGTTACCGAAAAAAAACTACAAACATTCATGTACAATCGTCAATAAATCTTTACATTTTTGGTAGTCTATTAACTTTCATTATTTTGAATTTAAAGCAAGACCTTAGGAGACAGGACAGACAAAATTCCTGAAACTACTTAAGGTTAGCAGCGATGGCTGGGACGTCTGCTCTCTCCGGCTGTGTGTGTGTGTGTGTGTTTACCTATTGGTATTTACCTATTTGTAGTATACAGAAATTGAGCAATGCTCATGTTGTCCTGTCTCCACATCCACATTTATCAAGTCTACCTTTACACACATGAATGTTTTTCTCATGCACCACCTCTTTGTCTAAGTCGTTCCAAATATTTAAGTATTTACCTAATATACCTAATTGTAATATACATGGAATGTACTATGCTCGTGGGTTTCCGTCACTGTTTCTCAATAAGTCGAATTTAGCTTTAAACTCGTTTAAGTTTTTAGACTGGACGATCCCTTTGTCCAGGCTATTCCATAAGTCTATACTTCTGTAAGGAAAGCTATATTTCTTGATATCCTTCAAGCAGCTTAACTTTTTCAATTTCATTACGTGTCCTCTTGTTGCTCCCTTATCCCATACAAACAGATCTTCTTTGTCAATTTTATCTACTCCCACCATGGTCCTGAACACCGCAATCATGTCTCCCCTCTTTCTCCTTTCCTCTAACGAAGGCAAATCCAGTTTTTCCAGCCTCTCTCTGTATGACAGGTCTGTCAGACTGGGGACCATCTTGGTTGCTGTTCTTTGTATTCTCTCAATCTTGTTTATATCTTTCTTTTTGTGAGGGGACCACACTACCGCTGCATATTCTGACCTAGGGCGGATCATGGCCACTATCAATTTTTTCATTATTTCCTCATCCATAAAATGAAATGCTACTCTTATGCTGGTCAAGAGTTTATAAGTCTCTCCAACTATCTTGTTAATGTGCTTTTCTGGTGACAAACTATCTTGGACCAGCACTCCCAAATCTTTCTCTTCTCTCCTTTTTGTGATTAATTCATTACCCAACAAATAATTCAGTGATGGTCTTCTGGTACTTTTACCCATTTCCAATATTTTACATTTCTTTACATTAAATTTCATTTCCCACGTCCGGCTCCAATTGTGTATCCAATCCAAATCCTCCTGCAGTATTTTACAATCCTCCTCAACCTCTATCTTCCTCAAGATCTTTACATCATCAGCAAACAGACTTGCATAACTGTTCACTCCATCTACCATATCATTTACGTAAATCAGGAACATTACTGGCGCCAACACTGAGCCTTGAGGGACTCCACTTGTTACTTCCCTCCATCCAGACATCTTTTCCTTTATTACTGTCCTCATTTGTCTGTCTCTCAAAAAGTCTCTCATCCATTCCAGAAGTTTCCCCTTCGGTCCTCCTATATATTCTAGTTTCCACATTAGTCTCTGATGAGGTACCTTGTCAAAGGCCTTCTCTAAGTCTAAGTACACACAATCCACCCAACCATCTCTCTCCTGTACCACATCAATCGCTCTTGAGTAAAAGCTCAAAAAGTTAGAAACACATGACCTTCCACTTCTGAATCCAAACTGACATTCATCCAAAATATTCATCTCTTCCAGATATTTCATCCATCTGTCTTTCAGGATTCTCTCGCACAATTTTGCGACCATGCTGGTTAGAGACACTCGTCTATAATTCAGGGGTTCTTCCCTGTTTCCTCCCTTGTAAATTGGTACCAGATTTGCCCTCTTCCATTCTTTTGGCACTTTCCCCTTTTCCAGTGAGCATACGATTAAGCTGTGAATTTTATCTGCCAGTTGTTCTCTGCATTCCTTCAGTACCCAATTAGAAATTCCATCAGGTCCTGGGGCTTTCCTTACATCTTGAGTTTCCAGTAATTTATACACTTCCTGTACCTCCACTTTTATATCTTTTACCACCGGAACATTTCTAATCACTCCCTCCCCTTCCACAAGCTCCTTTTCTTTAGTGAAAACTGACTGGAAACGTTTGTTCATTATCTCTGCTTGCATTGCCGCATCCTTAAAGACCTTTCCTTCTACTTTCAGTTTGGTGATTCCTACCTTTTGTTTCAATTTGCCATTAACAAATCTATAAAACAGTTTGGGTTCATCCTAGCATTTGTCTATTATACCTTTTTCAAAATTCCTTTCTTCTTCTCTATGTATTCTTGTGTATTCATTTCTTGTTCTTTTATATTCTTCCTTTGTTCTGTTGTTACCTCTCTTTCTCCAATTGTTCCACGCCTCATCTCTCTCTTTTTTTGCAATCATACAACTTCTATTAAATCACTCCTTTTTCCTGTTTTCCTTCCCTCTTACTCTTGGTACAAATTTTTCCACTCCCAAATTATAGAGGTGTAGAAAGATATCCCACTTCCTCTGTATATCTCTTGTTTCTCTGAATTTTCTCCAATCTCCGTGTGTGTGTGTGTGTGTGTGTATTTACCTATTTGAATTTACCTATTTGTAGTATACAGGAACTGAGCAATGCTCGTGTTGTCCTCTCTCCATATCCACATTTATCAAGTCTACCTTTACACACATGAATGTTTTTCTCATGCACCACCTCTTTGTCTAAGTCGTTCCAAACAATTAAGTATTTACCTAATATACCTAATTGTGATATACACGGAATGTACTATGCTCGTGGGTTTCCGTCGCTGTTTCTCAGTACGTCAAAATTTACTTTAAACTCATTTAAGTTTTTAGACTGGACGATCTCTTTGTCAAGGCTATTCCATAAGTCTATACTTCTGTAAGGAAAGCTATATTTCTTGATATCCTTCAAGCAGCTTGACTTTTTCAATTTTATTCCATGTCCTCTTGTTGCTCTCTTATCCCATACAAACAGATCTTCTTTGTCAATTTTATCTACTCCCACCATGGTCCTGAACACCGCAATCATGTCTCCCCTCTTTCTCCTTTCCTCTAACGAAGGCAAATCCAGTTTTTCCAGCCTCTCTCTGTATGACAGGTCTGTCAGACTGGGGACCATCTTGGTTGCTGTTCTTTGTATTCTCTCAATCTTGTTTATATCTTTCTTTTTGTGTGGGGACCACACTACCGCTGCATATTCTAACCTGGGGCGGATCATGGCCACTATCAATTTTTTCATCATTTCCTCATCCATATAATGAAATGCTACTCTTATGTTAGGCAAGAGTTTATAAGTCTCTCCAACTATCTTGTTAATGTGCTTTTCTGGTGACAAACTATCTTGGACCAGCACACCCAAATCTTTCTCTTCTCTCCTTTTTGTGATTAATTCATTAACCAAAAAATAATTCAGTGATGGTCTCCTGGTACTTTACCCATTTCCAATATTTTACATTTCTTTACATTAAATTTCATTTCCCACGTCCGGCTCCAATTGAGTATCCTATCCAAATCCTCCTGCAGTATTTTACAATCCTCCTCAACCTCTATCTTCCTCAAGATCTTTACATCATCAGCAAACAGACTTGCATAACTGTTCACTCCATCTACCATATCATTTACGTAAATCAGGAACATTACTGGCGCCAACACTGAGCCTTGAGGGACTCCACTTGTTACTTCCCTCCATCCAGACATCTTTTCCTTTATTACTGTCCTCATTTGTCTGTCTCTCAAAAAGTCTCTCATCCATTCCAGAAGTTTCCCCTTTAGTCCTCCTATATATTCTAGTTTCCACATTAGTCTCTGATGAGGTACCTTGTCAAAGGCCTTCTCTAAGTCTAAGTACACACAATCCACCCAACCATCTCTCTCCTGTACCACATCAATCGCTCTTGAGTAAAAGCTCAAAAAGTTAGAAACACATGACCTTCCACTTCTGAATCCAAACTGACATTCAGCCAAAATATTCATCTCTTCCAGATATTTCATCCATCTGTCTTTCAGGATTCTCTCGCACAATTTTGCGACCATGCTGGTTAGAGACACTGGTCTATAATTCAGGGGTTCTTCCCTGTTTCCTCCCTTGTAAATTGGTACCACATTTGCCCTCTTCCATTCTTTTGGCACTTTCCCCTCTTCCAGTGAGCATACAATTAAGCTGTGAATTTTATCCACCAGTTGTTCTCTGCATTCCTTCAGTACCCAATTAGAAATTCCATCAGGCCCTGGGGCTTTCCTTACATCTTGAGTTTCCAGTAATTTATACACTTCCTGTACCTCCACTTTTATATCTTTAATCACCGGAACATTTCTAATCACTCCCTCCCCTTCCACAAGCTCCTTTCTTTAGTGAAAACTGACTGGAAACGTTTGTTCGTTATTTCTGCTTGCATTGCCGCATCCTTAAAGACCTCTCCTTCTACTTTCAGTTTGGTGATTCCTTCCTTTTGTTTCAGTTTGCCATTAACAAATCTATAAAACAGTTTGGGTTCATCCTTGCATTTGTCAATTATACCTTTTTCAAAATTCCTTTCTTCTTCTCTACGTATTCTTGTGTATTCATTTCTTGCTCTTTTATATTCTTCCTTTGTTCTGTCGTTACCTCTCTTTCTCCAATTGTTCCACGCCTTATCTCTCTCTTTTTTGGCTATCATACACCTTCTATTAAACCACTCCTTTTTCCTGTTTTCTTTCCCTCTTACTCTTGGTACAAATTTTTCCACTCCCAAATTATAGAGGTCTAGAAAGATATCCCACTTCCTCTGTATCTCTCTTGTTTCTCTTAATTTTCTTCAATCCGCATTTTCAAAAAAGTTTCTCAATCCTGTAAAATTTGCTTTCCCAAAGTTGTATCTTCCGTCTATGAAGCACGTCTCTTGGCTAGACGTTTCCTATTAACATCTGGAACTCAATGACCACGTGATCACTTTTTCCCAAAGGACAGAGATATTCCAATGATTCTATTACATCGGGTTCTTTGGTGAACAGTAAATCTAACCTTGCTGGTGTGTCCTCACCTCGAAACCGTGTCTCTTCTTTGACCCATTGCGTCATCACATTATTCATTATTATATTTAATAACATAGTGCCCCACGAATCCTCGCCGCCTCCCGAGTACCATTCCTCCCAGTTCACCTCTTTACAATTAAAGTCATCAACCAAAATTATATTATTGCTTTTCTCAATTATTTTTTGCAAGTAGCTAGCCATATCTGACAACATCTCATGGTATTCGTCATTCTTCCATGCTCTCGTCTTTGGGGGAACATACACTACCGCCATATCTCTCTTAACATTCTCTCCAGTTTCTAATTTCATATATATCACTTCAGCCCTGCCTTCTCCCATTTCCACAGTATCTACATTTATGTTGTTCTTCACTGCTATCATCACTTCTCCTCCCTTTTTTTCTTTTCTGTCTTTTCTCCACAGTTTGTATTTACCATCTCCCAAATGAACATCAATATCTTCTCTTAATTTGGTCTCTACAAAGCACATGACATCAGGTTCATGTTCTCTCAAGAAATCATTAATTTCGATCCTTGTCGATATGAAACCATCAACATTAGTAGATATCACCTTCAAATTATTTTTGACATTATTAATACCCTCTTCTCTCCTACACTCTGTCCGTACCACTTCCTCAACTTCTGATCTTTCACAACCATCCCCCTTAGTTTCCTTCACTTCTATTTCCATAAATACCATTTCCTTACTTTCATATCCAATACTCTCCAAAAAAGTATTACATTCTTCCTCAGTCCTCTTATCATTTTTTTCCTTTACTTCTTCCTTTAATGATTTTAAAACTTCTCTTTCTTCTTCATTCAGATCTTTTCTTATTATAATATTTTCCATCCCTGCCTCTTTGCTTAATTTCCAAGTCACTTTAAGTATCTCATTTATTACACTTTCTGATGTAAACTTGACTCTCATTGGTCTTGTTTCCCCTTTCTTGTAAGGCCCTATCCTCCTTACTTCCTCAATTTCTTTTACCCACTTGTCTCCTTAGGGGTCAATCTTGCCTAATATTCCTCTCACCATGTTCGTGTCTCTCTTGAGTCTTACGAACCTAACCTTTTCTTCCTCTTCCCTGTTTCCAAATACTACCACACATCTGTTCCTTTCTACAGTTTCTCTCACTATTTTCTCTTTTTTCTTCAGTATTTTCACTACATTTTCTTCCATTTCTTTCTTGTTCATTTCCCTTTCTTCCTGGATGATCTCTCTTAAGCTGGCCACTTCTGTCTGTTCTTCTTCTACGTGTGCCCACTTTGCCTTATGTTCTTCTAATGCATTACTCACCTTCTCCGTTTTATTAGTACTCTCTTCTAGTTTCCTCCTCAGTTCAACATTTTCCCGCTTCAAATTCCTAATTTCTTCACTGGCTGTTTCATTGGACTAGATCAGACTCTGTATGGTGGTTTCCGTATTTACTGACACATCCTTTATCACTAGATTCTCTACTTTCTTTTCGAGTTCACTAATCCTCATAATTAATGTTTTAACCAAGTCCATGACATTGGTATTAGTATCAAATCCTTGAAATTCCAGTCCCTCAATGTTTATATTTTCGGCCATGTTTGATGTTGGTTAAATACCAAAACAGCTGTTACCGAAAAAAACTACAAACATTCATGTACAATCGTCAATAAATCTTTACATTTTTGGTAGTCTATTAACTTTCATTATTTTGAATTTAAAGCAAGACCTTAGGAGACAGGACAGACAAAATTCCTGAAACTACTTAAGGTTAGCAGCGATGGCTGGGACGTCTGCTCTCTCCGGCTGTGTGTGTGTGTGTGTGTGTGTGTGTGTGTGTGTGTGTGTTTACCTATTGGTATTTACCTATTTGTAGTATACAGAAATTGAGCAATGCTCATGTTGTCCTGTCTCCACATCCACATTTATCAAGTCTACCTTTACACACATGAATGTTTTTCTCATGCACCACCTCTTTGTCTAAGTCGTTCCAAATATTTAAGTATTTACCTAATATACCTAATTGTAATATACATGGAATGTACTATGCTCGTGGGTTTCCGTCACTATTTCTCAATGAGTCGAATTTAGCTTTAAACTCGTTTAAGTTTTTAGACTGGACGATCCCTTTGTCCAGGCTATTCCATAAGTCTATACTTCTGTAAGGAAAGCTATATTTCTTGATATCCTTCAAGGAGCTTGACTTTTTCAATTTCATTCCGTGTCCTCTTGTTGCTCCCTTAACCCATACAAACAGATCTTCTTTGTCAATTTTATCTACTCCCACCATGGTCCTGAACACCGCAATCATGTCTCCCCTCTTTCTCCTTTCCTCTAACGAAGGCAAATCCAGTTTTTCCAGCCTCTCTCTGTATGACAGGTCTGTCAGACTGGGGACCATCTTGGTTGCTGTTCTTTGTATTCTCTCAATCTTGTTTATATCTTTCTTTTTGTGTGGGGACCACACTACCGCTGCATATTCTAACCTAGGGCGGATCATGGCCACTATCAATTTTTTCATCATTTCCTCATCCATATAATGAAATGCTACTCTTATGTTGGTCAAGAGTTTATAAGTCTCTCCAACTATCTTGTTTATGTGCTTTTCTGGTGACAAACTATCTTGGACCAGCACTCCCAAATCTTTCTCTTCTCTCCTTTTTGTGATTAATTCATTACCCAACAAATAATTCAGTGATGGTCTTCTGGTACTTTTACCCATTTCCAATATTTTACATTTCTTTACATTAAATTTCATTTCCCACGTCCGGCTCCAATTGTGTATCCTATCCAAATCCTCCTGCAGTATTTTACAATCCTCCTCAACCTCTATCTTCCTCAAGATCTTTAAATCATCAGCAAACAGACTTGCATAACTGTTCACTCCATCTACCATATCATTTACGTAAATCGGGAACATTACTGGCGCCAACACTGAGCCTTGAGGGACTCCACTTGTTACTTCCCTCCATCCAGACATCTTTTCCTTTATTACTGTCCTCATTTGTCTGTCTCTCAAAAAGTCTCTCATCCATTCCAGAAGTTTCCCCTTCGGTCCTCCTATATATTCTAGTTTCCACATTAGTCTCTGATGAGGTATCTTGTCAAAGGCCTTCTCTAAGTCTAAGTACACACAATCCACCCAACCATCTCTCTCCTGTACCACATCAATCGCTCTTGAGTAAAAGCTCAACAAGTTAGAAACACATGACCTTCCACTTCTGAATCCAAACTGACATTCAGCCAAAATATTCATCTCTTCCAGATATTTTATCCATCTGTCTTTCAGGATTCTCTCGCACAATTTTGCGACCATGCTGGTTAGAGACACTCGTCTATAATTCAGGGGTTCTTCCTTGTTTCCTCCCTTGTAAATTGGTACCACATTTGCCCTCTTCCATTCTTTTGGCACTTTCCCCTTTTCCAGTGAGCATACGATTAAGCTGTGAATTTTATCCGCCAGTTGTTCTCTGCATTCCTTCAGTACCCAATTAGAAATTCCATCAGGTCCTGGGGCTTTCCTTACATCTTGAGTTTCCAGTAATTTATACACTTCCTGTACCTCCACTTTTATATCTTTCATCACCGGAACATTTCTAATCATTCCCTCCCCTTCCACAAGCTCCTTTTCTTTAGCGAAAACTGACTGGAAACGTTTCTTCATTATTTCTGCTTGCATTGCCGCATCCTTAAAGACCTCTCCTTCTACTTTCAGTTTGGTGATTCCTTCCTTTTGTTTCAGTTTGCCATTAACAAATCTATAAAACAGTTTGGGTTCATCCTTGCATTTGTCAATTACAGTATACCTTTTTCAAAATTCCTTTCTTCTTCTCTACGTATTCTTGTGCATTCATTTCTTGTTCTTTTATATTCTTCCTTTGTTCTGTTGTTACCTTGTTCATTTCCCTTTCTTCCTGGATGATTTCTCTTAAGCTGACCACTTCTTTCTGTTCTTCTTCTACGTGTGCCCACTTTGCCTTATGCTCTTCGAATACACTGCTAACTTTCTCCGTTTTATTAGTACTCTCTTCTAGTTTTCTCCTCAATTCAATATTTACATGCTTCAAATTTCTGACCTCTTCATTCGCCGTCTCATTAGACTGGATCAGACTCTGTATAGTAATCTCCGTATTCTCAGACACATCTTTTAACACTAGATTCTCGACTTTCTTTTCAAGTTCACTAATCCTCATAATCAGTGTTTTAACCAGATCCATGACATTAGTACTATCAAATCCCGGAAATTCGAGTCCCTAAGTGTTTACATTTTCAGCCATAATTGAGGTTGGTTACAACTTACAGTACCAAAACAGCTGTTACCGAAAATACTACAAACATTCATGTATACTCATGCCAATAAATTTTTACATTTTTGGTAGTCTATACTAATTTACAGTATTTTAAACTGAAAACAAGACCATAGGAGACAGGACAAACATAATTCCTGAAAACTACTTAAGGTCTGCAGCGGTGGCTGAGCCTTGGCCTGGGAGCAGTCGAGACGTCCGTTCGTGTGTGTGTGTGTGTGTGTGTGTGTGTGTGTGTGTGTGTGTATTTACCTATTTGTAATTACCTATTTGTAGTATACAGGAATTGAGC
The DNA here is from genome assembly GCF_032717465.1 of Coenobita brevimanus. NCBI lineage: Eukaryota > Metazoa > Arthropoda > Malacostraca > Decapoda > Coenobitidae > Coenobita > Coenobita brevimanus. Next base: position 53,954,337 of record NC_137053.1, read on the forward strand.
AATGCTCGTGTTGTCCTCTCTCCATATCCACATTTATCAAGTCTACCTTTACACACATGAATGTTTTTCTCATGCACCACCTCTTTGTCTAAGTCGTTCCAAATATTTAAGTATTTACCTAATATACCTAATTGTGATACACACAGAATATACTATGCTCGTGGGTATCCGTCGGTGTTTCTCAATAAGTCGAATTTAACTTTAAACTCGTTTAAGTTTTTAGACTGGACGATCTCTTTGTCAAGGCTATTCCATAAGTCTATACAGTACTTCTGTAAGGAAAGCTATATTTCTTGATATCCTTCAAGCAGCTTGACTTTTTCAATTTCATTCCATGTCCTCTTGTTGCTCTCTTATCCCATACAAACAGATCTTCTTTGTCAATTTTATCTACTCCCACCATGGTCCTGAACACCGTAATCATGTCTCCCCTCTTTCTCCTTTCCTCTAACGAAGGCAAATCCAGTTTTTCCAGCCTCTCTCTGTATGACAGGTCTGTCAGACTGGGGACCATCTTGGCTACTGTTCTTTGTATTCTCTCAATCTTGTTTATATCTTTCTTTTTGTGCGGGGACCACACTACCGCTGCATATTCTAACCTGGGGCGGATCATGGCCACTATCAATTTTTTCATCATTTCCTCATCCATATAATGAAATGCTATTCTTATATTAGTCAAGAGTTTATAAGTCTCTCCAACTATCTTGTTTATGTGCTTTTCTGGTGACAAACTATTTTGGACCAGCACTCCCAAATCTTTCTCTTCTCTCCTTTTTGTGATTAATTCATTACCCAACAAATAATTCAGTGATGGTCTTCTGGTACTTTTACCCATTTCCAATATTTTACATTTCTTTACATTAAATTTCATTTCCCACGTTCGGCTCCAATTGTGTATCTTATCCAAATCCTCCTGCAGTATTTTACAATCCTCCTCAACCTCTATCTTCCTCAAGATCTTTACATCATCAGCAAACAGACTTGCATAACTGTTCACTCCATCTACCATATCATTTACGTAAATCAGGAACATTACTGGCGCCAACACTGAGCCTTGAGGGACTCCACTTGTTACTTCCCTCCATCCAGACATCTTTTCCTTTATTACTGTTCTCATTTGTCTGTCTCTCAAAAAGTCTCTCATCCATTCCAGAAGTTTCCCCTTCAGTCCTCCTATATACAGTAATCACTCTAATATCCGGACGCCCAATATCCGAACATCCCCACTAACCGAACCTTATCGTCCTGGGATCAAACATTCCCAAAATGGTCCGAAAATCCAAAAAAATTGGAAAAAAAAAAATCGATTTTTTGCCGTCCGTAATTTGAACTTGCCGCGCGTGCCGCGTGAGAGCATTGTTTTGGTTCGTCATTCCTCCGACGTCCGATAGAGCGCCGCTGCATCCTCCCCACTTCCCGCCTGTCTCTCACCGCGACAAGACCTACGCTCTTCGCCATGGCTGCCCACGTGCTCGCTTTTGTGGTGGTGCCGTACTTGCTGCAAGGCCTCCTGCTGCTCTCTGCCCTACTCTTAGTGTGTGTGATGATGGCCCCGCCTCCTGAGAAAAGGAAGAGAGTGGTGTTGACTCTGGAGAAGAAACGGGAGATATTGGAGAAGGTTGATGCGGGTTGGTCTTCCTCTCGCATTCTCTGCGAGTTCAACCTGGCCCAGTCGACTTTGTTCGATATCAAGCGTTCCCGAGACAAGCTCATGCAGTACACGGCTGACTTCTCGTCGAGAAGCAAACGCAACGTGGAGAGGAAGGTTATGTTTACCCCCAAGTATGCAGAGATCGACCGCTCCACGTTGATTTGGTATCGACAGCAACGTGCAGCTGGTGTGATGGTACGTGGAACGGAGCTGAAGGCTGCTGCTGAGAAGTTTGCAAGGCTTCACGACGCCCTAGACTTCAAGGCATCCGAGGGTTGGCTCTTCGCGTTCAAGTTGCGACATGGCCTTACTAACCGTAAAGCACATGGCGAAGCATTGGACGCTAACGAGGATGGAGTGGACGAGTTTCGGCACAAGGTGAAAGGCTTGATCGACAGGGAGGGCCTCACTCTCGGTCAAGTCTATAACGCTGACGAAACTGGCCTATTCTATCGCTCGGTGCCAACGAACACTCTCGCCGATGAGACGGAGAAGCGTGTACCTGGCCGCAAGCTTTCTAAGGAACGGATATCTGCTTTGTGTTGTGCCAATGCTAACGGCATGCACCGGCTTAAGCCCGTTATTGTTGGCCGTGCAAAGCAGCCTCGGTGCCTTCGTGGGGTGATGGATGTCCTTCCTGTCGTATGGTACCATTCTTTGAAAGCATGGTTCACAGCTGTGATTTTCAAAGACTGGTTTCACCATCACTTCGTCAGGGAGGTCATACATTACCAGACGAAGACACTGGGAATTCCTCGCGACCAGGTAAAGGCTCTCCTTCTCCTCGACAATGCACCTGCCCACCCGTGCGACAAGGACTTGGTTGCTGAGAATGGCCGTATTAGGTGCATGTTTCTGCCACCTAATACGACTGCTCTCATTCAACCAATGGACCAAGGAGTGATCGTGGCAACAAAGCGCCTGTACCGTCGGAAGTTCCTGGACGAGGTGATGGTGGTTCTCGAGGACGAGGACGAGCGCAGGGAAGGACGTGACACTCGAGGCAAGCGGACTTTGGAAAACCTTCGCCGCTACAGCATCAAGTCTACGCTGTACAACTGGGCTAGTGCATGGAAGGAAGTCCCTGTGAAAACTCTTGAAAATGGTTGGTCTCGTCTGCTTCTCGGAACAGATGTGGAGTACGATTTCCTAGGGTTTGACGTGGATGACTTCTATGCACGGCTACGTACGCACGGCGACAATGTTGATGTGGACGATGTTCGTGAGTGGTTGGACGACGACGAGGGCGATCCTGGGTATCAGACGTTGTCTGATATCGAGATCGAGTCTTCGGTTGCTGGTGTCAGTCCCGAACTTGAAGATTCCGACGACGAAGGCAATGATGATGCAGACTCCGCCCAGCAGGACACTACTCCAGCCATCCCCAAGCTGAGCGCACTCCGGGAACATCTAGAGTTCGTCCTAGACTACCTGGAACACCCGCACTGCGACAGGGAGATGGGGCCCTTGGGACTCGTGGAGGAAGTGCGTGCTTTCCGGCAGCGCATCATCAATCGCCAGAATCGTCGGTCCTTGCGTCAGTCAACAATTGACAGTTTTTTCAGGCCCGTGACCCCCGCTGTGCCAAGCCCTGGTTCCACTCCGTTGCCTCCCCAAGACAGGCCCTCATGCTCCGAGCCACAGCCCAGCACATCAGCTACAGTGGAGTCACCGCTCGACGTGAGTTTGCGGCTGTCTTCAGAGTCTTCTGTAGTCGGTACGCCATCACCACTACCCACCGATGCACCCCTTGGACGCCTGCCAGTGATACTCTCGGGCTCTGACAGTGAATAAACAGCAAGAACTTCTCCACTAGACCACACGGGAATTTTGAGTGTTGTGCAGTGAAAAAAACGGTGTGTTGTGTTAAGGTTTTCAAGTTGGGAGAAAAGACTAAGTAGAAAAGAAATTTAACGTAACTAACCTTCTTTGTTTTGGCTTTGGAAACTTAAAAAACTTGGGAAAAGTTAATGTGCAACACTTAAATTTAATGGAACATTATTTGGACTAAAGTGAACACTGTGAAAAGAACGGACTTCTGTGTGTTATTGACTAAGTTCAGTGCAAGACTTCAGGAAGAGTGTAGTGCAAGTGCTTCAGGAAATCGTTCTTACTGTCAGAGTCCGAGAGGAGGCGGTTATTGATCGAGGTGGCCAGGGACTTGCTGTAAGTAGCCAAAATGTTTCATGTTGTACTATTTCCCATACTATATTTACCAGAATGTTTCATATTGTATTTTTTCCCATACTATACTTACCAGAAAGTGTCATACTGTACTTCTTTCCATACTAAACTTACCTCATGCATGTGCAGTAGGAATGTGTTTTTCAGAGTTCGGTTAGGTTCGGTTAGGTTAGGTTCGGTTAGAGTCCATAAGTACCAGAATGTTTATTAATGTATGAACATACTTCTAAACCCACATTTTATGTTTCTATTGCATTTATTTCAGTCATTTATGTGCCTTATTGGTGTGATTTGGGTCTTAAATAGGTGCTATGCATGTCCGGAGGGAGTTGTATAGGTGTTTCTCTGTGTTAGGGTCCGTAAGTACAAGTCCATAAGCTGGGGCCCAATATCCGGACAAAACCAATATCCGAACCTACCGATGGCTCTATTGATCCGGATATTGGAGGGGTTACTGTATTCTAGTTTCCACATTAGTCTCTTATGAGGTACCTTGTCAAAGGCCTTCTCTAAGTCTAAGCACACACAAGCCACCCAACCATCTCTCTCCTGTACCACATCAATCGCTCTTGAGTAAAAGCTCAACAAGTTAGAAACACATGACCTTCCACTTCTGAATCCAAACTGACGTTCAGCCAAAATATTCATCTCTTCCAGATATTTTATCCATCTGTCTTTCAGGATTCTCTCACACAATTTTGCGACCATGCTGGTTAGAGACACTGGTCTATAATTCAGGGGTTCTTCCTTGTTTCCTCCCTTGTAAATTGGTACCACATTTGCCCTCTTCCGTTCTTTTGGCACTTTCCCCTTTTCCAGTGAGCATACAATTAAGCCGTGAATTTTATCCGCCAGTTGTTCTCTGCATTCCTTCAGTACCCAATTAGAAATTCCATCAGGTCCTGGGGCTTTCCTTACATCTTGAGTTTCCAGTAATTTATACACTTCCTGTACCTCCACTTTTATATCTTTCATCACCGGAACATTTCTAATCACTCCCTCCCCTTCCACAAGCTCCTTTTCTTTAGTGAAAACTGACTGGAAACGTTTGTTCATTATTTCTGCTTGCATTGCCGCATCCTTAAAGACCTCTCCTTCTACTTTCAGCTTGGTGATTCCTTCCTTTTGTTTCAGTTTGCCATTAACAAATCTATAAAACAGTTTGGGTTCATCCTTGCATTTGTCAATTATACCTTTTTCAAAATTCCTTTCTTCTTCTCTACGTATTCTTGTGTATTCATTTCTTGTTCTTTTATATTCTTCCTTTGTTCTGTCGTTACCTCTCTTTCTCCAATTGTTCCACGCCTTATCTCTCTCTTTTTTTGCTATCATACACCTCCTATTAAACCACTCCTTTTTCCTGTTTTCTTTCCCTCTTACTCTTGGTACAAATTTTTCCACTCCCAAATTATAGAAGTCTAGAAAGATATCCCACTTCCTCTGTATCTCGCTTGTTTCTCTGAATTTTCTCCAATCTGTATTTTCAAAAAAGTTTCTCAATCCTGTAAAATTTGCTTTCCCAAAGTTGTATCTTCCCGGTCTATGAAGCTCGTCTCTTGGCTCGACGTTTCCTATTAACATCTGGAACTCAATGACCACGTGATCACTTTTTCCCAAAGGACAGAGATATTCCAATGATTCTATTACATCGGGTTCTTTGGTGAACAGTAAATCTAACCTTGCTGGTGTGTCCTCACCTCGAAACCGTGTCTCTTCCTTGACCCATTGCGTCATCACATTATTCATTATTATATTTAATAACATAGTGCCCCACGAATCCTCGCCGCCTCCCGAGTACCATTCCTCCCAGTTCACCTCTTTACAATTAAAGTCACCCACCAAAATTATATTATTGCTTTTCTCAATTATTTTTTTCAAGTAGCTAGCCATATCTGACAACATCTCATGGTATTCGTCATTCTTCCATGCTCTCGTCTTTGGGGGAACATACACTACCGCCATATCTCTCTTAACATTCTCTCCAGTTTCTAATTTCATATATATCACTTCAGCCCTGCCTTCTCCCATTTCCACAGTACCTACATTTATGTTGTTCTTCACTGCTATCATCACTCCTCCTCCCTTTTTTTCTTTTCTGTCTTTTCTCCACAGTTTGTATTTACCATCTCCCAAATGAACATCAATATCTTCTCTTAGTTTGGTCTCTACAAAGCACATGACATTAGGTTCATGTTCTCTCAAGAAATCATTAATTTCGATCCTTGTCGATATGAAACCATCAGCATTAGTATATATCACCTTCAAATTATTTTTGACGTTTTTAATACCCTCTTCTGTGTGTGTGTGTGTGTGTGTGTGTGTGTGTGTGTGTGTGTGTGTGTGTGTGTGTGTGTGTGTGTGTTCTGAGCAAAGCAAAGTACAATCCAGATGTGGCTCTTATTTGAGCATTTGAGCAAGTACTGAGGGTCTGACAAGGTTGCAAAGCACTTGCTAGTTCTCTCAGAGTAATATATTTAAGTTATGTGCAAAGCTACCAACTCTTGTTGCTGCTGAGGAACCCCAGTCTGTCTGGCCAAGCAGACCCATCAACTGGTGAAAAATGCAAACATACAGTATATACCAAATACTGAGAATCACACATTAGATCTGAATCAGTCAGCAATGAAGATAAAGTAGTGGTCACAGACAGACATCTTCTGATGCGTCATGAACCCGACCACAACAAAAGCTTAATATATGCTGCTGGATTGCCAGATTTCAGGATTTTGCTGTAATAATGGCAAAAGTATTGTCAATATATCTACATACAGTCAGGTATTTAGGGGGTTATAAAGCGTTATGAGGAACACACTGAGGTGGTTTGGCCATGTGGAGAGGATGGAGGGTGAAAGACTGACGAAGAGAGTGTATGTGAGTGAGGTGGAGGGGGAAAGAGGGAGGGGGAGGCCGAGGGTGAAATGGAGGGATGTGGTGGAGAGGCATATGAGAGAGGGGGGTGTGAGCTGGGAGCAGGGGAGTGAAATGGCGGGGGACAGGGCGACTTGGAGGCGATTTGTTTGTGGCCACCCCAAACGGGATTGAGGCGTCCGGCAACAGATAGACAGATAAAGCATACCTGAAATAAACAAGCAAGTACTAGCAGTATGATTGTGTATAGTCCTCATTACAGGACTAACTTTTACCTAGGGGATATGCTCACCACTGAACCAGTGAGGGAAGGTTGTTTTTCTAATGACAGTTACCCCTCGGGATGGTAAAATATGGCTTCAACATACTGTACATAACAAACTTACCCATCCATTCTGGGTGTTGTGCAGGCTGGCCACTGTTTTTCATCCATTAATCCATTGGTGTTCTTTAAAGATAAACCAACGTTCTTTAAAGAAAACCGATAAGCAATATTTCTTTGCACAGTACTGTATTTAAAACTTCTTTGTGTCCTGTACCACATAAGTTTCACGTGCATACAGTAATCCCTCATTTATGTGGACATAATAGAGCCAAAGGCATGTCCGGTTAGTGGCAACATCCGGATAATAAACGCTATTCCCTTACCATACACGGGCCCTACTTACACCCACCTCCAACCTATACCTAACTAATTTATACAGTACCTACTGAATTCTTAATTTGGTAGTGTTTTCCGGTCGTTTAGGCATATTTAGACATCAAAACACACATAGGAATATCCAAAGTAATGCTAAACACCATGAAAACCATGCAAAAAAAACACAGAAAACCAAAAAACATCCCACCTAAACACTACTGTATGTACAGCACCCCTCCTTATTTTGGCAGTGTTTTCCAGTCATACTAAAAAACATCCCACCTAAACACTACTGTATGTACAGCACCCCTCCTTATTTTGGCAGTGTTTTCCAGTCATACTGCAATATTTTGCTATCAAAACATACACAGGATTATCCAAAAAAAATTTCAACACCAAGAAAACCATGCAAAAAAAAAACACTGAAAACCAAAAACACCCTACCTATACACCACCATCTGTACAGTACCCCTCCTGATTTTGGCACTGTTTTCAGGTCAATCTGCCACATTTGGACATCAAAACACACATAGTATTATCCATATTAATGCTAAACATCATAAAAAACAATGCATAAACAACAAAAACCCACAAAAAAACTGATGAAGGTTTGAAAATCTGTCGTCTGTGGAAAGTGATTGCTCCCTATCTATCTATCTATCTATAGCCCAACACCCCAATCCCGCAAAGGGTGGCCGCAGACAAAACGCCTCCAAGTCGCTCTGTTACCCACCATTTGACTACCCTCCCCCCAACTCACTCCCCCCTCTCTCATATACCTCTCAACTCCATCCCTCCACCTCATCCTCGGTCTTCCCCTCCCTCTCCCTCCCTCCACCTCACCTACATACACCCTCTTAGTCAGTCTTTCATTCTCCATTCTCTCCACATGTCCAAACCACCTCAGTGTATTGCTCCTAATCTTCTCAACCACATCCACATCCACCCCACAATGTTCCTTCACTTCTTCATTCGTCAACCTGTCCTTCCATGTCACTCCACATGCTCCTCTCAAGTAGCTCATTTCCACTGCTCTCACTCTTGACTTGTTCCCATCTTGCAAGGTCCATGCCCTTCTTCCGTACGTCAGAGTAGGGATCACAATACTATCGTGCAGTGACTACTTAACTTCCATACTCACCTTCCAATTTCTCATCATTGCTTTCAGTGAACTAACAACCGTCCTTCCCTGCTATACCCTTTCACGCACTTCATCCCCCAAGCTTCCATCCTTATTCATCACACTACCCAAGTACTTGAGTGCACTCACATTCTCCATATCCTCACCATCCAATCTCACTGTGCATTCTGTGACTTCATTCCTCTCAAACACTGTAACTTTACTTTTGTTTACATTAACTTTCAGATTCTTCTTCCTACACACTGTTCCAAATTCATTCACCAAACCTTGCAACTCCCATTCATCTTCACTCAACAATACTGTATCATCAGCAAACAGCAACACCGGAAGCTTCCAAATCTCACCCTCATTCATTAGAGCCAGCCCCACATTCACTGTCCTACCTTGCACCTCCTTTACAACCCCATCCATGTATATATTAAACAGCCATGAAGACATCACACAACCCTGTTTCAGCCCCACACTGAGATCAAAGAACTCACTCAGCTCACCATCCACTCACACTGTAGCCCTAGCTCCTTCGTACATACTCTTCACAGCACTCAACAATTTCCCCTCCACTCCATATATTCTCAATACCTTCCACATACCTTGTCTATCTATTCTGACATAAGCTTTCTCCAAGTCCATAAAGGAAGCATACACTTTCTTTCCCTTCTCTAGATACTTCTCCACAAAACATCTTAGAACAAAAATCTGATCTACACACCCTTTTCCCTTCCTAAATCCCCTTTGTTCTTCTCCAACTAGCTCCTCTGCTATATGCCTAACCCTATCAATGAGTATTCTACCATACATTTTTCCAGTCACACTAAGAAGGCAAATACCCCTATGGTTACCAAATACTTCTCTCTCCCCTTTTCCTTTGTATAAAGGAACAATTATACCTGATTTCCAGTCCTCCAGAACCCTTCCCTCTTCCCAAGCCAATCTACGTAACTTCCATATCCACTCCACTACAATCTCACCCCCATACCTCAGCATTTCACCACACACTCCATCAATTCCTGGGGCCTTTCCCATCTTGATCTTCTTCACTGCTTCCACTATTTCCGCACTAGTGATCTCTTCCTCCCTCCACTCATCTCTCCTTCTCTCAGCCATTCCCCAACCACTTATACTCGCACTGCTCTCACTCTGTACATTCAACAAATCCTCAAAGTGCTCCTTCCATCTCCTCAATCTCTCTCTCTTCTCCACCAACAAGCTATTATTCCTATCTTTCACTCCCCTACTATTTCCCCTTTCACACGGCCTTATTTTCTTTACCTCCTTCCAAAACAGTTTCTTACTCTCCCTCCATTTCACACTCAGATTCCTCCCAAATTCTTCATCCACTTTCTTCTTACTCCCCTTCACCAATCTCTTCACCTCCCTTCTCCTGCTGACATATACCTCTCTCTTCTCTCTCTCATCTTCTCCACTACCTCTGTTCCACAGCTCGTTTCACTCATCATTCCACCATGCTGTCCCTTGCACACCCCTGCATCTCCTCCTCACTCCACAAACCAACTCACACGCTGCGCCTATCTCTTCCGTGAATATCTTACATACGCCTTCCACCCCTTCCATCTGCTCTAACTCATACCTTCCCAATCTTTCTTCCACTATGCTCTTATACTCTGCCATTCTCTCACTGTCTTGCAATTCTCCACTCTTCTCACAGGAGCTGTTTCCTCCTGTCTTCCCCTTCGTCTCTTCAACCACTTTCTTTGCAGTCTTACCTTGGCCATCACTAAGTGATGGTCCAAGATTCCATTCCCCCACCTTCTCCACACCTTTGCATCCAACACTTGTCTTCTCATTCGTTCATCCACACACACATAGTCTATAATTGTCATTCAACAAGTTCACCATCCATCCTCCTCATAACCCTCCATGTATACCTGTGGATCATCTTATGCCGAAAGTAGGTGTTAGCTATTGCTAACCCCTTACCAGCACAGATGTCCAACAAAGCACTACCATTCCCATCTACTTCAGCTGGCACATCCCACTGACCGACCACTCCATCCACTCGTACATTCCCGACCTTGCCATTCACATCTCCAATCAAAAACACTCTCTCACGCCTCTCAAACTTGTCCATATATGCTTCGACACTCGCCCAAAATTCATCTTTCACTCTTGCCACTCTGTCCTCTGTCGGGGCATACGCACACACAATCGCCCATACTTGTTTACCTACTTTCATACTTACCCATACAATCCTTGCACCTACTGTTCCATACTCTCTTATATTCTCCTTCCACTTCTTCCTTATCATCAGACATACTCCCTCTCTTGCCCTCTCATTTTCATTAACTCCTGCACATATTCCTAAACCGTATTCCCATTCTCTCACCCTTTCACCTTTCCATTTACTTTTAGTCAATCCACATATATCCACTCTTGCATCTTCAAGCACCTGCACAATCTCTCTCTTTTACTTCATCATTCACTCCTCTCACACTCCACGTCCCCACCCTAAGAATGTCCTTTGTCCTTTCCTTAGTCATCAACGTATGGTCCGTCCTGGTCCGAGGCACTTTATTCGCTTGTTTAGTTAGTTCTTTTTATGGGGTGGGGCACTAACCCACCACCAACCCATTTAGTCGCCCCACACAACAAGCAGGGATACTGGGGGAGTATTCTTGAAACCCCCTACCCCCAGGGGTAGGGTTGAAAATAATTCCACGGCCGAATATGCCACTGTATATTGGTTATACAGTAATCCTGCATTTTTTGCGGATTTTTTGTCTACGGTTTTGCCCTCTCGCGGATTTTCTTAGCATTAATAAGTTCAACTAAAATATCCTTGAATATACAGAAAACAAAAAATTTGAAATTCGCGCAACTTCCAATTGTAGCGCGGTATACTCACGCCACCCTCTGCCCCTTTCCCGCGGCCCCTCTGCCAGTGTTACCAAATCTAGCATAATTTTATTCTTTTAGCATAATTTTGATCAAATTTTCGAGTCTGGAATATTTTTTAGCATATTAGAAGTTTTAGAATCATTCTAGCATAATATAGAATGGAATGGAATATTTTTGGAATAATTTTATAAAAGCTACAAATCAGAGAGAGAGAGAGAGAGAGAGAGAGAGAGGGAGAGACGAATAAGGTAAGATGTTTGAATAGTTGGTTACTTTCAGTTTGGGCTTGGTTGGGTTGGATTAGGTTAGGTTAGGTTTTAGGTTAGGTTCGGTTTGGTTCGGTTAGGATAAGTTTGAGCTTTGTACTTTACCCATGAAACCTAGGTTTTTCTGATGGATTTTGGTATGATTCATTCGATTTTCAGCTTCATTTCAGTCGGAAATGACCATTTTCTGTGTTTCCCCCCCTCCCTATAACCCCCGATTCCCCAAAGATCCCCCATTGTTGCAGGGGGATGGGGGGGTCATATCTCAAAATCTGGTTATTTCTGACGGAAATGATGCTCAAAATCGAATGAATCACATCAAAATCCATCAGAAAAACGTAAGTTTCGTGGGAAAAAGCAGTAGGCTATGGGCAGAAAACCGATATTTATCCTCTTACTGTATGTAGGTTCATTTTAATATTTTCATAGTAAACATCACATAATTAATATGTTGCACGAATATGTATAGAATTTTATCATTTAGCTTCAAGTTAGCATAATTCATTTTTTACTTGGAATAAATTTGCTCAATCTAGCATAATTTTTTCATTGCCCTAGCATAATTTCGTTGTTTGGATATGGCAACACTGCTCTCTGCCCCGCATAATCCTCAGTCCACGCCTGACTGCCGTACGTGTTAGGTGTGCTTGTAACCGCACTATGATATGAGCCTCTTGCCTCCCACTTGCTTTCCACATGGCCCCAGGACGTAAGACAGCCTCACCAAAGGCTAATAATACAATTAGTAAGAACTCCAAAGTGACAAAACGATCAAGAAAAGTTATGACCTTAGCAGAGAAAATTGTGTTACTGGACAAGCTAAGAAACGACCGTGGGAGTGTTTGCTATCACCAGTTAATGCATCTTTTTATTTTGTACTGTTTTGTGAATAAATGTGTAGATAATTGTGCATTACAGTACGGTGTTTACGTTTTTCCTTCATAATGGAGTATGTGCTTTCAATCTTGTAAGAAGGTATTTCGGGATGAGTATGGAGGTTTCGGGACAATTCGCAGTCACAACAAACACAAAACAATTCGCCTTCATTAATGAAGATAGCTATGGGTGACGTTAGAATATAATTAAAAGGCAACTACAGCGAGGAAGAAACAAGTTAATTATTGACTAAAGGAGCAACTAATAAATAATATCCAGAACCTACGCTACTGAACATAGACTTTGCTGGATCCCCCTGAAATATAGTTATTAAAGTATTGATTAATTAATAATAAGTATATTGATAAAAGTATTGATTAGTTATTTATAGAATGGCGGGGAATCGTCCAGGGTGCGAATTGTTCTGAAGGGGAATCGTCCATGTTTTGATGGGGAATTGTCTGACGGTGAATTGTCTCGCAATCAGTATGGACATGGACTGTGTGATGGGCAGCATGGTGGACACAAGTGTAAGATTCAATAGTTAATAGAGTATTCGCGGAATTGACTTTTCGCGGGGGTTACAAGAACGTAACTACCGCGAAATATGCGGGATTACTGTATTGGTATAAATCGTATACCATCATCTTTGCTGGTGTTCATACCATAAGATAAGCTAATAAAAACACATAACACTGATAAGTAAAAGTACAGAATGTAGCAAATAATAAAGTGTTCAGGAGTAAAACTTACATTCATATAACTTCCTGCCATCCTAGTTCAAAATTTTGCCAGCACCTTCCAAGAGTTAAGCATATGTCTAGATGCAGAATTTCATGAGCTTTCTCGTGGATTTTACGGAACTTCAATACGACCAATAGCAGTCGAATAAATTCCAAAAAATAAAACTTTGAAAACTCACGAGTCCGTGTTATCACCACAAAGGAGGGTGGGGACTGACGGAGTAAGGGGGTAGCCAGAAGGGTATGGAGGAGGGATGGGAGGGGGGGAGAAGCAAGGCTGTGGGCAGGATTCTCCCCCTTCTGTCAACAGGTGAACAGACGCTTTTACCATACACTTACTCGTGGCTTGCGGTCTATTAGATGCTGAGTGGCCATGCGGAAACACAACTCACTTTGACCAGGGGACTTTCAACCTTCAACACAGAGGCGGACGGTTGCTGTAGCCGAACATGTACTCTTGGCTTGTGATCTGTGTTCGATGGAGGTGGCGGTTGAGAAAGACTTAGCCCCCCTGGCCCAACGATATTAGACATTCAGCAGGGAATGCGTTTGAACATTTTGACACTGCTTGGAGGGTTACAGTCGTGTTACTCAGGTGCTGGAGGTTCGGTGGGAGTGATAGGACGAGCATGCAACTTTGACCATTCAGTACATGGGCGGACGAACATTTTGGCTCTGGTTGTGGGTTACAGACTACTTCCCTCTCAAGGCTCGAGCCCAGCGGCCACGATACCGAATGTTTGAGCATGTCAGCTGGCCGGCCGAAGTTCTCAGAGACTTTTATGTCCGGATAATAGCAAGTAAATTCGGATAATGGCTTCTTAGAGCCGAGGGACAGCATCCGGATAATGAACACGTCCGGATACTGAACGTCTGGATAAATGAGAGACTACTGTACTTTACAAGACAACACAGTTGTATGTGTTTGTGACTATCCTCTACCCACATAATAAACTCCCAACTTGTTGAGTTAAACACTGACACTTGCTACTCCTGTTACTGTATTTACATTCAATTAATTTCTTCCACTGTATCCATTCTTCCTTCTGATTTGTTGGCAAGCCTTACATTTTTATACTTTCCCTATCGGTCAGTCACAATTTCACTGTCTAGGAGTTTTTGCTGTGTCTTGGCAGTGGCTGAATTGGTAGAGAGGTGGCCTGTAGTCCTAATGGACCCAGGTTTGAATCCTGACTGAGGCAGGGAACAGTTTAAGGATTTGAATTTCATAAAACAGACTTTACTGATCTACCAGAAGACCCGCTGAGATGTAAAAATACCCCTGCTAATACCAGTACACCAGTCCTGTATGAGACAGCCCTTGCATGTATTCAGTATGGACGGTCGGTGTTAGCGCTGAAGTGGTGACATGTAGAGGAGTATGGTATGTAGGAGGACTACTCAGCCTTGGGAATGGGCTGTGAAGCCTATGCTCAGAACTGGGTGGAGGGGGGGGGGAGTAGCTCTTGATGTTTTCTACAGTGTTTAGGACTCAAATGGAGGTATCTGATGTTTTCTACTTCAGTAAACTATTTCCAGAAAACTCCATACACTACAGGAGAAGTTCACTTACATCAAACAAACCTTCCTTCTTTATCAGAATAAAGTTGAAATTATTAAGAATTATGGAGTAAATGTGAAGCTGCTGAATGCCATGAAGAGTATGTAAGAGGGCACCAGGGCTGCAGTTCATGTGGATGGTGAACTGGGCAAATTTTTCTATCTGAATGTTGGATTGAAACAAGGATGTGTCATGTCGTCATGGTTGTTCAATCTGTTTATGGATGGAGTTATAAAAGAGATACAAGGTTGGGCGGCTCTAATGAGAGAGGGGAGTGTTTGGACACTTCCTGTTTTATTGTCTGCAGATGATACTGAACTGTTAAGTGAAGACAAAAGGGAACTGCAAGGCTTGGTGAATGAGTTTGGGAGGGTGTGTAAGGAACAGAATGTAAAGGTGAATGTAGGGAAGTGTACAGTTGTGGTCTTTGCGAGGAATAAGTATCCACTCACTTGATGTAGTGCTGCATTGGGTGTCTGCCCTTTCCTCTCTTCCATCCTTCCTCTTCTGTCTTTCTTTCCTTCATTCTTTCCTCTTTCTTCTGCCTACAGGTGACTCTACATTCCCTCTTATGTCTTTCTTTCCTTCCTTCTTTCCTCTTCGTTCTGCCTATGGGTAACTCTCTACTGAGTGACAAGCCAAATGGTTTCCTGTACACAAGGAAGCCATTTACAGTACAGTACATGCTGGGTGGTAACCATATAACCAAATTGTGGTGCCTGGTGTTTTAATGGGTAATTAAGGTGCTCCAATTGGACTGAGCCTGTGTAGGTTTACTGTATATCCAAGGGGTGGTTGGGGTTTATTGCTCACGTAATGCCACTCAGGGATGAGTGGGGCTGGTCACTCTCATCTTAAACGTCAGGATCAACTTGCCTAGCCCTGGGCTCCTAAGTTCCTCGCAGGGCGACATAGGATTGGATGATGGATGGATGGATGGATGCACAGTAAGCCTGGATGGCAAGGAAATAGAAAATGTGAGTGCATTTAAGCACCTGGGTAGCGTGATGAATGAGGATGGAAGTTTAGATCAGGGTTCTTCAAACTACGGGTCCCGACCCATTACTGGGTCGCCAAGTCCTCCAAACTGGGTCGCAGGCTGACAAAAATAAATACATAAATAAAATAAAATAATAATGTTCGTGACAATAAAATAACTATGAAGTTCATACATGAACCCGCCTAACACAGTTTTATACTCGAATATTCATACATTTAATTATCAATAAAACAAAATCATAGCACAAATATTAGCCTTCTTGAGAAAGAGAGAGAGAGAGAGAGAGGTGGGTGAGGCAGTGGTGGTGGGGGTGGCAAACGTGAATCGAACGCGTAAGCTGCGACGAGTGCTTCCAGCTTTGAAACGAAAACGGGTTTAGTTACATTTGAGTTTTAAGAGTGTGCAGAAGTCTCCTTTAGTTATATAACAGTTCATACACCCACACTCATATCAAATGGATCGAATTGTTATTAGAAAGGGTGCCATTGCTACTCAGGCACCAAAGCCTTCTTGTTCAAGTGAGAAAGACAAACAGACAAAGTCAGTGGCAGAGAAGCCTGCTATGTCTCGTATGGGTGAGGCATCATCGCCTGTGCCCTCTTCTGAGCCTCTTGCCAAGAAGAAGAAATCATGGCTAAGGCAATATATTGAAGAATTCTTGAAGTATGGATTTATTAAGTATGATAAAGATAAACAAGAACCAAAGCCACAGTGTGTTATTTGCAATGAAGTTCTTGCAAATGAAAGTTTGAAGCCTTCAAAATTAAAGAGGCACCTTGAAGCGAAACATGTTGAACTAGTAGGAAAATCAGTAGAATTTTTTCAAAGAAAAAAGGAACAATTGAATTTATCAGTGAAAATCCTTAGTAAATCAACCACTCACAATGATAAAGTGCAACTGGCTTCTTATCTAGTTGCTTATCGAATAGCAAAAGAGAAAGTGCCATATACTTTTGGTGAAAAACTTATCCTTCCAGCCACATTAGATATAGTGACTACTGTGCTTGATGAGAAATCGGCAGAGAAAGTTAAATGTGTCCCTGTCAGTGACACAACAGTATCTCGGAGGATTAGTGATATTGCAGAAGATTTGGAATTTCAGTTGGTTTCACGCCTCCAGGCTGCTGAAGGCGAAGGGTATGCTATCCAGCTGGATGAAAGTACCGACATAGCTAATCGTGCAACACTCCTGGTTTATGTGAGATATCCATGGGAAGATGACTTCTTGGAGGATATATTGTGCTGCTTGACCTTACCTACACACACAACAGGGTCAGAGGTCTTCAGAGTGTTGAATGACTGTGTAACTGGAAAATATAAACTGAACTGGGCAAACTGCAAGGGAGTCACCACAGATGGAGCAGCAAATATGACTGGAAAAAATAGTGGTGTTGTGAGCAAAATATCAGAGGCCGCAGGTAATAATGTAACTTGGAATCATTGTTTCATTCATCGTGAAGCTTTGGCTGCAAAAGGAATCCCTGCCAGCTTGAAAAATGTTCTAAATGAAGCTGTAAAACTTGTCAATCTTATCAAAGGAAGTTCATTGAATAGCCGTTTGTTTGAAAAACTTTGCTGTGAAATGGGAGCTGACCAGTCACACTTGTTGTACCATACTGAAGTCAGGTGGCTTTCCCGAGGAAGAGTTTTAACCAGGATATATGAACTAAGGATGGAGATAAATATATTCCTTCTAGAAAAGAAATCTCCAATGGCAGAACTATTTGTCAGGAATGAGTGGCTTGCACAGCTATCATATTTAGCAGACATTTTCTCAAAGCTCAATGAACTTAATCTAAAACTACAAGGAAAGGAGAATGATATATTCAAACACACGGAGGAATTACAAACATTTAAGAAATCACTAAAGATTTGGCAAGCAAGAGTTAAAGCAGACCAGCCTGTTTACTATATGTTCCCCATACTTTTGCAACACATTGAGGAAAACCATGTCAATGAAGAATGTTTGCAGAAAATAAAAAAGGATATAGACATACACCTTCAGTCTCTGTCAGCCAGCTTTGAATGGTATTTTCCAGAAGAAAAAATGACTCATTTGAAAGAAAAACACTAGGTAAAAGATCCATTTCTATTTGAAACCCCAGATTTAGTTGTTGAATTAAACTTTACGCCCAGTAAGGAAGAAGAGTTAGTCCGCCTAACTAGTGATAATTCATCAAGAATGAGGCACAAGACATCAACATTGTCATCTTTCTGGTTAAGCCTATCCAAGGACTATCCCAGTTTAAGTAAAGAAAGTGTCACTCTCTTGCTACCTTTTACAACCACGTACATGTGTGAGGCTGGTTTCTCAGTCTTAACGAAGTTGAAGTCCAAGGAAAGAAATCGCCTTGATGCCACCATTGATATGCGTGTGGCCCTATCTTCCTGCAAACCAAACTGGTCCAGGATAACAGCCAACAAGCAAGCCCACCCAAGTCACTGAATAGGTAAGACTAAGTGCAAATTAAGTGGATATTATTCTATGCTTGCCACACTTTATTGAAAGCATACACACACACACATTTTATGTATATATATACAGTATATATATATATATATATATATATATATATATATATGCAATTACTAACATTACATGGTTATAATTCTGGTTAGAATGCCTTTTTATCATAATTATTGTGCTTCAGTTTTTGGCCTTGTATTCTTTGACATTGATAATTCTGGTCACTTGTACAAGATCTTTCTATATGGGTCGCGAGAATGATGTCATAGTAAAAACTGGGTCACGACTGAAAAAGTTTGAAGAACCCTGGTTTAGATGATGAAGTGCTTGAAAGGGCACAACAGGGAAGAGAAGTTTCTGGATCTTTGAAAACAGTGATAAAAAATAGGGAAGTGAACATGGAAGTAATAAAGTCACTGCATGATAGTACAGTATTGTGATACCAACTCTAACATATGGAAGCGAAGGTTGGATCTTGCTGGAAGGACACAGTAGAAATGAGTTATTTGAAAGAAGCATAAGGACTTACACAGAGAGACAGACTGACAAATGAAGAAACAAAGGAGTATTGTGATGAGGATGTCGATGTGATACAACACGTCAGAAGAAATACATCGAGGTGGTTTGGCCATGTGGAGAGGATGGAGGGCAAGAGACTAAAGAGGAGTGTGCAAATGAGTGAGGGGGAGGGCAGGGGGGAGAGGGATGGGGAGACTGAAGATGAGATGGAGGAATGGAGAGGTATATGAGAGAGGGGTGTTAAGCTGGGGGGAGGGCAGTGAAATGGCAGGGGAAAGGGGGACATGAAGGCGATTTGTTTGTGGCCACCCCTAATGGGATTATGGTGTCTGGCTATAGATACATTGACAGTATGTGGTGAAGATTTACTGTTCTGTAAATATTACATAAGCTGAGGGTATGGGTTGTCACAAAGCCAAGATTAAAAACTTGGTTATTTTATACACTACTTCCCTGTACAAGAAAAAATATAATTACCTTCATTCCCTCCCATCGAGAGATGGCACGTAGAGGCCTGAGGGCTCTTAATGTGCGGAGGCTACGGAGAGCAATGAGATTATCCTGTTCGATGAAGAGGCTACACATGGACACAAGTACAATGAAGCAATCCAGTATGGTCCACACTGAGGTGAAGTACTTAACGAATCCCAGTGCCACCCACTTGACGATCATCTCCAATGTGAACAGTATTGCGAAGGCCAAGTTCAGGTAGCTGAGCACCTCCTGTGTGGGGGTACAGGTACAAGGTCAATACCTGGGCAGGCTAAGAAATAACCAGGTATACAGGTCACCAGGGTCAAGTTATCCAGCTAACTCTTGCTCACAGCAAAGACTCTGCCCACCTCTTAAGCTGTATGCTGAGCTGAGAGAAATATCATACTGTACCTAGTTCATCAAAGCACCAAAGTAGGAACTGTATAATACTAGGTGCAGTTGAATAATATCTGAGGTGTGACAGATGTCTTGAGTGATTGGAGTTAGCTTTGCTTCTTAAGCCTGAACTGGGGGGCGGCACATCTACTGTACAACTTAGTTGCAAATTTTTGCTGTACTATGACAAAAAATAATTTAAAAAAGTACTTTGAATATTCTGAGTACTTGAAAAATTTACTATTTCTTAAAAATCTAAAACAATATAACGTGGGGACTCAGGATGAAACAATTTCACTCTCCTTAACTGAATACACTGAAACTTCTTTGATGAATCACCAACTGGGTCATACAAATCTATTTTAAAATCCTCTAATACTTCCTACAGTTGCAAGCAGTCAATCAGGAAAGGCAAACACACAATAAACACTAAAAAACAAACACAAACAATCCACTTCAAACCTCCACATCTCCCACAATGGCTTCAATAATAACACAAAAATGCAAATAATATACAGTACATTTTAATGCACATTCCAGGTATCCAATGGCCACATGTACATTTATGGGCAGCAGCTTGACGCACACGTCAGACAGTGAAGCCAGGGAGGTAAATTCAGTCATGACACAACAAGCAACATGGACATTGCACATTAGGATGAAAAAATATATATTTATACATATATATATATATATCGACATATAAGGAAGAGAAATAATGCTGGAAACAAGACTTATAACAGCATAAACACTTCATATCACATGATCAGTTAAAATGTGTCATCTGCAATCAGAGGTGTCAATATGAATTAGGAATAAAATACTGTATGTCAATAATGTGCTCTGTTGTGTGGGTAACCTCCCAAGTATATGCTACTGACTACATTCATGGCTAAGTAAATGTAACAGTGCAATGAAGTGTCTATTAACATTTCAATTAAAGAACTGAGGAAATTACAGTCATGTAGATAATAAATACTGAGATCAGGAAATTCCCTAGTTGCATCTGCACAGACTTGACGAACATCCACGTAAAGACTTCTGCAGTGTCTGGGTGATAAGAAAATGTAACACACAAACATGAGTTGTTCAGACAGGCTGACATATTCTTGCAGTTGGTGCAATGGTGACATGTGGTTGGTGAATGGTGGTAGTGGTAGCAGCATGGAGTTAACACTTACAATACGGTTAAGGGCACACCTACAACAGGGGAGGGAAGAACATACGGGGTGGGTGGTGTCATGTGCTTGCAGGAACTCGAGCCTTTGGGGTAACACATATTAGTAGAATTTGCATATCTAGAACCACTACATGTCTGGATTTTCTTTATATGGTGTTCTACAATCACTAAGGAACAAACAGCTCCAAACTCTTACTAAACTAATATACCTTACTCTCAGCCTACTGTACCCTACACAAAGCTGTACAGTGCTTTCCAACACATACTACATAAAAAGAAGTCCACGTGTTATGAAGTTCCAGATATGCACACTACTTTTAATATTAATACAGTATTCAATGTACTCAAAGTCATAAGACTGAGTTCTGTTTTTACACTAGTGCTTAAGTCAAAAGTAATGGACAACTGTAAATATCATACACCTGATCGTTAACCATGTTATTTCATACACAGTATTCTGTGTTATGAGTTAAATGCTGCATGGTACAAGCCAGCAGCTTAAAAAAAAAAAAAAAAAAAAAAAAAAAAAAAAAAAAAAACAGCAAATGTGTATATCAGTGATGAGTGTAGTGTATGGGAGGGTTTTCTGACTTACATACACAGTGTACTCTGTGCAATGTGTGCGAGATATGTGTACATGTGGATATACTTTCCATGCTGTGGTGAGCGTGTGAATGTGTCAACACAAGTATGGTAGGGTCATGAGGCCCCAAGCTAAAGTAACAGACAGCGGCAGAAGACCAAAGGCATTCAGAAGCAGGTGTAAGGTACGAAGAAAATATCAATAAATACCCGTCTCTCCTGTTGAAGTGCAACAGAAAATGTAAACATCGTATTTAGTACCATATTTCAACTGTGTCTACCATTAACTACAACATCAAAAACTACTACATATCTATGCAAAAGTGAAGGCAATACACCATCCTAGGAAGTTCTTCTTACAGCAAAAGCTATAGTACTTTACTTAAAACATCATGACTACGAACTGATGGTCCTAGACTGACTGTCTAAGTGAAAAACAGTGAATGACAACACCACCGCAACCATGGATTCTTTACCTTTAGTTCCGTTTTAGAATCTAAATGAACATCCTCAAAGCAGAGTGTGACAGATGAAGCGAAGATGAGGATGAGGACAACCCACTCAAAGTACGGGCTATCTACCACGTAGAGGCACATTTGACGAACACGATACCAGCGCTTGTAGATATCGGTCTCGGTAAATTGGCTGCAGCATTGGATTCTGGGTAATAAAATGATTTGGAGTATGCACATTAGATTTCTGTGAGGCAGAGTGATGGCAGATTACAGTGAGTGAATGTGTGTGAATGAGAGGTGCTCAAGTTTGTGGATGCAAATGAATAAACATATGACAGAAATAATGATATATGCAAAGCACTGCACATGACTGCTGTTGTTATGGCCCCTGACTCATATGAGATTTAACCTTGTGAACTGTAAACCAAATCTGCCTTTCTGTTGTCTGCCATCCTCCTTTCAGGGGATGGGAGGCAACTGAGGGAAGTTTGTATAACTAGGCAGTAAAATTTAGCCACTTGATTACAGAACTGTATACCAGTTCCACTGCATGACAGTGTCCTCTCCAGCACCACTGAATACAGCAGAAGTACAGTAATAGGTCATCTGCAGATGCTGTGACATGTGGGATGAACTAAACAATATGGCTGGCTTAAGTAACGAGTGAAGAATGCTTGGATTACTTTGATAGCTCGCACCTCATAGCAACTCCACCTTGACTCCATCTCTGTCTAGCCTCTGAACTCAACACACCCCAAGTGATGGGAAGCTGGGAAAAAGTGACAACTGAAATGCTTCTGGAAACTTGTTTAGAGGATAAGGAGATTCCCAATCCCACCAATCCACTTCCTTTTAACTGCCTTTGACGTGCAGAGCAAACAAGTGCAATATTCTTCTTCCACTATCCTCAGGGATATCACAAGAAAAAAGATCAGACTGTAATTGTGAGCACCTCAGCTTGGGTTTTGATTCTGCAAATGTGTGGCTGAGTCAGAAAAAATATACTGTATAATAAACTTGGTTTCAAGTTATTCTACTATTAACACCAAAGTTAAACTGAGTAAATGGAGTCTCTTTAAATGAGTGGGTATAACTAACCCTAACTCACCTATTCTTTATTCTCATATCACAGCTAGTTCCCCTCAATTTGGCCAAATCTCTAAGGATACTTAGCTAGGTAGTTTCAGAATGACACATGACAAAGGGCTAGTGGTCTTGGTTAGGTTTGTGAGGGTCTATCCACTGTCCTGGTGCAATTATTTACAGTGTGCAGCTTGAACGAACTTAACCCTTCTCAGGACTGAATGAGAAACAGCACATCTCCTCTTCCTCATAGGATTCAGAGATATCAAACATTATTTAATTACAATTAGGTGGGGGTGCTCATCATCCTCACACTCAATGTAGTGCTGCTCTCGGGTGTCTGCCCTGTCCTCTCATCCATCCTTCTTTCCTTCCATCCTCTTCTGTCTTTCCTTCATTCTTTCTTCATCCTTCTGCCTACGGTTTATACCCCCCCTTCAGTCTTTCTTTCCTTCATTCTTTCCTTTTACTTCTGCCTGCAGGTGACTCTACACTGAGTGACAAGCCAAATAGTTTCCTGTACACCAGGAAACCATTTACTATACCGGGTGGTAACCATATAACCAAGTTTTGGAGCCTGGCAGTTTAGTGGGTAATTACAGCACCCCAATCAGACTGAGCTGGTGAAGGTTTATTTTCAAGGGGTGGTTGGGGTTTATTGCTCACATAATGCCACTCAGGAATGAGTGGGGCAGGTCACTCTCATCTTAAATGTCAGGACCAACTTGCCTAGCCCTGGGCTCCTACACTCCTCATGGGGCAACTTAGGATTGGATGATGGATGGATGAATTTAAATACAATTAATTACCCCACAAACTTTACAAGGAAGGCCCAGCTTAACAAACCAATCTTAATGTCAAATAAGAATAAGATCAAATATTCATTTTATGTACATTAAGATCTAATACCTTCTCCCATTTTCCACGTCACCTCAACATGCAGGCACAGCCACATACAGTGGAAACTTCCTAAGTATTTCTACACATATTTAAAATATAGATGTCTATAAAGGTTAAATGCAGTAGCATTTAATTTATTGATAATAAAGATTATTAAAAGAAACTAAAACAAATCCCTGGGCAAACAAACTGCTTGAATTGGCAATAAACATTCTCTGGTATTTTCCTCTGCTTTCAACAAGGACAACTACTTAAATCTTGCACATTTTACTGCTAACCACAAGATACCTTGCTCTGGGGAAAAATAATTTCCGCAGTTTTGGGGCCGGGCAAAATATGATAAGCTGTATCATGTAATGTGACCCCTAGCCAGAAGATATCTCCACAAGTCTCGAGAACTCCATGCTGCGGCCATTCTAGGTCGCACATTTTATCCACCTTTCACAGTCTCAAGGATATCTGTTAACTTCAGGGGCACCAATTTATCAATGGTTTTTATATTGGTTGTCCCCAGCATTTAATTCTAACAAGTCTCTGCACCCCCTCTGAATCTGGATGTGTGGAGGTGACTTCAGCTAATGGCCACTGAGATCTTGGTTGGTTGGTTTTTACTAAGACCACATCTCCTATGTTTATGACTGACTTGTTACTGGCAGCTCAAAAGATAATCTTCACCCCAATATCTATTCCAAATGATCAATACTCTTTTCAAATGTTGACATCTCTCAAGCAGATGATGCCTGGTTCATTATTCTCTATGATGGGATCATCTGCTTCCTCCTGGATATCAACACAAAACACTGGATGGAGCTGGTGTCAAGGCCCCAGCTGCTACACTAGTATCATCCAGATAGGTTTAACGTCTATC
This sequence comes from Coenobita brevimanus, assembly GCF_032717465.1. Classification (NCBI taxonomy): domain Eukaryota; kingdom Metazoa; phylum Arthropoda; class Malacostraca; order Decapoda; family Coenobitidae; genus Coenobita; species Coenobita brevimanus. The sequence continues at coordinate 53,979,047 of NC_137053.1, forward strand.
ATTAATTCTAGCATCAATTTCAATTATTACTGTTCTCAGCTCCTCTCCAGTGATCTTACTTCCATGTCAGGTTTTCCTTAGGCAGCTCCTCACAATCCCAATCATTCGTTCTGTGAACCTACTTTGCCATGGGACTCTAGGAGCAATGAACCGCTAGGTACAATTTCGGATTCCAAGGGTTGACTTAACATTTGGGTCATGCATTATAATTAAAATTAGAGGTGATGCTCCAATGAAATTGGTTCCATTGTTACTTATTAATTTACTAGGACAAGATTGTCTAGCTGCAAATCTTCTGAATACGTTCAGGAATGTCTCTGAATTAAAATCTTCTGCCATTTTTACATAGACTGCCATAGTGCAGGTGCAGATAAACAAATATATATACACCTTACGGGGAGTTCCCTCATCTGTAGCAGTTATAGCTCCTGTGTAAACAATTCCAGTTATTCTGAAAGGGAGACTTACATTTACCCTATCCTTTGGTAAAGCAAGAAGTTCTGGATAGTCATATGGTCATTGTTCATACTTCCTACATATAATGCAACTCTTGAGATATTTCATTACAACCTGTCTACCTTCATGAATCCAATACCTTTCTCGGACTAAGGCCAAACTCTGTGGCACACCTCCATGAAGAGATAACCAATGGACTTCCTTAACAATTACAGTAGGTGTACAAAGAATCATTCATGGGTTAACAAAATAGGATGTCTAGTTTGGAGAGGCAAATCAGTCTTTACTATTCTGCCAAGGTATCTCATTAGACCCATTCTGTCTAAGAATAATCTTAAATCCCTCAAAAGTTTATTCTTAATGCTAGTGCTTCGGCATAAAAGATAAAAAATCTCTCCATAATATTTCTTTTCCAACCTTTTCACCCAATATTTCCTAGGATCAAACTCCTCAAATCCCACTTTCTTATAAAAAATTTTTTACAACTAAATTAGCAGTGTTAAGGAGTTGTCTAATTGATGAAAATCTACTAATGTCTATCACATCTGGCTCAGGTACTATAGGATCCAGGTTCACTACACTAACTTCGGAAATATTATACTGTTTCTGCTCAGTAGGGTTGCCATATCTGAACAGTTAAAATACCGGACGCCTCCGCTGAAAGGCATGCTCCCACCCACCCCAACACAAAGTGGGGTTTTGGCATTATGAAACCCATATATATATATATATATATATACAGTAAAAGTCCAATTCTTCGGCATCCAATTCCCCGGCAAATCTGCCATTTCGGCAGTTTTGAGAAATAGTCCCATTTACGAAAATCTCTGATCATTCGGCAAATTTTCCGATTTTTTTCGTCCCCTCTACTGCTGGGGACTTCTTCCAGCAGTAGCAGACTCCAATCAACCCCTTCTATTGTACATATGTAATTAAGGAACCGACTATAAGTTTAGGTAAGTGCATGTGAACTTGTAGGCCTACTGTATCATTACATTTACAGTACACCCTCATTATCGACGGGGGATAGGTACCTAAGATACCCGCCGATGCCTAAAACCGTCGATACCGATTTTCGTCTGGTCAGGTACCCTTTATTTATATATTTTAATATCCCTTCAATCACTCGTAGGTAATATGGAGTTTAGTTTTAGTGTTTCTTAGAAATAAATTAGTTAGGCAATTGAAAAACTGAATATCATAATAAAACTACTTATATTAAGTAAAGAATTATGGAAAAAATAGCATAATCTCTGATGTTGATGCATAGTGGTCGTACACTGGACCTCAACTTGTAATGGCTGCTGTATCATCACTTCTCTCTCCACTTACACCTCACTTCATCTAAAAATAAAAGGCGAAACCAGCAGTTGTAGCTATCCATATGTTTACATAACCGAGTGTGTAAAAAAAAAAAAAAAAAAAAAAAACGAAAGCAGCAGTGGTGGTCATTCATACGTTCTAATAACTGAGAGTGTGGGGCAAGTGTTACGTTAGATCAGCTGTTCGCACCAATCTTCACAACACACGCCAGTGCTGCTAGCTCATACCAGAGAGACCACGCTCTCCTATTTACTTTCATTCTCAAGAGCTTCCTTTCATTCTTGATATTCCATTTCTCCCAGACCTAAATTTTCACGACTGTATGGCAGTTTATGCTATCAAAGATGAATCTTAGCCTAGCTTTCGCTAGGATCTTCTTTTAGGAAAATTCAACTCTCCTTATGCTCGTATATTTCATATTTAATCTCTGCCTAACTTTTGCAAGAAATATCCTTTATTGACAAAAAATCCAACTCATCTTTAACATTATAACAAATGATACAGGAGCATGGGTTTTATCATATGTCCTTCTGCATTACCACACAACAGCACAGACACACGATCTTTTGCTGCTTTAAAGCCTGGCGCACTTTTCTCCTCCTTCGAAATGTACGTTCTTTTAGGCATTTTCTTCCACCACAGGCGTGTTTCGTCCGCATTAAACACTTGTTCATGCCTGTACCCTTTCTCCCTTATAAGTTCAGCAAAGTCACGTGGGTACGATTCTCCTGCTATCTGATCTGCTGAAGCTGCTACACCAGTCATCCTAATGTTATGTAGGCCATACCTTTTCTTAAAATTCTCGAACCAGCCCTTGCTGGCTGCAAATTTCTTTTGCCTAGAAGCACCAACATTACTAGGCCTATCACCATCGTCATTACTTTCATCACCATCATCACTATTTTCACCTGCCTCACTTTCATCACCATTATCTTCACCAACACCACTGCTTTCACCAGCAAACCGAGCATAGAGTTGTTTTGCTTTGTTTCTGATGAACTGGGAGTCTAGCGGCACGTGTCGACGGTTTAAGTCCTCAGTCCAAATATTCAGTGCCTTTTCCACCTTCACCAAGGCATCATCTCTCACATGCATCGTTACTTTAGCCGATCCTGGTGTGCACGAAGCCACAGCATCTTTAATGTCTTTTTCTCTCCATTTTATGCCACGAACACTGGACTCATTCATGCCATACTCGCGACCAACCGCTGCATAGCTCATTCCACTTCTAAGTTTTTGTAATATTTCGTTCTTTACTTCCAAGGTAAGTACTTTCCTTGCTCTCTTAGCTGCCTTATTTCCAGTTGGAGTGTTACAAGGGCGCTTCGGAGCCTTGATGATCGCGAAAGCACGATAGATGTGACCGAACACGATATGAAAACAACAGACAAACGTGTACTGATGCTGTTGTTTGTTGGGTCGGCGGGAACATGCTGCGAGCAGCCAGAGACACCTGGCAGGATGGCGCACAAACTTGCTAGGAGGTGCCAATACAATTCTTTATTTTTTTATTTTTTTAATAATAATAATTTAACTCCCAGGAGACAAAAAAACCGTCGATAATCAAATCCGTCAATAAAAAAAAGTCGATAATGAGGGTGTACTGTATATAGAGTATGTTCACTAATTTCTTTATTTTTCATATTCATGTATAGTACTGTATTCATTACAGTATTGTACAGTATCAAACAGTATACAGTACTCTCTCCAAACACATTTGTAATGATATGAGTAGTGATGACAATGTTCACCAAAACATATAAGGTACTGAGTGGGTAGGGTTTTTGATAATTCGACAATTTTGATATTTCGGCACTTGCCTGGTCCCAAGATGCCAAAAAATAGGACTTCTACTGTATATATATATATATATATATATATATATATATATATATATCAGTGCTACTGTAATGCATCCGCCCATCCATGATCCATTATCCTGACATTTAAGATGAGAGTGACCAGCCTCACTCATCCCCGAGTGGCATTACGTGAGCAATAAACCCCAACCATCCCTTGGATATAAACCTACACAGGCTCAATCCAACTGCAGTGCCTTCTTTACTCTTTTTTACAATATACTGGAAAAAACAGGCAAGGTACAGAACTGGGGGTAGGGGGGTTTTCAAGAATACTCCCCCAGTATCCCTGCTTGTCGTAAAAGGCGACTAAAAGTGTTGGCGGAGGGTTAGTGCCCCTCCCCGGAAAACAACTAACTAAAAAAACAAACAAGAAGCCTCGGACAAGGACTGACCAAACGATGACGACCCAGGACCGGACAAAGGACTTGGTAATGAGTACATGGAATGTAAGAGGAGCAAATGATGAGGTGAAAGAGAGAGAGATTGTTCAGGTGCTTGAGGGTGCGAAAGTGGATGTATGTGGAATAACTGAAACAAAATGGAGAGAAGAAAGTGTGAGAGAATGGGAGTATGGATGGGGTATATGTGCAGGAGTAGGTGAGAATGAGAGGGCAAAGGAAGGAGTATGTATAGTTGTGAGTAAAAGATGGAAGAGGAGCATAAGACAGTATGGATCAGTTGGGTCAAGGATTGTGTGGGTAAAGTTGAAAGTTGGAATAAAAATGTGGGCGATTGTGTGTGTATACACCAACGCAAGATCGTGCTAGAAGAGTGAGAGAAGAGTTCTGGACAAATGTGGAAGTGTGTATGGAAAAGTTTGGAAGGAATGAGAGAGTGTTTTTGATTGGTGATATGAATGGTAAAGTTGGGAATGTGAAGGTGGATGGAATAGTTGGTGAGTGGGGTGTGCCTGCTGAGATAGATGAGAATGGGAGTGCGTTAGTGGACATTTGTGCTGGGAGGGGGTTGGTGATAGCCAATACCCTCTTCAGGCATAAAATGATCCACAGGTATACATGGCGAGTGATGAGAAGGGTGGGTGGTGAACTGAATGAAAGGAAGGCAATGATTGATTATGTGTGTGTGGATGAAAGGATGCGAAGATGTGTAAAGGATGCAAGAGTGTATAGAGGTTGGGGGAGTGGACTTTCTGACCACTACTCAGTGGTGGCCAGAATTAGAATGCAAGTAAGATGGAGGAATAGAAGAAGGGAAAGACGAGAGGAAGGAGTAGTTGCAAGGAGAGTGGAAAGGTTACAAGAGGATGAGAAAAAGGGAGAGTATAAGAGAGAAGTTGAGGAACGATTGGGCAAATATGAATTGGAGCAGATGGGAGACGTGGAAGGTGTGTGTAAGATATTTACAGAAGAAATATGTGCAGCATGTGATGTGGTGTGTGGAAGGAAGAGAAGACAGAGGGGGGTGCAAGGAACAGCGTGGTGGAATGAAGAGGTGAAACGGGCTGTGGCACAAAAGAAGAAAGCATACAATGAATGGATGAGAAACAGGGGCGTGGAAGAAGTTGAGAGGCGGAAGAGAGAGTTATATGTGGAAAGAAAGAGAGAGGTGAAAAGATTAGTAAGAGAGAGTAAAAAGAGAGTGGATGAGGAATCTGGAAGGAATTTGAGTGTAAAGTGGAGGGACTGTAAGAAAATGTTCTGGAGAGAAGTGAAAAGAGTAAGACAGGGTGGAAATGAAGTTAGCAGGGGAGTGAACGATAAAAGTGGTAGATTACTAGTGGAGAAGGGAGAAAAACTGAACAGATGGAGAGAACACTTTAAGGAATTGTTGAACGTAGAGGATGGAAGTAATGCGAGTATAAGTGGCTGGGGAATGGCTGGGAGAAGGAGGGAGGTGAGAAGACAGGAAGAAATCAGTAGGATAGAAGTTGTGGAAGCAATGAAGAAAGTTAAATCGGGGAAAGCCCCAGGAATTGATGGAGTGTGTGGTGAAATGCTGAAGCATGGGGGAGAGATAGTAGTAGAATGGATGTGGAAGATGTGCAGATTGGCCTGAGAGGAAGGTAGAGTCCCGGAGGATTGGAAGTCAGGTATAATTATTCCCTTGTACAATGGAAAAGGGGAAAAAGAAGTGTGTGGTAATCATAGGGGCACTTGTCTTCTTAGTATAATAAGAAAAGTGTATGGTAGGATACTTATAGACAGAGTTAGAGAAAGAACAGAGAAATTAGTTGGAGAAGAACAGGGAGGCTTTAGGAAGGGAAGAGGTTGTGTAGATCAGATATTCATTCTTAGATCTTTAGTGGAAAAGTTTCTAGAGAAGGGAAAGAAGTTGTATGCGGCTTTCATAGATTTGGAGAAAGCATATGACAGGGTGGATAGACAAGGATTGTGGAAAGTGGTAAGAATATATGGAGTAGATGGGAAGTTGTTGAATGCTGTGAAGAGTATGTACGATGGTGCGAAGGCTGCAGTGCGTGTGGATGGTGAACTAAGTGAATTTTTCTCTTTGAAGGTCGGGTTGAAACAGGGATGTGTCATGTCTCCATGGTTGTTCAATCTGTACATGGATGGGGTAATAAAAGAGGTACAAGGTAGGGTAGTGGATGTTGGAGTGGCCCTGGTGAGAGAGGATAGTGTTAGGAAACTCCCTGTACTGTTGTTTGCAGAGGATACTGTGTTGTTGAGTGAAGATGAAGGGGAGCTGCAAGGCTTGGTGGATGAGTTTGAGAGAGTGTGTAAGAAACGGAATCTAAAGGTGAATGTAGGGAAGAGTAAAGTGATGGTCTTTGAGAGAGGTGAAGTTAGTGAATGTACAGCGAGGTTGGATGGTGAGGAACTGGAAAATGTGAGTACGTTTAAGTACTTGGGTAGTGTGATGAGTAAGGATGGAGGTTTGGAGGGTGAAGTGCTTGAAAGGGTACAGCAGGGAAGAAAGGTTGCTGGTTCTTTGAAAGCAGTGATAAGAAGCAGGGAAGTGAGCATGGAAGTGAAAAAGTTACTACATGACAGTATTGTGATACCAACTCTGACGTACGGAAGTGAAGCTTGGACATTGTTGGAAGGACACAAGTCAAGAGTGAGAGCAGTGGAAATGAGTTATTTAAGAGGAGCCTGTGGAGTCACGTGGAGAGACAGGCTGACGAATGAGGATATAAAGAAGCGTTGTGGTGTGGATGTGGATGTGATAGGAAGCGTTATGAGGAACACACTGAGGTGGTTTGGCCGTGTGGAGAGGATGGAGGGTGAAAGACTGACGAAGAGAGTGTATGTGAGTTAGGTGGAGGGGGGAAGAGGGAGGGGGAGGCCGAGGATGAGATGGAGGGATGGGATGGAGAGGTATATGAGAGAGGGGGGTGTGAGTTGGGAGCAGGGCAGTGAAATGGCGGGGGACAGGGCGACTTGGAGGCGACTTGTTTGTGGCCACCCCAAACGGGATTGAGGCGTCTGGCAATAGATAGATAGATAGATAGCAACAATGCCTAAGATGCAGGATAAGATCATAAGAATAACAAATGCTAGAGTGTAAAAATGAAAACAAAGCCAATAATTGCATGCAATTACCATTTATTTTATGGTTATAATAAGAGTAAGTATGAAAAATAAAAATAATAATGTCTGAACAAGAGGAAAGTGCAGGTCACTTTAGCTAGTTGCTACGTTGGCAACACTTACTAACTGATGAAAACGAATCTCTCTCTCTCTCTATCATTAGTGTTTAATAGTATATAAAATTTTTCAAGAAAAAGTGATGGAAGCTGAAATTCTAGACTTTTGGAGAATTTTTAAAATTCTTCCCAGACGAAGATTTTGAAACCTAAATGCAGGACATGTCCGGGAAAATCCGGACGTACGGCAACCCTACTGCTCAGGCCATTCTTTTGTAAGTAACCATTTAGGACCCTTGAACCACAAGTCATATCTGAGCAATCTCTTTACTGTCAAGCCTCTCAAGGGCAGATCAGCTGGGTTTTGATTTAAGGATACATGCATAAACTTAAATTTGGAAGACAGTTTTTTTATGGTGTTCACTCTATTGCAGATGAAAGGAATTTTACTGTCTTCCTTTCCTATCTAGTAAAGAGATATCTCCCGGTCAGTTCATATATAAATACTGTATCCTCAAACTGTGTGTCAAGAGTGGTGGTTAAATAACCGGCCAACTTAGTTTCTACTTCTATGGACGCCAATTCCATTTGAGGAAGGGTTCTTCCTTTAATTGGTGCAATGGACATAATAATTTTACTATAATCTCTTGTTGCACAATAAGGTACTGCCCCATATGTCTTTTGAAATGCATCACAAAATATATGCAAATGTGATGGCTCATTACTTTTTATCTGCCTGAGAATACATATGCTTGATGATTTTTCAAATTCCTTTCTGATCTGTTCTCACTGCTCAACATACGTCTCACCTAATTCAGTGTCCCAGTCCAACCTTTCTCGCCAAGCCTCTTGCACTAAACATCTGCCTCTAATAACTATGGGACTGACCAATCCTAAAGGCTAATATAACATAGAGATATCATTTAACAAGGACCTCTTGGTGAGTGTTACATCAGAGAACTTCATTGGCATTAGACTTATCTCATCAGCCCTTGCATCCAAGTTAAGACCCAATACATTTTGAGTTTTGGGAATGTCAATATTAGGATACTCCTCTTGTATTCTATTCCTTAAAAGCATGAATTTGTATTCCAGCTCCATAACGGCAAATCTGCCTTCCCACATTCGGAATTGGCTACATCAAAAGTCTTCAATGCTTCTGTGTCTGTATCAGCAACACCTAGTAAATTATCCATATGGAAGGCCTGCCCTGTTTCTGGGCATTTGGCATTTCCAAAATGATTTTTCAAAGTGTTGCATAGCAGGAAAGGACTAGCACAAGAGCCAAAGAGCACCAATCAGAAACAGTAAGTTTTCAAAGGATTACCCTCATTTTGAGGGTCTTGAGGCCAGAGGAATTTTGAAAATATTCTATACTCCATTCTCAATCCTATTCTAAGAAAAGCCTTATTAATGTCTGCTATATAAGCATAAGGTTTCTTTCTAAATCTTAATAACATGTTCTCCAACTACTGTGTTAGTGTAGGTCCACAGTATAGGTGGTCACTGAAGCTAGCAAATCCTTTGGACACTTTACTACTACAATTAAAAACTATCCTTATGGGAATTGTTACTGAATCCTTGGTTACAGCAGGATGTGGTAAATAATGTCCACCTTTAAGATTAACAGGGAATTCTACCTCTTCTATAAACTTATTCTTCAACTGATCCTTTATAATATTATCATATATTGTTAGATGTTCTGCGGTCTCACAACTTTCTTAAAAGAGAATTTAACTGAGTCTTAGCTGCCTGGTAATTTGGTGGTAACTCTGAATGGTTTAGCTTCCATGGGAATTCAACCCAATACTGTCCATCTTTAAATTCCACAGACTGATCATAAATGGAATATCCATAGTTATTTTATCTCCACGGATTGGTTCTTCAGAGTGTATTCTTACAGTAACTAAGTCCCAATATTTGTGCAGAGGCTCAATTTTCTGCTCCGATAAGTCATTTATTTGGGTAGGTTCTAATTCTGCACCTATTCTAGCTACCATCAATGACTGCGTGGGGGTAAAAAAGACTGGGTCCACCAATTTGGCCTCTCCTCTGACCTGCTTTAGAAAAGGAACCTGACCCATAATAAGGCTACTTCCTTGACTCTTGAACAACTGTACTATATTCTGCTTGAAAGTCCTATGTAGGAATCTTTCACAGTACTCTGACCCAATAATCACTTTTATGGAACCCATAGCATCTGACTTCACATTCTATTTAGCCAACCTTATCCCTAAGCTGTGTAGATGGTCAGAGGTTTCCTTCAGTCCTTTGATAAATATAATTGTTTCCATCTTATACAGCTGCTGTTACACAGCATTTATATCTGTCAAACTGTATTAAAGGTCTAACTAAATCAAAGAATTGTGCTTCTTTAGTAGCTGAAAACCCCGTAATGCCTAGATTTACTTGCCTGTAATGGGTAACTTTAATTTCTCTACAATATCAGCAGAAATGAAGGTATTCTGTGCACCTGTATCAAAAAGAGTACATGCTGAGGAGTAGACTGTAGCACCAGTTGAGCAGGGCAGTACTCCCAAGGCAGATGGAAAGCTGAGGACAGGGAGAGCTGGAGCTCCCGTTTCATCAGCCCTCGGGACTAGGTCACAACCATCCCCCTTTGCTGAACTTTTTAAGTGTCTCAGTAACATAGAGAGTAGGCCAGCATGCTCTCTAATACAAGTATCTCTATCAACACCAAACTACATGCACAGTACAAACCACACTTCCATTTCAAAATTTTGAAAAAATGGCATCAAATAACAGCCTCGGTGTCCCCACGGGGGGGACCATAAATGCCCCCACCTTCTGCCTCTCTCCTGGTGACGACTCAAGATGCCTGGAACCACCGTCTGGCTCTCTTCCTCTTCATTTCTGCAACATTGGTGGCCTTTCCTCTAACTTTCGCTCTGTTGAGCATCACCTCTCCTTCTCTAAACTTCATCTTCTTTTTCTAACTGAGACTCAGCTGCCTGAGGCAACTGAGAGCAGACCGTTTTCTGTATCCTCCTACTTTCTCTATACTCATTTCAAAGCCAAAGGTGGCTGTTGTGTATATATACGCAACAACTTATCTTGCACTCGTGTTTCTGAACTCGATTCTTCTGAATTCCCTACACTCTGGCTTCAGCTTTCCTGTCATTCTCTAACTAAATATATCTGTGGTGTTTACTTATCTCCTAATTCTACTAACTATCAAAAATTCTTTGACTATCTTACTTCTACGATGGAATACATTCTATCCGTTTCTCCTTTCTCTGAAATCTCCATTCTAGGAGATTTCAATGTTCACCACCACCTTTGGCTCTCCTCTTCTTTCACTGATCCACCTGGTGAACAAGCCTACACCTTTTCTACCCTTAATGACCTAGAGCAGCTTGTACAGCACCCTACCCGTATCCCTGACCGCCTTGGAGAGAGCTCCAACATACTTGACCTCCTCCTTAAAACTAATCCTTCTGCTTACACTGTTAATCTTTTCTCTCCGTTGGGCTCCTCCGATCACAACCTTATCATCTTAACCTGTCCTATCGCTCCGGTACGGCCTGTGGACCCTCCAAAGAAATGTCGTCTGTGGCACTTTGGAGCTGCAGCTTGGGAGGTTCTCAGGCAGTACTTCCTTGATTTTCCCTGGAATGATTATTGCTTCCATGGCCAGGAGCCATCTGGGTGTGCCTTGCGCATTACGGAGGTTATTCTCTCTGGCATGGAAGCATACATTCCCTTCTCATATCCTTCGACTAATGCATGAAAGCCTTGGTTTAATCACGCTTGTTCTAATGCTGTCTGCAACAAGGAGAGGGCCTATAAAAGGTACCGGAGCCAACCCACCCCTGTATTACATCTTTTATACATTTCTACCCGGAATCGTGCTAAGTCTGTTCTTCGCTCTCCTAAAAATAATTTCATCCATACAAAATGCTCTCAACTCTCTAACTCGAATTCTTCCAGCTAATTCTGGCACCTTGCCAAAAACCATTCTAACAACCTTACCTCATCATCCTTCCCTCCTCTTTTCTACTCTGATAGCTCTGTAGCTATTTCTTCTACTGATAAAGAAGATCTTTTCACTCAGACTTTCTCCTCCAACTCCACCTTAGATGATTCCGGTGCTGTTCCTCCATCACTTCCCCCCCCTTTGACTTCCTCATGGCTGACATTAAAATTTCTTCAGCTGATGTATTTTCTGCCATCATAGGCCTCAATACTAATAAGGCATCTGGGCCTGATGGAGTCCCTCCTGTTGCTCTCAAGAACTGTGCTTCTGTGCTTACACCCTGCCTAGGCAAACTCTTTCGCCTTTGTCTATCAACTTGTAACTTTCCTTCTTGCTGGAAGTTTGCTCTCATTCAGCCAGTCCCAAAGAAGGGTGACCATTCCCAACCCTCTAACTATCATCCAATTGCTTTAACATCCTGTATCTAAAAAGTTTTCAAGTCTCTTCTTAATAGAAAAATTTAAAAGCATCTTTCCGATCACAACCTTCTTTCTGATCGCCAGTATGGGTTCCGTCAGAGACGCTCCACAGGCGATCTTCTCACCTACCTTTCAGACTCCTGGTCATCCTCCTTTCAGGACTTTGGCGAAAGCTTTGCCATTGCACTTGACATCTCAAAGCCTTTCGATCGAGTCTGGCATAAATCTTTAATTTCTAAACTGCTCTCTTACAGTTTCCATCCTTCTATCTGTGCCTTCATCTCTAGCTTCCTTTCTGGTCGTTCTATAGCCGCTGTTGTAGACGGCCATCGTTCTTCTCCTAGATCTATTAACAGTGGTGTTCCTCAGGGCTCTGTCCTGTCACCAACTCTCTTCCTTTTACTCATCAATGACCTTCTAAGCTGTACATCTAACCCTATCCACTCATACATTGATGACTCTACCCTTCACCTTTCCAATCGATATCCACAACGTCCATCTCAGCAGTTACTTCAACACACAAGGGATGAGGCTATGGCACACCTAATGTCTGACTTGGCTCGTATCTCTGACTGGAGTAAAAATAATCTGGTTGTTTTTAATGCATCAATGACTCAGTTTTTGCAATATCAACTCGACAAATTCTTCCACAGGTATACCCTCTCCAGGCACAAAATGATCCACAGGTATACATGGCGAGTGATGAGAAGGGTGGGTGGTGAACTGAATGAAAGGAAGGCAATGATTGATTATGTGTGTGTGGATGAAAGGATGCGAAGATGTGTAATGGATGCAAGTGCTTATAGAGGTTGAGGGAGTGGACTTTCTGACCACTGCTTGGTGGTGGCCAGAATCAAGATACAAATAAGATGGATTAATAGAAGAAGGAAAAGACAGGAAGAAGTATTTGCAAGGAGAGTGGAAAGGTTACAAGAGGATGAGAAAAAGGCAGAATATAAGAGAGAAGTGGAGGAACAATTGGGCAAATATGAATTGGAGCAGATGGGGGATGCGGAAGGTGTGTGCAGGATATTCACAGAAGAAATATGTGCAGCATGTGATGTGGTGTGTGGGATGAGGAGAAGACGAAGGGGGGTGCAAGGAACAGCGTGGTGGAATGAAGAGGTGAGACAGGCTGTGGCACAAAAGAAGAAAGCATATAATGAATGGATGAGAAATAGGGGCGCGGAAGAAGTTGAGAGGGGGAAGAGAGAGTTATATGTAGAAAGAAAGGGAGAGGTGAAAAGATTAGTAAGAGATTTTGTAAGAAGAAAGTGGATGAGGAATTTGGAAGGAATTTGAGTGTACAGTGGAGGGACTGTAAGAAAATGTTCTGGAGAGAGGTGAAGAGAATAAGACAGGGTGGAAGTGAAGTTGGCAGAGGAGTGAAAGATAAAAATGGTGGATTACTAGTGGAGAAGGGAGAAAAAGTGAGCAGATGGAGAGAACACTTTAAGGAATTGTTGAACATAAAGGATGGAAGTGATGCGAGTATAAATGGATAGGGAATGGCTGGGAGAAGGAGGGAGGTGAGAAGACAGGAAGAAATCAGTAGGATAGAAGTTGTGGAAGCAATGAAGAAAGTTAAATTGGGGAAAGCCCCAGGAATTGATGGAGTGTGTGGTGAAATGTTGAAGCATGGGGGAAGAGATAGTTGTAGAATGGATGTGGAAGATGTGCAGATTGGCCTGGGAGGAAGGTAGAGTCCCGGAGGATTGGAGGTCAGGTATAATTATTCCCTTGTACAAAGGAAAAGGGGAAAAAGAAGTGTGTGGTAATCATAGGGGCATTTGTCTTCTTAGTATAATAGGAAAAGTGTATGGTAGGATACTTATTGACAGAGTTAGGGAAATAACAGAGGAATTAGTTGGAGAAGAACAGGGAGGCTTTAGGAAGGGAAGAGGTTGTGTAGATCAGATATTCATTCTTAGATCTTTAGTGGAAAAGTTTCTAGAGAAAGGAAAGAGGTTGTATGCAGCTTTCATGGATTTGGAGAAAGCATATGACAGGGTGGATAGACAAGGATTGTGGAAAGTATTCAGAATATATGGAGTAGATGGGAAGTTGTTGAATGTTGTGAAGAGTATGTATGATGGTGCTAAGGCAGCACTGTGTGTGGATGGTGAACTGAGTTAATTTTTCTCTTTGAAGGTCGGGTTCAAACAGGGATGTGTCATGTCTCCATGGTTGTTCAATCTGTACATGGATGGGGTAATAAAAGAGGTACAAGATAGGGTAGTGGATGTTGGAGTGGCCCTGGTGAGAGAGGGTAGTGTTTGGAAACTCCCTGTACTGTTGTTTGCAGAGGATACTGTGTTGTTGAGTGAAGACGAAGGGGAGCTGCAAGGTTTGGTGGATGAGTTTGGGAGAGCGTGTAAGAAACGGAATCTAAAGGTGAATGTAGGGAAGAGTAAAGTGATGGTCTTTGAGAGAGGTGAAGTCAGTGAATGTACAGCAAGGTTAGATGGTGAGGAATTGGAAAATGTGAGTATGTTTAAGTACTTGGGTAGTGTGATGAGTAAGGATGGAGGTTTGGAGGGTGAAGTGCTTGAAAGGGTACAGCAGGCAAGAAAGGTTGTTGGTTCTTTGAAAACAGTGATAAGAAACAGGGAAGTCAGCATGGAAGTGAAAAAGTTACCACTTGACAGTATTGTGATACCAACTCTAACGTATGGAAGTGAAGCTTGGACGTTGTTGGAAGGGCACAAGTCAAGAGTGAGAGCAGTGGAAATGAGTTATTTAAGAGGAGCCTGTGGAGTCACATGGAGAGACAAGTTGACAAATGAGGATATAAAGGAGCGTTGTGGTGTGGATGTGGATGTGATAGGAAGCGTCTGGAGGAATACACCGAGGTGGTTTGGCCATGTGGAGAGGATGGAGGGTGGAAGACTGACGAAGAGAGTGTATGTGAGTGAGGTGGAGGGGAGGGAGAGGGAGGGGGATGCCGAGGATGAGACGGAGGGATGGGGTGGAGAGGTATATGAGAGAGGGGGGTGTGTGAGTTGGGAGCAGGGCGGTGGAATGGCAGGGGACAGGGCGACATGGAGTCGATTTGTTTGTAGCCACCCCGAACGGGATTGAGGCGTTTGGCAATAGATAGATAGATAGATAGAGGTATACCCCCTAACGTTTAATAATATTCAGCTTAATCCTGCATCATCCTTGAACATGCTTGGGGTTTCATTTACTCGGGACTTATCTTGGAAAGATCATATTACATCTCTTGTAAAATCTGCTTCCAAGAGATTCGGCGTGCTAAGCCAACTCCGTTCCTTTTTTACCCCTGCACAATTGTTGACTCTATACAGGGGTTTTATCCGCCCCTGTGTGGAGTACAACTCTCATGTGTGGGGAGGCTCCCCACATACAGCTCTTCTCAATAGGGTGGAGTCAAATGCTTTTCATCTCATTAACTCTCCCCCTCTTACTGACTCCCTTCAACCTCTCTCTGTTCGTCGCACTGTTGTATTTTTATCTCTTTTCTATCGCTACTTCAATGGTCACTGTTCCTTTGACCTGTCTGCATGCATTCCTCCACCTCTACGACAGGAGCGTAGCACCCGTCTAGCAACAAACTCTCATCCCTTTTCTGTCCAACTCTCTAATGCAAGAGTTAATCGTTACTCCCAGTCCTTTATTTATGCAACAGGTCAACTCTGGAACTGTCTCCCTCTGTCTGTATTTCCTGCTTCCTATGATCTCCAGTCTTTCAAACACAGTGTGTCCAGGCATCTCGAAATGAATGGATCTTGAATTTGGCTTTATCTTGTATTTTGTTTTTCTCTTGGAGGGAACAGTTTTGCAGGCTCATTGCCTTTGGTTCCTTCTTCCTCATAAAAAATATATATATATATATATATATATATATATATATATATATTCTATCATTACCTCCATATCTGCAATTGGAACTACAGCTGGCACTGTTACTGGAGTATTTCTTTTCACAATAGTCTTCTTGACATTTGTAGGTTCAGGAACCTTAAACTTGACCATCCTGGGTCACAAAGCATGGTTACCTCTTCCGCACTTGAAACAAGGATTTAATTTACTTTTACAGTCTGTGGATGTATCCTGAATTCATAAAAATCATACAACACCCCAATTCATTCAGCCTCGGTATTCTAGAGGCATAATCAGGATAACTCTGAAAAAATACAGTGGAATGTTGTTCACTACAAAACACACAACCTTTTCTGTTCTTTACCATGGAAATTTTTACCTCCTTATTATCATCCATTTGTCCATTCTTTGTCCTTGGTAATTTCTCCTCAGATTTTAAGGAGTTAATAAATGTGCCAATTTCCTATTTATTTACGAGCTTAATAGACACTAATTTAGGTTTCACAGCCACTTGGTTAGAGGTTTCATTCTACCTTCTGTTTACCTTCAACAGGGTTCACTCTTTCTTGCAAATGTTTACAGAGTTGCATTAAGCCTTTCTCAATCTCCTCACAGGAGATATGATCCTTTTGGCACCTACCATACAACGCATTCTTGGTTCTAGGTAACAACTTTAAGGATGCAATTCTAGAAAAAACTCAATCTGCTGCTTTTACATCTTTGTAAGTACCTAAAGCCTTAAAATTACAACTCACTGCAATCTACAATCTGAAAGTTTTGCAAGGAAAGAAAATCATGTTTAGGTATGGGTAATTCAATTAGGGTCTTCAGTAACTGGGTAATGACCAGCTCCCTATCTTCATAACTCTGCCTAAGAATAGCCAAAGCCACCTCATTATTATTTCCTTCAACAGGTAATTCACTTGTCAACTTGTAAGGCATGCTCTTAACCTGTCCTAACAAACAGGAGAGTTTACTTACATTGGAGAGGTCTGTTCTGTCATGCACTAAGAGGGGAAATTTATCCCAAAAGGATTTCCAATTTTGCTCCCCATCAAACTCTGGGAGCATAATTTCTGATAGTGTGGCTTTACTCTGCAGTTCCACAATTCAAGTTTCTGCGGTGGAAATTGCTAACTTTTTTCAAGCAACTTTACAACTGTTATATACTCCTCTAAGTTACTTTCATATTTCATAGTCTCTGATTCCAAAAGATCTTTATTATCTTCCTGAACAACAGCTGCTTCTAAATTAATAAAACTTTCTTCATAGTTGGTCCATCTGCCTTTTAATATATTCAAAAGACTATTTAACTTTTCCTTTGACAGTGGTATTTCTTCTAATGCTTCTTTACAATGGTTGACAGCTCTTGTTGCCCATCCTGCATTACCACTTGTTAACTTCTTTAACAAGGAAATAGACGTTTTGGCTGATTACCTTATTTACACAATTTGCACTTTAAATTTGGATGACTGTGGGGAAGGTTTTATTTTTCACTTCTCCCCCTGGGTTGTTAAACCACTTGGATTATATCTTTTACCCCACAATCAGAACCCTTAAATCGCTTCATTTTCATTTTCGTTTTGTTTTTGAAGACTCCAACAAGCTTGCATGGGTCACCTAATGGTAGCTTTCCATGCTGTTCAATCTAAGGCAGCTTCCTTGTTCAGTCCCTTAACCCTGAGGTCACACTTAATGACCTTGTCCCATGTTTTCCTCGGTCTACCCCTCGCAACCCCACCCCCAATATTAATGCTTCTCACTTCCTGCACCCAATTACCATCCCCCATCCTCTCCACATGCCCAAACCACCTCAATCTACCTCTCCTCATCACAACACTAATACACTCTAGTCCCATCCCATCTCTCAACTCTTCCACCGTAAACCCAGCCCCCTAGGCCTTTCATGCAGGGATGCACTGCACATCCACCTAATCATTGTCATTTCCATGTATTTGAGCCTGCAAATATCCTCATCCTTTACTGTCTAGGTCTCACTACCATACATTACACTCCTAAATCATGCTGCGTATGAAGATCCCTTAGCACGTAGGGAGAGCCCTCTCGATGTTAGGAGAGGCAACAGCTCCCTGAACTTCTTCCAACCACTCCTCACCCTAGCTACAGAGCTAGCTCCAGCCCCACCTCCAGCACATAACATGTCTCCCAAATAACAAAACTCCTCCACACACTTAAGAGACTCACCAGCAAGTTCAATCCTTTCACACCTGACAATCTCCACCAGCTCTCCCCGACACACCGCACACATAAAATTGGCATTATCTTGCAGTTTACCTCTAATACCACTACATCTCTTATGCACCCACTTATCACAAACACTGCACAAGATGGAATTACTTCCCACACCCTTGTGGCAAACTGCACTTGGCCACTCTCCCTCTTCTTTGACAGTACTGCCACCAACCCTACATATCATCAACTTTGTTCTATCTGCATTTACTCCTAAGCCCTTGTGTCCCATACCATCTCTCCATTTCCTAAATCTATCCTCCATTTCCCTTTCATTCTCTGCAATCATCACCAAATCATCAGCATACATCTCCCACAGGAGTCCATTTCTGAAGTTGCGTGAGAGCTTCAAGTACCATCATAATGAACATGGGACTCAAAACTGACCCCAGTTGCACACCAACATTCACAGAAAACTCATCAATCAAATCTCCATTCACTTTTACCTGGGTTCGAGCACCCAAATACATGGCCATACCCACCCTAAGATGCCAATCCTCGATCCCAGGCTTTTTCATTGCCCACTTAACCAACTCTCTGAAGACTCTGTCAAAGGCCTTCTCCAAATCAAGAAAAACAAAGTACAGTTCCCTTTTCTTGCCTATATATTTTTCCTGAAGCTGTCAAACAAAGAATATGGCATCAGTGGTTCCTAAATAAACAAAAGTTTTACCTGAGGCCAAAAGCAGTTGATCGTATCAAATTTTGCCGATTGTAGGGAAGGGATTTTCTTTTAAACTTATTCCCTGGGTTGTTAAAACCGCTTGGGTTATACCTTTGTCCCCACAATCGCATTTCTAAATATACAAATACAGTAAATTGCCCTGAGCTCAGAAACAGTTAGTTCATTAATATTCCATTGGACTTTTCCCCCAAAAAGGATTGTACAGTTTCTATCCCACGAATCCAACACAGCAAACATCTGCTCATCATCTGAAAGGGAACCAGATTTTCCATGAGGAGCTTGGTACACACACATTTCCATGTCTGACTCTCTACCGTGTGGAGCTGAACTCACGAATCCAACCTTGAACTCACTTAAAGCCTCAGCACACATCTGTCTTCCTCACTCAGGGCACCAAAATGTCAGATAAAATAAATAATAAATTTGGTTTCAAGTTATTCTACTATTAACACCAAAGATAAACTGAGTAATAGGAGTCTCAGTAAATGAGTGGGTATAACTAACCCTAACTCACCTGTTCTTTAATCTCATATCAAAGCTAGTTCCTCGCAATTTGGCCAAATCTCTAAGGATACTTAGCTAGGTAGTGTCAGAATGACAGATGATGACAGGTAGGTGGTCTTGGTTAGGTTTGTGAGAGTCTCTCCATGTGTTCTGGTGCTATCACTTACAGTGTGCAGTTTGAAAGAGCTTAAAGGACTGAGTGAAAGATGCTGTATCGCCTCACACTCATAGGATTCGAAGATGCCAAACATTATTTCATCATAATTACTTAAATACAATGAATTACCTCACAAAATTTATAAGGAAGGTGTGGCTTAACAAATCAGTCTTATTTTCAGATAAGAATATGATCAAATACTCATTTTATGTACAAGCCAAATGGTTTTCTATACCCAGGAAACCATTTACTATGCTGGTTGGTAACCATATAACTGTCTTTTTTTTGGCCGGGTAAAGTGTCCCCCAGATTCTCCTACCCAAAATCACTTAATCATGGAAGACGTTTCGGGGAGCCTTGGGGGACCCGATACCTGACCAGGGCCACAACCAAATCGGTAGATTCCCATGACCATGTGGAATGCGAGAGGTGTGAATGAGGAGAGCAAGAGGGTGGATGTGGTGAATGTGATTAGAAGTGCGAGCTATGCCGTGATGGCATTGTGTGAAACAGAGATGAAAGGGTGTGAAGTGCAGGAGTGGGAGGGTGTGAAATGTTTAAGATTGGGCATGAATGGGCAAGGAAGATGCAAGGAAGGAATTGCTTTTGTTGATAAATGATATGTGGCAGAGTGGAATGAGAGATTACAAATGTGTCAGCTCAAGATGTATGTATGTCAAGTTCAAGTTTGAGAAGGTGAAAGTGGGAGTGATCGTAGCGTATGCACCGCGTGATGACAGGAATGAGAGAGAGAATGACTGGTTTTGGGATCAGCTGGATGAAGCCCTGGGAGAAATGCCCAGGAGCAACAAAGTGATTGTAATGGGAGATATAAATGGAAGAGTAGGCACTGGTCTTGAGGATGAGGATGGGTAATAAGGGAGTGCCAGGAGCAAATGATGATGGGAAGCAACAAAAGGATATATGTCAGGAATGTAGGTTGTGCATTTGTAACTCCTATTTCAAACAAAAAGATGCACATAAATATACATAGTATAGAGGAAATGCAGATCACGCTGAAAGGAGCCTGACTGATTACGCGTTCGTAGAGAGGTCGATGGTGGGAATGGTTGCTGATGTGAGGATCGTGCGAGGACAACGTGGAGGTTTGTCAGATCATAAGATTGTGGTATGCAAGATCATGCTGAGAGGAGTGAGGTGGACCAGGGAAGGCAGTGGCCCAATTGGTAGAGAGTTGGCCTGCAGTCCCAACGGATCCGGGTTCAAACCCTGCTGGGGCAGGGAACAGTTTAAGGAATTGAATTTCATAAATATCAGACTACTGATCTACCAGAAGAACCGCCAACATGTCGTAAAAATACCCCTGCTAATACCAATACACCAGTCCTGGATGAGACAGCCCTAGCATGTACTCAGTATGGACGGTGGGTGCTAGCGCTGAAGTGGTGACATTTAGAGGTATATGGTATGTAGGAGGACTACTGGGCCTTGAAAGCAGGCTGTAAAGCCTATGCCCAGAGTTGGTCACAAAAAAAAAAAGAGAGAGAAGCAGTCAGGGAGAGCAACTGAAAGTCGAGAAGCTGAGGATCAAAGAAAATGCAGATGAATACAGGACCAAACTAGGGGAGGAACTGGAATAAGTGAATTGGAATGAAATGCATCTGGACAGCATGTGGAATGCATATAGGGATTGCTTAGTTAGGAATGCTAAAGCGGTGTGTGGTGTGGCAGGAGTAACAACAATGAAGAAAGGTACAGAATGGTGGGATGAAGAGGTTAAGAGAGCACTGGAGGAAAGGACGATGAAATGTCTAGAGTGGTTATAGAACAGGGGTTCAACTGAAATAAGAACTGAATACAATGAGAGCAAGAAGCACATAAAGAGACTAGTGAAGAGGAAAAAGAAGGAGGTAAATGATGATCAAGGAAGAAAAATGAATGCAAACTACTCTGAAAACAGGAAGTTATTCTGGAAAGAGGTGCAGGAATGTAGAGGTGACAGCAGAAAGGAACGTGAAAGTGTGAAGGATGTAAGTGGCAGATAATTAACCCATGGGGATGAAGTACGGACCAGATGGAAACAATATTTTGAAAGCCTGATGAATGGGAATTGGGAAAGCAGAGCAGCTGTAAACATGACTGGTTCTGGGGGGTGTGCACAGAAGGAATGCAATGCCAGGAAAGGTGACACTCGCAGAGGTGAAGAATGCAGTGATGTGGCTGAAAAATGGGAAACCGGCTGGGGTTGATAAGGTGTACTCAGAGATGATTAACAGTAGTGGAGAGAGCAGAATGAAGTGCTTGCTGGAGATATGTAAGAAGGCATGGACAAGTGAAACTGTGCCAGCAGAGTGGAAAATGGCTGTAAATGTACCCCTGTACAAAAATAAAGGTAAGCGAAGTAAGTGCAAGAATTATCGTGGTATAAATTTACTGAGTGTTGTAGGGGAGGTATATATATATATATATATATATATATATATATATATATATATATTTAATGTGTCCGACTCTGGGCAGAGACTCCAGGACCTATATCTCGAGGGCAATAGCCTATCCCAAGGCCCAGTAGTCCTCCTACCTCTCCATGTCACCACTTCGGCACTAACACCCAATGTCCATATTGAATACATGCTAGGGCTGTCTCATACAGGACTGGTGTATTGGTACTAGCGGGGGGTACTTTTATGACATGTCGGCGGGTCATCTGGTAGATCAGGAAAGTCTGCTTTTTTTGAAATTCAAATCCTTAAACTGTTCCCTGCCCCAGACAGGATTCGAACCTGGGTCCTTCAGGACTGCAGGCCGCCTTTCTACCGATTCAGCCACCGCCTCCCCAAGAATTATAATAGAGAAAGAGAGACATCAGAAGTCCTAGTGAGTGATGAACAGGGAGGCTTTCAGAGCTGCTGAGGATGTGTGGATCAAATATTTGCAGTGCGACAGATATTGGAGAAGGCTTGTGAGGACTATAAGGTGTTTATGGCATTTATGGATCTGGAAAAAGCATACGACAAAGCAGAGAGAGAAGGATTAAGGATGGTTCTGTGCATGTATGGTGTAGATGGTAAGCTGCTAGGCGCCATTTAGAGGTTTTATGATGGTAGCAAGGCATGTGTAAAAGTAAATGGATATCTAAGCGAATGGTTCACGATCAATGTGGGCATGTGATAAGGTTGTGTCATGTCCCCCTGGCTGTTCAATATATACACGAATGGGTTGAGGAGAGACATAAAAACATGAGTAATGGAGAGAGGAATGCTGTTGGTAATGAATGGTGATGGATGGAATATCTCAAATTTGTTGTATGTTGATGATGCAGTACTACTTGCAAATACTGCATGGTAGATTAGTGCAGAGTTCTGCTGATGCCTGTGAGCATCGTGCCTTGTGAATAAAGGCAGAAGAAAGTAAAGTGATAGTAACTGAGAGAGAAGGTGACTCCCAATGCGATGTTACAGTGAATGGAGAGAGACTGGAATTGGTGAGAGAGTTCAAATACCTGGGTACAGTGATAGAGAAGAGAGGAAAATGTGCAAAAGAAGTGGAACCTAGAGTGACACAAGGAAGGAAGGTAGCTGGTGCTATGAAGGCCTTGATAAGAAACAGAGGTTTGAGTGTTGCAGCTGAACGAAGTTTACATGAAGGAGTGTCTGTGCTAACTTCAACATATGGATGTGTGACTATGGTGTGGTATGAAAATGAAAAGTCAAGACTGACAGCAGTGGAGTTGGGACTGATGAGGAATGTATGTGGAGTACAGAGAAAGGATAGGAAATGAACTACTGAGATTCGTGAAAGATGTGGAGTGAGGAAGTCTGTGGACACCAGAATCGAAGAGAGTGTACTGAGATGGTCTGGTCATGTGGAGGGAATGGATAACAATAGATTGGTGAGAAAGGTATATCTCAACGAATCTGAAGGAGGGAGTAGGCGAGGTAGGCCAAGGAGAAGGTGTGGGGATATGGTGGATAAGTGTGTGAGGAAGTGAGGTATGAGGTTGGTGAGGCTGGGGGACTGACAAGAGAGCAAGCTGGCTGGATGAATGTTGTGAGAAGAAGTGCAAGATCATGGATTTGGCATCCCTTCTTAACATGACTGCGTTTGGACTGACTCTCTCGGAAACGTTTATGTGAAGCTACAGAATGTGGTGAAATTTTTGGCATATCAGATAGAGCAGGATTCAAGTGGCTTGAATGATCAGCGAACGGATGTGTGGCCCAGTGGAGTGGGCAAACTTGGGCTGTCTGAACATTAATACTCCTCACCCTGCCCTAAAGTAGGAAAGGTGGTCCAGATGATGATGATGACGATGATGATGTACATTAAGATATACAGTGAAATCTCGATATAACAGACTTCAATAGACCAGAATTCGCTTTTATCGGACTTGACGAGTTACTGGACTAAATTCTTATATATCAGAAAAAGTCTGATAAAGCCAGAAGCAGTCTGGACTGCCTGACCACTTCAGCTAAGTTCACCACAATAAGGTAAATAAAAGATGTGTCTATCATTGTACAGTACAGCATTATTACATATATTGTGTGGTAGGTGGGGGCGCTCACCATCCACTCACTCAATGTAGTGCTGCTCTTGGGTGTCTGCCCTGTCCTCTCCTCCATCCTTCTTTCCTTCCATCTTCTTCTATCTTTCTTTCCTTCATTCTTTCCTCATCCTTCTGCCTACGCATGACTTTACACTCCCTCTTCTGTCTTTCATTCCTTCATTCTTTCCTCTTTCTTCTGCCTATGGGTGACTCTACACTGAATGACAAGCCAAATGGTTTCCTGTACACCAGGAAACTATTTACTACGCTGGGTGGTAACCATATGACCAAATTTTGGCGCCTGGTGGTTTAGTGGGTAATTATTGTGCTCCAGTCAGATTGAGCTGGTGAAGGTTTATATCCAAGGGATGGTTGGGGTTTATTGCTTACATAATGCCACTCAAGGATGAGTGAGGTTGGTCACCCTCATCTTAAATGTCAGGACCAACTGCCTCGCCCCGGGCTCCTAAGCTCCTCATGGGGCAACGTAGGATTGGATGATGGATGGATGAATATACCATTTGATTAATGTAGTGAAGTTATAACATAGTACAGCACCACAATGGTAGTCAAAACAGTTTTAAAAAGTTCATAAGATCCGGACTAATGTCTGATATATCGGAAAAAGTCCGGATTAGCAGGGGTAAGTCCGGATGTCGCTTTTATCGGAATGTTGCATTTCTTGGAATGGTTTGGGCCCCAAATAATCCGTTATAGTAAGGTCTTACCATAGTACCTTCTCCCATTTTCCACGTTCCCTCAACAAGCAGGCACAATCAGGTACAGTGGAAACTTCCTAAGCATTTATACACAGCATGTGTTAAAATGCCGGTGAATTTCATGTGGATACACGTCATATGTATGGTAAACATTAATGGTGCGGGATGGTTGTTCCGGTCTTAAACTCAGTAATTCTCAAGAACTGTGCTTCTGTGTTTACACCCTGCCTAGGCAAACTCTTTTGCCTTTGTCTGTCAACTTGTACCTTTCCTTCTTGCTGGAAGATTGCTCTCATTCAGCCAGTCCCAAAGAAGGGTGACCACTCCCAACCCTCCAACTATCGTCCAATTGCTTTAACGTCCTGTATTTCAAAAGTTTTCAAGTCAATTCTCAATAGAAAAATTTTGAGGCATCTTTCCTATCAAAACCTTCTTTCTGATCGTGTCAGTACGAGTTCCATCAGGACGCTCCACTGTCGATCTTCTCACCTACCTTTCAGACTCCTGGTCATCCTCCTTTTGGGACTTTGGTGAAAGCTTTGAAATTGCACTTGACATCTCAAAGGCTTTCGATCGAGTCTGGCATAAATCTTTAATTTCCAAACAGCCCTCTTACGGTTTCTATCCTTCTATATGTGCCTTCATCGCTAGCTTCCTTTCTGGTCGTTCTATAGCCGCTGTTGTAGACGGCCATTGTTCTTCTCCTAGATCTAACAACAGTGGTGTTCCTAAGGGCTCTGTCCTATCACCAACTCTCTTCCTTTCATTCATCAATGACCTTCTAAGCTGTACATCTAACCCTATCCACTCATACACTGATGACTCCACCCTTCACCTTTCCATACGGTTCCCACAACGCCCATCTCAGCAGTTACTTCAACAAACAAGGGATGAGGCTATGGCATACCTAATGTCTGACTTGGCTCGTATCTCTGACTGGGGTAAAAATAACCTTGTTGTTTTTAATGCATCTAAGACTCAGTTCTTACACCTATCAACCCGTCAAAATCTTCCACAGGTATACCCACTAATGTTTAATAATATTCAGCTTAATCCTGCATCATCCTTGAACATGCTTGGGGTTTCATTTACTCGAGACTTATCTTGGAAAGATCATATTACATCTCTTGTAAAAGCTGCTCTGACCTGTCTGCATGCATTCCTCCACCTCTACGACGGGCGCGTAGCACCCGTTTAGCAGCAAACTCTCATCCCTTTTCTGTCCAACTCTCTAATGCAAGAGTTAACCGTTACTCCCAGTCCTTCATTTATGCAACAGGTCAACTCTGGAACTGTTTCCCTCTGTCTGTATTTCCTGCTGCCTATGATCTCCAGTCTTTCAAACACAGTGTGTCCAGGCATCTCGAAATGAATGGATCTTGAATTTGGCTCTCTCTTGTATTTTGTTTTTCTCTTGGAGGGAACTCTATTGCGGGCTCATGGCCTTTGGTTCCTTCCTTGCATAAAAAAAAAAAAAGCAGGAAACAGGAGAATTTTCGGGTAGGAAATATGAGAGGAGAAAGAGTAAAGTGTAGGGTATGCAGGTTGGTGGTAAAAGAGGGAGAGTATGGCCTGCAGTATGATGGGTGTGATGTGTGGCATCACACGAGTTGTGAGAAGGTTCCCATAGAGCTGCACAAAGCAAAAGAAAAATGTATAAGTGAAATGTGGATTTGTGGCAAATGTAAGAAAGAGGTGAAGAGAGCAGTGATGATGAAAATATTTGATGGGTACCAAAAGGATGTGAATGTAAAAAATAATGAAACTGAAGGAAGAGATAAAGGATATAAAGACAGTATGGGGGAAATTTGTGAAAGAGACTGAACTTGCACAACATGAAGAGAAGGTGAAAAAAGTTATGGAGCAGGAAGTAGCACAAAAAGTAGGAGAGAAAGTGAGGAGGGATTTACAGCAAGAAGTAGTGCAAAATGTAGGAAAGAGAATGAAAGTGAGATGACTCAAGAGATGAAGAAAGTGATTAATGAGGAAATAGAGTCTGATGAGGGTAAAGCAGCAGCAAAAGTAGTCCAGGCAACAGTGAGGAGGATAAAGGAACATGAAGACAAGAAGAAAAGGAGAAAAAAATGTGGTTTTACATAGGGAAAAAGAATCGGAGAATGAGAATGTAGATAAGTAGTGGTAGTAGTTGTTCCCTAGGCAGTCTGGCCGAACAGCCCCGAGTCCCTTAGGAAGGCCATGGCCGGGACCAGGCTTTCCCACAGAGCTCTCAAAGAGTGTATGTTGTGTTGTTGGCGTAGGTGATTGTGTGCAATGCAGTCTTCCATAATGTGCTTAATAATATGGGGTGTTGTGTTGCATCCTGGACAGGCATCAGCGATGGAATCATCCACCCTCTTCTGGTAGCTTAAGAGGGCTGGATCGTGCCCACAGCTCAGCCTGGCCAGGTGGACAATGTCCTCACGAGGAAGACAGGATTCAGAAGGGTGGATGTCAGGAGGCCGTGCATGCAGCTGTGTTGTCTTTAAGTGACTGAATGGAGCGGCGAGTGATCTGAGTGTGGATATGCTTCTGGAAGATGGTCTGAGGTGGGCGAGGGGGGAGAGATGACAGTATTTGTGTATGGTGCTGGGTGTTGTTTTGATGTTCCTTGGTGTGGGTGGATGTGCTGCCATGTACTGTAGTGGATGTTGTGGGTTTGTGGAGGCTGCAGCAAGGAACTGGGTGCCTCTCATGTCTAGGTGATCCTTGACTTTGAGGACTTTGGTTTCTTGATGTAGGTGGTCTGTGGGTGTAGTAGCTGTGCAGCCTGTGATTATTTTTAGGGCCTTGTTCTGTATGGTCTGTAGAGTGTTGTAGTGTGTTTTGGTGAGGTTAGAAGCCCAGGCAGGGCTTGCATAATTCATCACTGAACGTATGTATTGTTTGTACAGTACTCGTCAGAAGTATTCAGCGTTGTCCGCCAGGCGCGCAATACTTATGGCCCAAAAAGAATCACCCATTCTGGGGGGTAAGAATTGAGCCACAAGTCTGAGCTCCGAGCATGACGTCACGGTAGCCTGGGGCCTTCCGACGCGCTGGTTGGTTCCCGCCTCAGTCGCCCACGGGCTGCCTGAGAGAGAGGAACTCCGCCGAGTGTCCCTCTCAAATTGCGCCATTTTTTACCGAGTGTCCCGCAGTGTTCTGGCCTTCACAACTTTGTTATGGCACCTACCCGTGAACTATCGAGTGAAATCATATCCCAGATCATTGCTCTAAAGGAGGCAGGCCACCAGACAAAGGAAATTAGTGAATTGGTTGGTATGGCACGATCGACAGTGCGTCGTTGGTGTGCGCGGTTTCGGGAGGAAAACAGTGGTGCAGTTCCCACAAAGAAACCGCGGTCTGGTAGGCCTAGGAAAACTTCCCCAAGGTCTGTTAATGTTTTAAAACGTGCAGTGGAGTTTAATCCTCGTGTGAGTGCAAGGAAAATTAAGGAGAGCAACCCGGAAGTGTTTGGTGAGGTGTCAGTGAGAACAGTGTCTCGTAGGGTGCATGAGCTTGGTTACACAAGTCACAGGCCTGTGAAGAAGCCTCTTCTCACCAAGAGCCAGAGAATTCGTAGGCTTGCCTTTGCTAATAAATATCTAATCTGGGGTGAGGAGCAATGGTTGTCAGTGTTGTGGTCTGATGAGGCAACGTTTAGTGTTACCTGTAACAGAGGAGCACGTGTGTATCGACGCAAAGGTAGTGACCCACTTGACCCACGGTATGTAGAAAGCACAGTTAAACATCCTGATTCACTCATGGTATGGGGTTGTTTCTCAGGGAAGGGTTTGGGGAAGCTTGTTGTACTTCCCAAGAACATCAGAGTGAATCAGGATGTTTACCTGGAGCTTCTGTGTGATCATTTACCAGACTCCTTCGAGCTAACAGGTGCACGAGTGTTTCAGCAGGACGGTGCACCTGCTCACAAGGCCAAATCGGTCACCAATTGGCTTCGTGACTGCGAGGTATCATTCATGACAGACTGGCCAGGAAATAGCCCAGACCTCAACCCCATTGAAAACCTCTGGTACCTCGTAAAGAAGAGTCTCCAAGGGAAAGACGTGAGCTCTCTGCCTAAGTTGGAAGCCGCCATTCGTGACTCCTGGGACAAAATACCCCTCCAGCACCTCAGGAGCCTCGCCCTTTCACTTCCAAGACGTCTCAGGTCCGTGAAGAAACGTAAAGGCTACCCTACGAAGCACTAAAGGTAAATAAAATGCATTATTTATATGTTTTTTCAATGTTGAAAGGTTTGTTTCTCAGGAGGGACGCAGGGCGCTCTATACTTCTGACGAGCACTGTATACTGTGGTGGTGGTTTCTTTGTTGTGTCCGAATGTTGTATGGGCAAGTGACCTCAAAGCATTGAGTCTTGGTGTTATTTTATTTTTAATGTTTGTGATGTGTTGTTTAAATGGCACTGATGTATTGTATGTTACACCAAGGATTTTAGGTGTGTGTGTGTGTGTGTGGTAAGGAAGTGTTGTTTATGGTGAGGTGTGGGATGTGACTGTGTTCTGTTGTCCAGTTTGTGAGAAGGGTCACTGTAGATTTGGCTGGGGCTATTTTGAGCCTGTTTGTGGTGAACCATTCGTGTAGTGTGTTGAGGTAAGGTTGAATGTGTGCAGCTGTGTTTGCATTTTGGTGCGTACATGTAAACGTTATATCATCTGCATAGGAAGCTATGTGTATCTGTGCTGAGTGGGGTGTGGGTATGACGTGCATGTATGGGTTAAAGAGTGTAGGGGACAAAACAGATCCTTGGGGGATGTCGTTTGTGAAGTTTCTGATGTTAGAAGACTGACCGGCAAATGTTACGTGTGCACATCTGCCTGCTAAGTAGTTTGCCAGCCATCTTTTTGTGTTATTGTGCATGTTTGTGTTGAGTATTTTGTCTGTGAGGTTGTGGTGGGAGATGGCATCAAAAGCTTTGCTAATGTCTAGTGTGATTAGGAGTGTTCTGTGTGGTAGCCTAGCTGAATTCATGCCATCAAAAACTCTCTGTGTAAGGTCTGTAAGAAGGGTGTTTGTGGAGTGTAGTGGCCTAAAGCCATGTTGTGACTGGGCTAGGGGCATGTAAGGTGTGACTGGTTGTAGTACCAGTCGTTCAGTTACTTTAGAAGGGGTGCAGAGGAGTGTGATTGGGCGATGTGAGGAGGGTAACGTGGGGTCTTTGTTGGGTTTAGGGATAGTGATGATATTGTCATGTTTCCAGATGTTGGGTATTATGTTGTGTGAGTAGCTGTAGTTTGATATGTTGGTGAGTGCTTGTATGCCTAGTGGTCCTAGATATTTAAGGTGAATGTTGCTTATGTTGTCTGATCCACAGGCAGATGAGTGCTTGAGGTTGTTAATGATGTACTTTGTCTGGTTGTAAGTGAAAGGTTCGTAGTCTGGGTCTGTGGGGAACTGTCTCTTACGTCGGATGATACGTCGGTCTTCGGATGGGGGTTTAGATGGTTGACTTGGGAAAAGTGATTGATGAGAGTGTTTGCTTGTTGTTTGTTTGAGGGTATGGTGTCTGTTGTTGTGATGGCAGCGTGTGATTGTGTGGTGTTGCTGCTGGAAAGTGTATTTGCTGTTCAGTGTTTTGTAAAGTTTGCTGATGTTTTGTGTTGTGGTCAAGTGTTTGGAGGTAATTTTTCCAGTTTAGTATTTGCTGTTCTGATATTTTATTGTTTATCTGAGTGTTGAGTTTTTGTATTTGTTGTACAGTGTCTTGTGTATCGGGTGTTGGGGAGTGTTGCAGTGTGTCCCGTTGTCTGATGAGGCCTTGAATTTCTGGCGTGAAGTTGGGGTTGTGTCTCTTTCTGTTGTCTCTAGGGATGTGTATTTTGTCTGCATTTTGTATAATTGTATTGAAAGTGTGCTCAGCGGTGTTGATGTTTGTGATGGGTGCACTGTTTAGTATTTAAAAATGTTGTTCTGTTTCAGTTACAAAGGCCTCCCAGTTGGCTCTCTTAAAATTAGTGTATGTGTGTTTGTGGCCAGCTGGGGTGATTCTGGTTTTGGTAGTGATGATGATTGGGAGGTGATCAGAACCTAGGGTTTTGACCACTCTCCATGATGTAATGGGGGCAAGGTTTGGGGAGCAGAAGGTGATGTCTGGAAATGATGGGAGGAAGAAGGTTTGGTGTGGGATATGGGTATGTTGGTCTAGATTGTTCAGTATGAAAAGATGATCTGTCTGGGATTGTAGTACCAGCCCTCTGTCTGTGTCAGGGTTGTTGACATGCCAGGCCAACGACTTGGTGTTGAAATGACCACCCAGGATGATGTAGGGTATGTTAATGATGTGGTGTATCTGTGGAGAGTAAATGTGGTACTGTGGGGGACGATTGGGGGGGAATGTATGTGTTAGCGATTGTTATATGTGATATGTTACCAGTGGGTATTTTAATTGATTGTATTTCTGTTGTGGTGTCATGTGGGGGGAGAAGTGACTTTGTGTGTGCACTGGTATCTGCAAAGTTGATGGATTTGTGTACCAGGGTGATGAGCCCACCGCCACCGCCATCGGCCTGGTCTTGTCGAATGGTGGTGAAGTTATGAAATGTCGGTGTTTTCTGTGCTCTGTGTAGTTTTGTTTCTTGTAAGATGGCAATGTGTATGTTCTGTTGTTTGATGAATTGTGTGAATTCTTGTTTTTTACTGTTTATGCCATCTATGTTTAACTGAAGGATGTTTATGTTGTGTGTGCGATGTGTGTTGGCTGCTGCAGCATGGGGGGGAGGTGGTGTGGCTGGAGTAAGTGTTGTGCAGGTGTAATGGGTCCAGTTCTTGCAGGAATTGCACTGAATTGAATCCTTTGTCTGTTGGCTCGACGTGATAGGTTTTGAGCATGTTGGACATATGTATTTGTTGGTGGGTCCTGGATTGCTCTCAATGTCCCCGGCTGGTTAAATGAAGATATGATGAAATGTATTGATTTATTTGGGAACTCCCCAGGTTTGACGAATGAAGAGTACAGGATAGTGAAAGCAAGAAGACGGGGGCAAAAAACAGGAGATGGTCAAAAGGGCAGACCTCTGTTGGTGGAGATGGCAGAAGAAAAAGAGAAGTGGATGGTCCTGAAAAATGCTAGAAATCTAAAAAAAAAAAAAAAAAAAAAGAGGGGATGCTGAGAAAAGAAAATTGGAATAAATAAGGTTATGACAAAAGAGGAAAGAGACGAAGGAAAAGCGCATACCTAGAACTGAAACAAAGACGACAGAATAGAAAGAAGGGATGGTACCTAAAAAACAGGAAGTTGTGCAGAGTAAATGCAGTAAGATAAAAGAAATAGTTAACAAATGCATGTTGATGAATCTAAATCAAGAAAGAAGAGACAAAGAGTTTACAATAAAACTTCTGAGTATAGAAGTTTTGACAAAGGAAAAAATTGTTGAAGTTCAAGATGTGTTAGAAAATGAATATGATGTGGTATGCAACAGACAGATAAGATAAATATGAGAGATGATATATGCAAACTAGGAACAATGAGTGAAATGCAAGACAAGAAAGGAGGCAGCCTGATGACGCTGCACAAGAAAGATAAACAAATTGGTTTAGAGAAGGCAACAGTGAGCAGAGATATACTAGAAGTCAGAGGAACAATTCTAAACAAAAAGATCAGAATAATACTTGTAACTTGTGGTAGGTGGGGTGCTCACCATCCACTCACTCGATGTAGTGCTGCTTTGGGTGTCTGGTCTTTCCTCTCTTCCTTCCTCTTGTGTCATTCTTTCCTCCTCTTTCTGCCTATGGGTGACTTTACACTCCCTCTTCTGTCTGTCTTTCCCTCATTCTTTCCCCTTCCTTCTGTCTATGGGTGACTTTACACTGAGTGACAAGCCAAATGGTTTCCTGTACACCGAGAAACCATTTACTACACTGGATGGTAACCATATAACCAAATCATGAAGCCTGGTGGTTAGTGGGTAATTAAGGCTCTCCAATCAGATTAAGCCCATGTAGGTTTATATCCAAAGGATGGTTGGGGTTTATTGCTCACGTAATGCCACTCAGGGATGAGTGATGCTGGTCACTCTCATCTTAAATGTCAGGACCAACTTGCCTAGCCCACGGCTCCTACACCCCTCATGGGGCAACATAGGATTGAATGATGGATGGATGGATGGATATTTTGCAACAGGAGAGAGACCAGAAGCAAAGGAGAGGAATGGAAAAATAAAGGGAGAAGCAGAGAGACTTGCTGTCAACGAGATGGAAGACAAAGCCCTTATGATATTGGGGGATTTTAATGGTCACCTAGGTTTCATAGGCCATCAAGAAGAGGATGAGAATGGAAGAATGGTGGTAGAATGGATCAATAACTTTTTCCTGATACTGCTAAATGGTGATGAGAAATGTAATGGAGTTTATACTTTAAGTACAGGAGACAGGAAAAGTGCTGTGGATCTTTTATTAGTTAACAGAAGGATGTATAGTTGGTTTAGGGGGATGAAAACAGATGAGGACAAAGAGATGATAGATATACAGGACCATATGTTAATACTGTACAAGCAAAATTCACAGCAGAAAAAGGGAATATCAATTACCATGGTAAAGGAAAGAAGTGGGAAGAGACTCTACAATATAGCACAGAAGAAGGAGATATGAGTATCCTTACCATACTGAAGAAGTTGAGAGCAAGCTGAAGGAAGAAGAGGTAGTAGACATCCAAAGAATGGATGAAATTCTCAAAAGTGTGGCAGATGAAAATCTAAAGAGGAAATACAGAAGAAGAGTCCAAGAAGAGGGAAGAATTGCCAAGGAATAACCATGGATGAATGATAATATCTGAAAGGAGATCAAAGAAAGAAAAATGTTAAACTGATTAAAAGGAAATGAAAGAAATCAGGAAGGAAAAAAAAAGCTAAATGAATGATATGTAGAAAAAAAAACAGGGTACAGGGCCTTGTATATAGGGTGATAACAGAACATGATGAGAAATTAACTAGGGAGATCAGAGAAAGTAAGGACAGGAGTAGGGAAATGTGGCAACACATTAATAAACTAAGGAAATGGGAAATTAACAAACACGAGAAGGTAGAGATGTATGATGTATTGTATATGCAAAAAATGCGAAATTCTGATAAAAGCGATATCCAGACTTCCCCCTGCTAATCAGGACTTTTAAAATCTGATCAATCAGACATTAGTCCGGATAGCATGAACGGTTTTTTAAACTGTTTTGACTACCATTGCAGTACTGTACCTGTACTGTGTTATAACTTCACATTAATCAAATGGCATGATATATATAATAATACTGTACTGTACACTGATAGGCATGTCTTTCATTTACCATATTGTGGTGAACATAGCTAAAGTGGTCAGGCAGTCCCGACTGCTTCTGGCTTTCTCAGACTTTTTCCGATATACAGTATAGGAATTTAGTCTGGTAGCTCCTCGAGTATGATAAAAGTGAATTTCGGACTATTGAAATACGTTGTATTGAGGTTTTACTGTCTACATAAATATATATATATATATATATATATATATATATATATATATATATATATATACTGTATATATATATATATACATATATATATATATATATATATATATATATATATATATATATATATACACACCCACCGCAAATTGACTTAGGACCTATACACAGAATTGCTATGGGCAAGTTATCTGTCTTTGCTTTGTGTTTCCACCCCTACCAAGTGAATTTTTTGGGCAAGAAGTAACTGGCAACTCCTCTGGTGCTGGTGGGAGGTGGTGAAACACCCAGCATGTCAGTGCTTGCCCAGAAGTGAGAGTGGGAGTATATGTTCCCGTTGCTTTGAGCTTGCACCTCCTTCTTTTTCGTGTTATTTTCCTAGAGACAAGTTGTCATGCCTGGAATGTACTGCTCAAGGGATGATAGAGTCCGTAGCATTGCATGGAGGCAGGATAATGTCCCTATCAACATGATTTATGAACGTACTGGACACACAAAGTCGGCCGTCATGAAGATTCTTGCTGCAGCATGCGGCCTGCCACCTGATGTCATACAAGAACACAAGCATGGCGGTGGAAACAAGAGGACAACTTCCAGAGGTACAGATACGCTTCACAAGGGGAAAGTAATCAAGAATCCTTGACTGACAGCAGCAGATTTGAAGATAATGCATCCCCAGCTATTACAAGATGTCTCAATTTGAACTATCCAACACCACTTGCAGAAAGAGCTGGGTTTGCCATGCCACACCGCAGCCAAGAAACCGCTTCTCACTGACCGCATGAAGAAGCAGCGCATTCAGTTTGCCAAGAAGTATGCACACTCGACATCGGATAGGTGGAGAAAAGTTACGTTTTCCGATAAAAGCACATTTCAAGTGTTCCAGGTGCGTTCTGCCAAGGTTTGTTGCCCTGCCACCCGTAGTCACTGTAACCCTGCTTACACGGTCCTGACTGTTAAGCAACCACAATCAGTAATGGTATGAGGGTGTTTCTCAGGTGAAATGGGAAGGGAGGCCTCTACTTTCTTCCTAAGAACTTGATGATGAATGGTGGCCGGTACATTCAAGGTCTAAAAGATCATTTGTTAATCTTTTTTGCTATTCATGGGTGCGACTTTTTCACGCATGATTCAGCTCCATGTCACAAGTCAAGAAAATGGCTTCACGATAATCGGATTGAGGTCCTCGACTGGCCTGGCAACAGTCCGGATCTAAATCCGATAGAAAACTGCTGGGCAAAGATGAAGAAAATCATGGCAGAGAAGAAGACACTCAATCTTGACAACCTCAAGACTGAACTGACACATGTTTGGTGTAAAGAAAAAACCTTAGATTACCTTAGGGATCTAAGTGATTCCACGCCAAAATGCATCCAACTGGTCCAGAAACACAAGGGAAACATGATTTCCTATTAATGAATGGCATTTCATGACAAGGATTGTGGAAAGTGTTAAGAATATTTGGAGTAGATGGGAAGTTGTTGAATGCTGTGAAGAGTACGTACGATGGTGCGAAGGCTGCAGTGCGTGTGGATGGTGAACTAAGTGAATTTTTCTCTTTGAAAGTTGGGTTGAAACAGGAATGTGTCATGTCTCCATGGTTGTTCAATCTGTACATGGATGGGGTAATAAAAGAGGTACAGTAATCACTCTAATATCCAGACGCCCAATATCCGAACATCCCCACTATCCGGACATAAGAAAGTTTCATACTGTACTTTTTTCCATACTATACTTATCTCATTTCACTCTTTAATGTCCTTTAATGGTGTGAATAGGGTGTTAGGAGCTATGCATGTGCAGTAGGAAGGTGTTTTTCTGAGTTAGGCTAGGTTAGGGTCCATAAGTACCAGTCCAGGAGCCAGTCACCAGAATGTTTATTATTGTATGAACCTACTTCTAAACCCTCATTTTATGTTTCTTTTCCATTTATTTCAGTCATTTATGTGCCTTATTGGTGTGAATTGGGTGTTAAATAGGTGCTATGCATGTCCAGAGAGAGTTGTATAGGTGTTTCTCTGAGTTTGGGTCCATAAGTACAAGTCCATAAGCTGGGGCCCAATATCCGGACAAAACCAATAACCGGACCTACCTATGGCTCTATTACATCGGATATTGGAGTGATTACTGTACAAGGTAGGGTAGTGGATGTTGGAGTGGCCCTGGTGAGAGAGGATAGTGTTTGGAAACTCCCTGTACTGTTGTTTGCATATGATACTGTGTTGTTGAGTGAAGATGAAAGGGAGCTGCAAGGCTTGGTGGATGAGTTTGGGAGAGTGTGTAAGAAACGGAATCTAAAGGTGAATGTAGGGAAGAGTAAAGTGATGGTCTTTGAGACAGGTGAAGTCAGTGAATGTACAGCGAGGTTGGATGGTGAGGAATTGGAAAATGTGAGTATGTTTAAGTACTTGGGTAGTGTGATGAGTAAGGATGGAGGTTTGGAGGGTGAAGTGCTTGAAAGGGTACAGCAGGGAAGAAAGGTTGCTGGTTCTTTGAAAGCAGTGATAAGAAACAGGGAAGTGAGCATGGAAGTGAAAAAGTTACTACATGACAGTATTGTGATACCAACTCTAACGTATGGACGTGAAGCTTGGACGTTGTTGGAAGGACACAAGTCAAGAGTGAGAGCAGTGGAAATGAGTTATTTAAGAGGAGCCTGTGGAGTCACAAGGAGAGACAGGCTGACGAATGAGGATATAAAGGAGCATTGTGGTGTGGATGTGGATGTGATAGGAAGCATTATGAGGAACACACTCAGGTGGTTTGGCCATGTGGAGAGGATGGAGGGTGAAAGACTGACGAAGAGAGTGTATGTGAGTGAGGTGGAGGGGGGAAGAGGGAGGGGGAGGCCTAGGATGAGATGGAGGGATGGGGTGGAGAGGTATATGAGAGAGGGGGGTGTGAGTTGGGAGCAGGGCAGTGAAATGGCGGGGGACAGGGCGACTTGGAGGCGATTTGTTTGTGGCCACCCCAAACGGGATTGAGGCATCTGGCAATAGATAGATAGATAGATAGATTTCATGAACAAACATTATGATATACCATGATTTCTGGTTTTTTTAATACCTTGTGGGGGGAGGTCCTAAGTCAATTTGTGGTAGCTGTGTGTGTGTGTGTGTATATATATATATATATATATATATATATCTATCTATCTATCTATTGCCAGACACTTGAATCCCGTTTGGGGTGGCCACAAATAAATCGCCTCCATGTCGCCCTGTCCCCCGCCATTTCACTGCCCTGCTCCCAACTCACACCCCCCTCTCTCATATACCTCTCCACCCCATCCCTCCATCTCATCCTCGGCCTCCCCCTCCCTCTTCCCCCCTCCACCACACTCACATACACTCTCTTCATCAGTCTTTCACCTTCTATCCTCTCCACATGGCAACACCACCTCAGTGTGTTCCTCATAACGCTTCCTATCACATCCACATCCACACCACAACGCTCCTTTATACCCTCATTTGTCAGCCTGTCTCTCCATGTGACTCCACAGGCTCCTCTTAAATAACTCATTTCCACTGCTCTCACTCTTGACTTGTGTCCTTCCAACAACGTCCAAGCTTCACTTCCATACGTTTGAGTTGGTATCATAATACTGTCATGTAGTAATATATATACAGTATATATATATATATATATATATATATATACTGTATCTATATATCTATCTACTGTAGGGTCTCAGAATTCCTGTGCAAGGGATTTTGCTGGAAGGTTGCTAGGTGTACCGCCCTCCGCCTGTCAGCTCATAGTCGTGAAGCATGCAGGTCCCTACCCGGGGGTTCCCTTCTTTATTTAATTTTGAAAGTGCCCAGTTCAGTCCTATATTGAGGACGCTGGGTGCAAATGGGTTAAAGAAACTGATAGATTCATCAGTGTTTAACCCACTGGGTCCCGAAATTCCTGTGCAAGGGATTTTGCTGGAAGACTGATAGGCATACCACCCTCCGCCTGTCGGCTAATAGTTGCGAAGCTCGCAGGTCCCTACCTGGGGGTTCCCTTCTTTATTAAATTTTGAAAGTGCCCAGTTCCGTCCTATATTGAGGAGATTGGGTGCAAATGGGAGATATATATATATATCAAGGTTTCATAATGCCAAAGGCCCAAAGTGTGTGTTAGGGGGGCTGGGAGGAGGGAGCATGGGTTTCAGGGGAAGCGTCCTGTATTTTGACTGCTCAGATATGGCATCCCTAGGACTCCCTTGGGAGATATTGTATACTGATGATATACTGTTGGTTGCAGAGAATGAAAGGGAGGCAGAAGAAAGATTTAGGAAGTGGATTGCTGGTATGGGGCACAAGGGCTTAAGAGTAAATCCTGATAAGACAAAGGTGATGGTATCTAGGGCTGGGGGTGGTACTGTCAAAGATGAGGAGGAGTGGCCATGTGTGATCTGTCACAAGGGCATGGGAAGTAATTCCAAATTGTGTAGTGTTTGTGATAAGTGGGTGCTGAAGATATGCAGCGGTATTAGAGGCAGACTGCATGATAATGCTGATTTCATGTATGCAGTGTGTTGGCAGGGGCTTGTGGATATTGCCAGATATGAAAGGACTAAACTTCCTGGTGAGTCTCTTGAGTGTGTGGAAGAGTTTTATTATTTGGGAGACAAATGTTATGTGCTGGGGGTGGGGCAGGAGATAGCTCTGTGGCTAGAGTGAGGAGTGGTTGGAAGAAGATCAGGGAGCTGTTGTCTATCCTGACACTGAGAGGGCTCTCCCTCCATGCTAAGAGATCATTGTATGTGGCATGTGTTAAGAGTGTAATGCTATATGGTGGTGAGACATGGGCAGTAAAGGAAGAGGACATTTGTAGCCTGAAACATACAGAAATGGCAATGATTAGGTGGATGGGCAGTGTGTCCTTCAGTGCAAGGCCTGGGGGGACTAGGTTTACAATAGAAGAGTTGAGAGATAAGATGGGACTGGAGTGTATTGGTGTTGTGATGAGGAGAGGTACACTGAGATGGCTTGGGCATGTGGAGAGGATGGGGGATGATAATTGGGTGCAGAAAGTGAGAAGTGCTCATGTTGTGGGTAGGGTGGTGAGCCATCAAAAAAAAAAAAACTGGGATGAGGTCACTGAGTTTGACCTCAGGGTTAAGGGACCAAATAGGGAAGCTGCCAGAGATTGAGCAACATGGAGAGACACCATTAGGTGATCAAGGGTGACACATGCAAGCATGTTGGAGCCTATGAAAACAAAAGTGAATTAACCAGAAACTAAAGCAAATCCCTGGCTAAATAAACTGCTTGAATTACGAAGAAACATTCTCTAGAATTTTCCTCAGCTTTCAACAGGGACAACTATTTTAATCCTGCACATTTTATTGCTAACCACAAGATACCTTGCTATGGGGGAAAATAATTTCCACTGCTGAAGTCTATGACCAAGTGTGAATGATTATCTGAATAGTCACAAAGATGGTGTTACATTCTGCTCTCTCTCAGAATAATATCTCCTAGGCAATATAAACAAGATCACAACTTCAATCCTTTCCATTATAGCAAATAATGAATGAATGAGAATGGGTGAGAAAAAGAGTGATGGAATATTAAGAGGAAGGTTGCGGTAGGTGGGGGCACTCACTATCCACTCACTTGATATAGTGCTGCTTTGGGTGTCTGCCCTTTCCTCTCTTCCTTCCTTCTTCCTTTGTCTTTCTTTCCTTCATTCTTTCCTCTTCCTTCTGCCTATAGGTGACTTTACACTCCCTCTTCCGTCTTTCTTTCCTTCATTCTTTCTTCTTTCTTCTGCCAACGGGTGACTCTACACTGAGTGACAAGCCAAATGATTTCCTGTACACCAGGAAACTATTTACCATACTAGGTGGTAACCATATAGCCAAATTATGGTGCCTGGTGGTTTAGTGAGTAATTACGGTGCTCCAATTGGATTGAGCCAGTGCAGGTTTATATCCAAGGGGTGGTTGGGGTTTAGTGATCATATAAATGCCACTCAGAGATGAGTGAGGCTGGTCACTCCCATCTTAAGTGTCAGGACCAACTTGCCTAGCCCCTGGCTCTTATGCTCCTCATGGAACATCGTAGGACTGGATGATGAATGGATGGATAAATGAAGAAAAAAGGAAGAAAAAGACACAAAACAGAAGCAGGAGAATAATGAATGAATGTGATGGTAAACAGGAAAAGCTTTCATCATCCCACTCCAAACTCAATGTCCCACATTCAGAAGGGATGGGGAGATCCAGAGTATGGCTCCTTTATCCTTCCACTACTGCTGAAAACTTAAATAATCTTATTCTGCGTACTGTCAAACCATTTCAGTATGGTAAGGGAAACCCCTGGCATCAAGAGGGTTAAAAACTGACCTACTTATTCATTTCAACCAGGAGCTGTAGAGTGCTTCAGTAATTTTATTCTAGGTTTATTCAGCTAAGAAGAATCCCTAGAACATACATGATTTATTTCACTGGGATGCGAACCAAATATGAAAAGGGCTTCAATTAATCTCCCTCCCATTCTGTTGCACAGGAGGCATGAGGATGCTTGGCACACACACACACACACACACACACACACACACACACACACACACACACACACACACACACACACACACACACACACAGAAAAAAGGAGTGGTTTAATAGAAGGTGTATGATAGCAAAAAAAAGATAGAGGCTGGTCACTCCCATCTTATGGGTCAGGACCAACTTGCCTAGCCCCTGGCTTTTATGCTCCTCATGGGACATCGTAGGACTAGATGATGAATGGAACAATTGGAGAAAGAGAGGTAACAACAGAACAAAGGAAGAATATAAAAGAACTAGAAGCAATTACACAAGAATAGGTAGAGAGGAAGAAACGAATTTTGAAAAAGGTATAATAGACAAATGTAAGGATGAACCCAAACTGTTTTATAGATTTGTTAATGGCAAACTGAAACAAAAGGAAGGAATCACCAAACTGAAAGTAGAAGGAGAGGTATATAAAGATGCACCAATGCAAGCAGAAATAATGAACAAAAGTTTCCAGTCAGGTTTCACAAAAAGGGAAAGTGAGTTTGTGGAAGGGGAGGGAGTGACTAGAAATGTAGTGATAAAATATATAAAAGTGGGAGTGCAGGAAGTGTACAAATTACTGGAAACTCAAGATGTAAGGAAAGCCCCAGGACCAGATGGAATCTCTAACTGGGTACTGAAGAAATGCAGAAAACAACTGGCGGATAAGATTCACAGTTTAAATGTGTGTTCTCTGGAAGAGGGGAAAGTGCCTCAATAATGGAAGAGGGCAAATGTGGTACCAATTTATAAGGGAGGAAACAGGGAAGAACCCTGGAATTATAGACCAGTGTCCCTAACCAGCAGGGTCGCAAAAATGTGCGAAAAAATTCTGAAAGATAGATGGATAAAATATCTGAAAGAGATGAATATTTTGGCTGATAGTCAGTTTGGATTTAGAAGTGGAAGGTCATGTGTGTCCAACTTGTTGAGTTTTTACTCAAGAGTGATTGATGTGCTACAGGAGAGAGATGGTTGGGTGGACTGTCTGTATTTAGATTTGGAGGCCTTCGACGAGGTACCCCATAAGAGACTAATGTGGAAACTAGAGCATATAGGAGGACTGAAGGGGAACCTCCTGGAATGGATAGGAGACTTTTGAGAGACAGACAAATGAAGACAGCAATAAAGGATAGGATGTCTGGATGGAGGGAAGTAACAAGAGGAGTCCCACAGGGCTCAGTGTTGGCGCCAGTAATGTTCCTGATTTATGTAAATGATATGGTAGATGGAGTGAACAGTTATGCAAGTCTGTTTGCTGATGATGCAAAGATCATGAGGAAGGTAGAGGTTGAGAAGGATTGTAAAATGCTGCAGGAGGATCTGGATAGGATACACGATTGGAGCCGGATGTGGGAAATGAAATTCAATGCAAAGAAATGTAAAATATTGGAAATGGGTAAAAGTACCAAGAGGCCATCATTGAATTACCTGAAGGGTAATGAACCAATCACAAAAGCGAGAGAAGAGAAAGATTTGGGAGTGCTGGTCCAGGATAGTTTGTCACCTGAAAAACATGTTAACAAGGCAGTTAGAGAGACGTATAAACTCCTGACTAATATACGAGTAGCTTTTCATTATATGGATGAGATGATGAAAAAATTGATAGTGGCCATGATTCATCCCAGGTTAGAATATGCAGCAGTAGTGGAGTCTCCACACAAAAAGAAAGATACAAACAAGATTGAGAGAATACAAAGAACAGCAACCAAAATGGTCTCCAGTCTGGCAGATCTGTCGTATAGAAAGAGGTTGGAAAAGCTGGATTTGCCTTCCTTAGAAGAAAGGAGAAAGAGAGGAGACATGATTGCAGTGTTCAGGACCATGGTGGGAGTAGATAAAATTGACAAAGAAGATCTGTTTGTATGGGATAAGAGAGTAACATGAGGACACAGAATGAAACTCAAGAAACCAAGCTGCTTGAAGGATATCAAGAAATATAGTTTTCCTTATAGATGTATAGACCTGTGGAACAGTCTGGACAAAGAGATCGTCCAGTTTAAAAAACTTAAACGAGTTTCACTCTCATCTTAAATGTTGGGACCAACTGCCTAGCCCCGGGCTAGGCAGTTGCTCCTCATGGGGCAATGTAGGATTGGATGATGGATGGATGGATGTTTAGCTAAATTTGACTTATTGAGAAACAGAGATGGGACCCCATGAGTGTAGCTCATTTCCTGTATATCACAATTAGGTAAATATAATTAGGTAAATACACACACACACACACACACACACACACACACACACACACACACACACACAGAAAAGATGAGAAAGACTTGGGAGTGACTATTCAGGATGACTTGTCACCAGAAAATAATATAAACAAAAATCATTGGAGGAACTTACAGATTACTGACCAATATGAGAGTGGCTTTTAACTGTATGGACGAGAAAATGGTGAGGGAGTTGACAGCGACCATGATAAGACCAAGACTGGAGTATGCGGCTGTGGTATGGTCACCTCATTTGAAGATGCATGTTGATAAACTAGAGAGGGTTCAACGATGGCAACAAGGATAATACCATGCTTAAGGGAACTCACCTATGAGGAGAGATTGGAAAACCTGAAGTTACCAACACTGCGTGAGAGAAGTGAAAGAGGTGACTTGATCACAATATTTAGAAATGTAAGGGAATTGGAAAGGGTGGATAGAGAGGATCTTTTTGTGTTGGACGATGGAAGAACAAGAGGTCATAACTTCAAGTTGGGGAAAATTAGATGTCTTAATGATCTTAAAAGGTTCAGTTTCTCGAATAGAAGCATAAGTATTTGGAATGACTTAGACGAAGAGATAGTGTGGGCAAACAACATTCATGTGTTTAAAACAAGACTAGACAAAATGTAGATATGGAGACAGGATAACATGAGCTTAGCTCAATTCCTGTATACTACAAATAGGTAAATACATGCACACGCACACGCGCGCGCACACACACACACACACACACACACACACACACACAAACACAAACACACACTGGGAATTTGAGTCCTTTTCATTGTGATTCAAAATTTTTAAATTCTGACAGTAAATGGAAGAGATGAATATCCATCCATCCATCATCCAATCCTACATTGCCCCATGAGGAGCTTAGGAGCCTGGGGCTAGGCAGTTGGTCCCGACATTTAAGATGAGAGTGACCAGCCTCATTCATCCCTGAGTGGCATTACATGAGCAATCAACCCTAACCATCCCTTGGATATAAACCTTCACCGGCTCAATCCAATTGGAGCACAATAATTACCCACTAAACCACCAGGCGGCAAAATTTGGTTATATGGTTAACACCCAGCCTAGTAAATGGTTTCCTGGTGCACAAGAAACCATTTGGCTTGTCACTCAGTGTAGAGTCACCCACAAGCTGAAGGAAGTGGAAAGAATGTAGGAAAGAAAGACAGAAGAAGGAGTGTAAAGTCACCTGTAGGCAGAAGGACAAGGAAAGAA
Organism: Coenobita brevimanus; assembly: GCF_032717465.1. Taxonomy (NCBI): domain Eukaryota; kingdom Metazoa; phylum Arthropoda; class Malacostraca; order Decapoda; family Coenobitidae; genus Coenobita; species Coenobita brevimanus. The sequence continues at coordinate 54,022,753 of NC_137053.1, forward strand.
TGAAGGAAAGAAAGACAGAAGAGAATGGAAGGAAAGAAGGATGGAGAGGAAAGGGCAGACACCCAAGAGCAGCACTACATCAAGTGAGTGGATAGTGAGTGCCCCCACCTACCACAGATGAGATGAATATACAAAATAAAACTTGATTCTAATGGTCCAAAGAATAATTCAACACTTGGCTAGATGTACCTATTGAAAATCCTCTTTGGAAAGCAGTCAGCTGGTTCCTTGGTGATGGCCTCCACTCGTCTGAACCTGGGGTCATCATCATCCTTGACACCACTAGTGATGGTGCCCACATAGCTCACCACAGCACTCCAGCTCTGGGTCTTGTTTAATGCACATGGAAGCTCCTTCTTTACCGTCTGGGAAAATAAGCAGGAATGTGAAAGGTACAAAGGAAATATATCAGTACACGCAGTGCAGCAAATCTTCCCAACTCTAGGGTAAAAGGGAGAGGTGCCTGTCTCAAACACCAATACCTAGTCACCTTAGCAGATTCATGTTCATATTGCTACTGAAAAAGGAGGGTTTTTACTCTGAGCTGGGTTACAACTTCTTGGAGATATGACATACAATATGACAGAAAGAGAAGAAAAATTAAAAGGGTGAGAAAGGTGGGAGACAAGATACTATAAAGCAGTCTTATTTGTGTCAACTCATCCCTGATCACACAGGTCAAATGAAAAAAATTTACGTTTTTACAGAAATAACTGTCAAACTATTTCTTATGTAGGACACTTACACCACACACATACTGACAAGACTGAATTGTATACTGTATCACACCATTAAGTAACAAAAGAAAAATTAATTTTTGTACTTTTATCTTTTTTCAAAGAAGCAAATATCAATACACCCTGTCCCGAAGTCCATGAAATGGAGATCTATGATTCGCATGCTGAATTATTCTGCAACTGCTGACAGTTCATTAAAAATTAATAAAAAAATAAAAAAATAAATAAAAATTAATATAAAAATTAAATAGATTTCGAATCCCTGGAGCAGAGGTCCATACATCAGAAAATAGGAAAGCTGTTCCATACTATGTTCCACTGTGAATCTAATTTGCTCTGCAAGTAAGCCGCCGTAATTCGGAAATTTAATGTTGTCGCCATCTTAACTATATGAGATGAAACTGGAGAATTTACATCTGACCATCTAGCTGATGATGGTAAGCATTCACAACTATGAATACGCTTCTTGTGTGTGTGTGTGTGTGTGTGTGTGTGTGTGTGTATATATATATATATATATATATATATATATATACAGTAACCTCTCAAATAACGAGAGGGTTAGGTTCCTGGAGAGGTCGCGTTAGTTAAAAACGCATTTTTTAAAACATAATTTTCCCATAAGAAACAATGGTAATATTGGGGGTTACATTCCTGGACTCTGGGAAAGTCTACCCATTTCGGGGGAGTTATGCTACTCTAAACTTCTATCTATCTATCTATCAATTGCCAGACGCCTCAATCCCATTTGGGGTGGCCACAAACAAATCGCCTACACGACGCCCTGTCCCCCGCCATTTCACTGCCCTGCTCCCAACTCACACTCCCCTCTTTCATATACCTCTCCACCCCATCCCTCCATCTCATCCTCGGCCTCCCCTTCCCTCTTCCCCCCTCCACCTCACTCACATATACTCTTCGTCAGTCTCTCAATCGGTAGAGAGGTGGCCTGCAGTTCTAACGGACCCAGGTTCGAATCCCAGCTGGGGCAGGGAACAGTTTAAGGATTTGAATTTCATTAAATCAGGCTTTACTGATCTACCAGGAGACCCGCCGACATATCGTAAAAATACCCCCGCTAATACCAATACACCAGTCCTGTATGAGGCAGCCCTAGCATGTATTCAATATGGACGGTGGGTGTTAGCGCCGAAGTGGTGACATGTAGTGGTGTATGGTATGTAGGAGGACTGCTTGGCCTTGATAGCAGGCTGTGAAGCCTATGCCCAGAGTTGGACACACACACACACGCGGAAAAAAAAAAAAAAAAAAAAAAAAAAAAAAAAAAAAAACATGGCCAAACCACCTCAGTGTGTTCCTCATAACGCTTCCTATCACATCCAATCCACACCACAATGCTCCTTTATATCCTCATTCGTCAGCCTGTCTCTCCATGTGACTCCACAGACTCCTCTTAAATAACTCATTTCCACTGCTCTCACTCTTGACTTGTGTCCTTCCAACAACGTCCAAGCTTCACTTCCATACGTTAGAGTTGGTATCACAATACTGTCATGTAGTAACTTTTTCACTTCCATGCTCACTTCCCTGTTTCTTATCACTGCTTTCAAAGAACCAGCAACCTTTCTTCCCTGCTGTACCCTTTCAAGCACTTCACCCTCCAAATCTCCATCCTTACTCATCACATTACCCAAGTACTTAAACATACTCACATTTTCCAATTCCTCACCATCCAACCTCATTGTACATTCACTGACTTCAACTCTCTCAAAGACCATCACTTTACTCTTCCTTACATTCACCTTTAGATTCCGTTTCTTACACACTCTCCCAAACTCATCCACCAAGCCTTGCAGCTCCCTTTCGTCTTCACTCAACAACACAGTATCATCTGCAAACAACAGTACAGGGAGTTTCCAAACACTATCCTCTCTCACCAGGGCCACTCCAACATCCACTACCCTACCTTGTACCTCTTTTATTGCAAGCAACAATATTAATTTGAGGGAAAATCCATGTAAAAAACAATAACAGTAAATTTGGGGAGAAATAAACAACATTTAAGCCCTAGCTGGGCCGAAGCATTGTGTACTTCTCCCCAAATACATACCGTTTTCGTTTTTTACGTGGATTTTCTTTCAATTCTGCTTTATTCACAGCATTGTGAAAGTTCCTCAACATTATTAATGCATTAGTAGGTCATAAAAACACTTCAGTAGAAGTAACATTTTCATTACAGTAAGTAGGTCACAAACAATAACAACACAGCCTCACTTCGTCTGTGCATCAGTCGTCGTTTGCTGCTGTCCCTCCTCATCCCGCTACCCCACCTCCCGCTGCTCCCCACCCTAAATTTGTTGTCCCTCCTAGCTCTGCTGTCCTTCCTCTTCCTCTTCCTCTGACTCCCGTGCTACTGGTCATGAAGATAACTCCCTTAAGTTTTCTGTTTTCTTCATAAAGAACTGCTCTATCTTGGTGTGAATGGTTTTCTTCTTTCTGTTCTGCAGTATCAAGTTGTAACAATTTAGATCTGCCATCACTTTCCTAGCCAAATTTTGACCAAAAATGAGCCAAATTGCTCAGAATGGGGCCAAACTTCATTTTCGAATATTATAGTTTGAATAAAACCAGTTTAAGCAACAGACAAATAAAAAATTGTATTTATGCATAAACTGCCACACACGGTCTATCAGTTTTGGACTGTCCAAGGCGCGCGCGGCTAATATGAAACCATCACGTACGTGTAAAGTTGCGTTAAATCGAGAAACCCTTGTTAGTTAAACATATCTCCTTCAACATTTGCTTATGTTAAAACGAAAAAGCGTTTTTTAAACTCATGTTAGTTGAGAGGTTAATGTATATATATATATATATATATATATATATACAGTATATATATACCTAGGTCCCAATTAACGCGCCTCTATGGTGGATGTGTGAGCACGCACTATTTGATATCGCACTAATTGAAACACATAACTTATGGGGAAAAATTCATTTGGTGAATGAGTGACTCCAACTTTAGGAGTTAAACTTTTAAACACTGACAATTACCCTAGTACTAAATAATAGTAAACGTACATACACGCCCACGTGTACACACACCCTCGATGAGCTGGTCTAAACTAGTTTGCTGCCCTCCTACTCTCTCAATCTCTCTCGTAAAAAATATGAAGCAATATGCATACAAATCGCACTAAAATCATACTAGAGTGGCTGAAAGTGTTATTTTATATTATACTGTGAATTACTGCTTTGAGAGGAATGGAGTCACAGAGTGTGCAGTGAGGTTGGATGGTGAGGATATGGAGAATGTGAGTGCATTCAAGTACTTGGGTAGTTTGATGAGTAAGGATGGAACTTTGGGGGATGAAGTACGTGAAAGGGTACAGCAGGGAAGGAAGGTTGTTGGCACACTGAAAGCAGTGATGAGAAATAGGGAGGTGAGTATGGAAGTTAAGAAGTCACTGCATGATGGTATTGTGATCCCTACCCTGACGTATGGAAGCGAGGCGTGGACCTTGCAAGAGGGGAACAAGTCAAGAGTGAGAGCAGTGGAAATGAGTTACTTGAAAGGAGCATGTGGAGTGACATGGAGGGACAGGTTGACGAATGAAGAAGTGAAGGAACGTTGTGGGGTAGATGTGGATGTGGTTGAAAAGATTAGGAGAAATACACTGAGGTGGTTTGGACATGTGGAGAGGATGGAGAATGAAAGACTGACTAAGAGGGTGTATGTAGGTGAGGTGGAGGGAGGGAGAGGGAGGGGTAGACCGAGGATGAGGTGGAGGGATGGAGTTGAGAGGTATATGAGGGAGGGGGGGGTGAGTTGGGGGGAGGGGAGTCAAATGGTGGGTGACAGAGTGACTTGGAGGCGTTTTGTCTGCGGCCACCCTTTGCGGGATTAGGGCGTCAGGCTATAGATAGATAGATAGATAGAATTACTGTGATAAAATACAAGTGATTAGGTGATATTTTTGCTATAATCAAAGAAGTCATATGCTAAGAGCATTAGCAAGCGAACATTTTTGCGGCTGCAAACTGTGCAGCTATTCAATTAAATAACTCGTGACATAATATCAATGAGTTTTATGAAAGTAAGTGGTAATAAAAGTCATTCATGAATTTTTATAAAGTTTGTAATGATTTTCCTCTTAACACTAGTTTTGCTAAAATCTAGCGTAAACATTGGATTATCGTAATAAAACCATATGAGACAGGCTAGAAGTATTTTTTGTTTTATTTATTATCATTATTACCTCCCTTTCCTTGGGGGAAGCAGCCTAGGTATATAGATAGATAGATTATTGTAATTACTGTACTGTGATGAGGTAACGTGGAAGGAATCCTAATTTGTACGGAAAAAAATCTTGTGGTTTGGTGGAAATATCCACCTCACTGGGGTCTTTCCGGTGTCAGACGATCACAACACACCTTGTATTCTCTCAAATCGTTCTCCGGGCTTGGAGTGCATACGGACATGCAGTTTGTTGCTAACGATAGTAGAAAGATTGAAGCTTGGCTGACAAGAATATTAGCTCTTAAGATTAAGGATAAGTGGGATAAAACACGAGTTGAAAACACACCATTTTTTCCCCATTTCTTCTCACTGACCTGCAGCCAAAGGGTTAAGGCTTCTGCAGCAGCCAACATTCGGCTGATCTGCATTATGGAGAGTTCTCCTGGTGTTTCTGGTGCTGCCTCTTGTCTCACGTCCTGTAATGCATCCTCGATAGATGCTGCAGTAATCACATCTTCTGTGGTGGCTGCACCAACATTGTTGAGACGTTGTGGATATTAAGAGACAGCTCGCACTATTTGATCACGCGCTAATTGGGACCCTGGTGTGTATATATATATATATATATATATATATATATAAGCCTTTATGTTGTTTTATTTATTTACATCTACGCTCATCATCCGATTTATAAAGGTAAATACACAGACAGTCATAATATGAAAAAGTTATTTTTTGATTATGACTGAATGTTTACACAGCCAAAAGTAAGACCTATCTTGTATTTCCTTGCTTCTAGCATCAAAAGAGGGTAAATACTTCCACTGGTGGTAAATATGATCATTAGGCATTTATTGTATTACTTCAGTTTCGTTCTTTCTTTTTTCTTCCAAATACTTGTCAACTTGGCAACAAACCTTTATTTCTTCACTGATTCATTCCAAACCTGGCATAACTGTTCCTTAGTCCAATACCCCCAAGACTCCATTTTCATTTCTTTTATTTAGGACTTCTAGATATTTTTCGTAAGGTCAGACATCAGGCCATATAAACACTCAAATTTGGGGATCCTATGTTCCTGTATGTTAATTAGTCATCATAATTATCATGGCAATTAACACAAACGTATACATGTCAGTGTACTGTAGCTGTGTAGAGACCCTCTTGCAATTCCTTGAAATGCTGGCAATCTTTAAATGATGTGCAGAATTACCCTCTTATTAATTTATATTGCTAAATTATCCATATGTCTAGTAATGCCATGAACAAAATTAATTGTGTATGAACCAAAGGAACTCCCAGCACTAAAAGTGAGAGAAAACTTCCACTGTACATGTTCCTGGGCCTTGTAAATGTTCCATTTATTGAAATTTACTACCCTCTTACAATTCCTTGGAAATGCTGGCAATCTTTAAATGCTATGTAGAATTACCCTCTTACAAATTTACATGGCTAAATTATGTATAGGTCTAGTAATGCCATGAACAAAATTTACTGTGTATGAACTAAACGAACTCCCAGCACCAAAAGTGAGAGAAAACTACCACCGTACATGTTCCTAGGCTGTGTAAATGTTCCATTTATTGATATTTACTATTATTAGTACAACACTTACAACCACAGTACAGGTACTAGTAATACTGTAAAAGTCCTCCAATCCAACCAACAATAATCCGAAAATCCCAATACTCTGAATTTGTCAAGGCAAAATTTTTTGAAATTTTCTGGTCTTTTTTCAAATTTTTCTGGCCATTACCTAAGGATTTATCTGGTTTGGACTTGTCCTTGGACTTGGATGTACCTGCCTGCAACTATTCATCTACATTTCAATGCATTTCTGGTGAGTAGAACAATAACCCATATAATTTTAAGTAATTATTTAATGACCATGTACATATTTTTAATGTTTTCAAAGGGCCCTCCCAGTAGTCCGGAAAAAAAAAACAATATTGTGAGAGACCCTTGGTCCCCTGCGATTCAGATTACAGGACTTTTACTTTTTTTTCTGAGGAGTAGACTGCAGCACCAGTCGAGCAGGGCAGTACTCCCGAGGTGGATGGAAAGCTGATGACAGGGAGTGATGGAGCTCCCGTTTCATCAGCCCTCAGGACTAGTTCCTGACCATCCCCCTTTGCTGAACTTTTATAGTGTCTCAGTTACACAGAGAGTAGGCCAGCATGCTCTTCAACACAAATTTCTCTAACTATCTACACCAAACTACATGCACAGTACACACCACACTTCCTTTTCCAAAATTAAAAAAAAAAATCATGGCGTTTCATCACCCAGCCTTGGAGACCCCGGGGGGGGGTACCATAAATGCTCCCACCTTCTGCCCCTCTCCCGGTGACGACTCGAGGTGCCTGGAACCACTGTCTGACTCTCTTCTTCTTCATTTCTGCAACATTCGCGGCCTTTCCTCTAACTTTCGCTCTGTTGAGCATCACCTCTCCTCCTCTAAACCTCACCTTCTTCTTCTAACTGAGATTCAGCTGTCAGAGGCAACTGACAGCAAACCCTTATCTGTATCCTCCTACTTTCTCTATACTCATTTCAAAGCCAAAGGTGGCTGTTGTGTATATACAATATACGCAACGACTTATCTTGTTCTCGTGTTCCTGAACTCGATTCTTCTGAATTCTCTACACTCTGGCTTCGGCTTTCCTGTCATTCTCTGACTAAATATATCTGTGCTGTTTACTTATCACCTAATTCTACTGACTATCAAAAATTCTTCGACTATCTTGCTTCTACGATGGAACACATTCTATCCATTTCTCCTTTCTCTGAAATCTCCATTCTTGGAGATTTCAATGTTCACCACCACCTTAGGCTCTCCTCTCCTTTCACTGATCCACCTGGTGAACAAGCCTTCATCTTTTCTATCCTTAATGACCTAGAGCAGCTTGTACAGCACCCTACCCGTATCCCAGACCACCTTGGAGAGAGCTCCAACATACTTGACCTCATCCTTACAACTAATCCTTCTGCTTACTCTGTTAATCTTTTCTCTCCGTTGGGCTCCTCCAATCACAACCTTATCACCTTGACCTGTCCTATCACTCCGGTACGGCCTGTGGACTCTCCAGGGAAACGTTGTCTGTGGCATTTTGGAGCCGCAGATTGGGAGACCCTCAGGCAGTACTTCTTTGATTTTCCCTGGAATGATTATTCCTTCCATGGCTGGGAGCCATCTAAGTGTGCCTTGCACATTACGGAGGTTATTCTCTCGGGCATGGAAACATACATTCCTTTCTCATATCCTTTGACTAATGCAAGAAAGTCTTGGTTTAATCACGCTTGTTTTAATGCTGTCCGCAACAAGGAGAGGGCCAACAAAAGGTACCGGAGCTAACCCACCCTTGAATCACATCATCTTTACGTTTCTGCCCGGAATCGTGCAAAGTCTGTTCTTCGCTCTGCTTAAAATAATTTCATCCGTGCTAAATGCTCTCAACTCTCAACCTCAAATTCTTCCCGCTCCTTCTGGCACCTTGTCAAAAACCTTTCTAACAACATTACCTCATCATCCTTCCCTCCTCTTTTCTACTCTGATGGTTCTGTAGCTATTTCTTCTACTGATGAAGCAGATCTCTTCGCACAGACTTTCTCCTCCAATTCCACCTTATAGACGATTCCGGTGCTGTTCCTCCATCACTTCCTGCCTCTGACTTCCTCATGGCTGACATTAAAATTTCTTCAGCTGATGTATTCTGCCATCACTGGCCTCAATACTAATAAGGCATATGGGCCTGATGGAGTCCCTCCTGTTGCTCTCAAAAACTGTGCTTCTGTGCTTACACCCTGCCTAGGCAAACTCTTTCGCCTTTGTCTGTCAACTTGTACCTTTCCTTCTTGCTGGAGCTCTAATTCAGCCAGTCCCAAAGAAGGGTGACCACTTCCAACCCTCCAACTATCGTCCAATTGCTTTAACGTCCTGTATTTCAAAAGTTTTCGAGTCAATTCTCAATAGAAAAATTTTAAGGCATCTTTCCTATCACAACCTTCTTTCTGATCATCAGTACGGGTTCCATCAGGGATGCTCCACTGGTGATCTTCTCACCTACCTTTCAGACTCCTGGTCATCCTCCTTTCGGGACTTTGGTGAAAGCTTTGCCATTGCACTTGACATCTCAAAGGCTTTCGATCGAGTCTGGCAAAAATCTTTAATTTCCAAACTGCTCTCTTACGGTTTCTATCCTTCTATCTGTGCCTTCATCGCTAGCTTCCTTTCTGGTTGTTCTATAGCCGCTGTTGTAGACAGCCATCGTTCTTCTCCTAGATCTATCAACAGTGGTGTTCCTCAGGGCTCTGTCCTATCACCAACTCTCTTCCTTTTATTCATCAATGACCTTCTAAGCTGTACACTTAACCCTATCCACTCATACGCCGATGACTCCACCCTTCACCTTTCCATTCGGTTCTCGCAACGTCCATCTCAGCAGTTACTTCAACAAACAAGGGATTAGGCTATGGCACACCTAATGTCTGACTTGGCTCGTACCTCTGACTGGGGTAAAAATAATCTTGTTGTTTTTAATGCATCTAAGACTCAGTTCTTACACCTGTCAACCCGTCAAAATCTTCGACAGGTATACCCACTAATGTCTAATAATATTCAGCTTAATCCTGCATCATCCTTGAACATGCTTGGGGTTTCATTTACTCGGGACTTATCTTGGAAAGATCATATTACATCTCTTGTAAAATCTGCTTCCAAGAGATTCGGTGTGCAAAGCCGACTGCGTTCTTTCTTTACCCCTGCACAATTGTTGACTCTATACAGGGGTATTATCTGCCCCTGTGTGGAGTACAACTCTCATGCGTGGGGAGGCTCCCCACATACAGCTCTTCTCAATAGGGTGGAGTCAAAGGCTTTTCATCTCATTAACTCTCCTACTCTTACTGACTCCCTTCAACCTCTGTCTCTTCGCTGCACTGTTGCATCATTATCTCTTTTCTATCGCTACTTTAATGGTCACTGCTCCTCTGAACTGTCTGCATGCATTCCTCCACCTCTACGACGGATGCGTAGCACCCGTCTAGCAGCAAACTCTCATCCCTTTTCTGTCCAACTCTCTAATGCAAGAGTTAACCGTTACTCCCAGTCCTTCATTTATGCAACAGGTCAACTCTGGAACTGTCTCCCTCTGTCTGTATATCCTGCTGCCTATGATCTCCAGTCTTTCAAACGAAGTGCGTCCATGTATCTCGAAATGAATGGATCTTGAACTTGGCTCTCTCTTGTATTCTGTTTTCTCTTGGAGGGAACTGTTATTGCGGGCTCATGGCCTTTGGTTCCCTCTTCCTCACATAAAAAAAAAAAAAAGTATCAATCAATACAGGTATCATGCTTCAAACTTGAATCACAGGGATGGAAATGGGTCGGGGAGGGAAAACTGAGAAACTGTAAAGGTTACCTGTTTCCCCTTCCCTAAGTTATCACCTTCTGTCTCTCTGATTTTGAGGATTGCTTCTTCCCATGCTCACCATAAACTTGTGTAGAGACCAGCATATGTTGTATGTAAACTATTGATTATAACTTCCATAAGTTACAGTACAGTATAGTACAAAATATACTCAACTCTGAAGGGACATAAAGGAAGGCAGCATTATAATGGAAATGAGAGTCCATTATTAAATATAAGACACGAAGGAGCACTGGAAGAGTGGAACATCCCCATCCACCAACTAGTCTCAGGGTCATATATTTTACTTTGCCCTGTGACTCTTACCTTGACATTTGACAGATTACTCTTCCACCAGCTCTGATTCACATCAGATCAAAATGGTTAGAGATACTTTTTTTATCACGGTTTCTGACTTTTGACTTTTCCCTGTGACTCTGACCCTTAACTGGGTGTTCTCAATATCAAATCTCTTTATCCGTTATTTAACCAAAACACTTCCACAAAGTTTTGTCTCCACTGGATAAAAGCTGTTTAAGCTGACTTTGCCAAGTGACCACGATCTCTGACAAACTGATCTCAAAAACAACTGATCAACCCCTTGGATGATCTGCAACCAATCCATCAAATTTTATCCACATCAAACAGAAAGCTGCTTTAGCTAAACTGTTCACACACATACATAATAGCTTGAAATCTGACTTTGTCCCGTGACCATGACCTTTGCCTGGTTGCTCGCAAATCTGAATCACTTAGTTCATGCCTGTCCATTAACCCTTCCACCAAGTTTGGTTCATATCAGATAGAAACTGTTTGAGTTAACCTTGCCATGTGACCTTGGCCTCTAACTTTTCCCTGTCCCTTTGCCCTTGCTGATTTGTCTCAAAATAGAATCCTTTTATTTTGGCCTCACTTTCAAGCTTTCCTCAAGGTTTGATCTAAATTGAATAAAAACTGTTGAGCTTGACCCTGCCATGTACTCTTGACCTTTGACCTTCTTATTCTAAAAAAATAAAAAAGTTTACTTCTTGGCTGACCTTTAACACTTCTACCAGGTTTGGTTAAAATCAGATCAAAACTGTTTAATTTATTCTGTTAACAAGAAACCACTACAGCCAACACAGGTAGACACTGTGTCTGGTTAGTGAGGCCTGTGATCGAACCACGTTAGAAGCCAAGATATGTGAGGGGATGTGACCTGAAAGTCTGTCGTTCGACTCCACCTTCATGAGAATTTCCTTTAAGGAGCACATGGGGGCTCAGTGGCAGAGTGCCTGACTCGAGACTAAAGAGTTGTGAGTTCGTGCTGCACCTGTGTAATCTGCCTTGCCGGGAGAGGCAGTCCGCTCCTGTTACCTAGCTGGTTGTAGCAACCGTGGCTCAGTGGGTTAGCGTTCTGACCAAAGGGTATGAGGCTCAAGTCCACCCAAGGGTCATTGGTAAACATCAGGAAGGACATCCAGTCATGAAGTGCTACACACTCAAAACCAAAAGTCCTCTATCCAGGGGCAACGCCTTAGCCCTTATCGAAAAAAAAGGGACATGGTGTAAAACTAAAAAAAAATTACATCCACGAACAGTACTTTGATTTTTAACCTTTGTTTCAAAATTGAATCACTTCATTTTTGTCTTACTCTCAACTTTTTCCCCAAGTTTAGTCAATTTTTTATACTGATTTTGCTATACCAACATTTGACCTAGCTCTGTGCCCTTGATCTCTGACCTGTTGCTCTAATTAACAATAGGTTTCCCTATGAGCTACTCCTCCACCCTCCCACTATGTGTGCACACATGCACACGCACATGAATGCATGCATGCATGTGCATGCACACATACACGCACGCATGCATGCGCACACGCACACACACACACACACACACACTCGCAAGTGAAATAAAACAGCTTAAATGAGAAAATAAGCAGTTGGAGGAGGACAGGGGCAAGATGAGATGTAAACTTGATGAGCATGAATATAAAACTAATATGCATGAGGAACACATCAAGGATATCCAACTCAACAGGAAGATAAAATAAGTTTTAAGGAGATTTTAGAACAACAGAAAGAGGAAAACCTGGAAAAGGTGGAGAAGGAAGTGGTGAAGGTATTAATAAGTAAAGAATCACTAGTCAGAGATGCAGAAGACAAGAAAAAATGTGTGATTATCTCAAGTTTGAAAGAAAACGATGTCAGTGAGGTCAGAAAGAGAAAGGGAAGAACTGAGAAGGGTGAAGGAAATACCGTAGTCAACAGTTATGGAAGGAAAGGACAAACCCAAAGAGGGGATTGAAGAAATGTTGAGAAAGGGAAGAACTGAGAAGGGCGAAGGAAGTACCGTAGTCAACAGTTATGGAAGGAAACGACAAAGCCCAAGAGGGGATTGAAGAAATGTTTAGGCTGAGAAAATATGTGGAGGGAGGGACAAGGCCACTAAAAGTAAAATTTCAATCTCAGGTCACAGTCAATGAAATAATCAACAAGACTTGGAAATTAACTGACAAGGAAGGATTTAAAAATATCTGGATAAAGAGAGAAGCAAATGAGGAAGACAGAGCTAGAATAAAGGAACTTGATAAGGACGCGAAGCAAAAAAAACGACCAGAAAACAGACGAAGAGAAGCCAGAGTTCAACTGAAGAGTTATGGATCAGAAACTGAGAAAGTGGTACCAAAGCAAAGAGAGAAAGAGAGAGAACACAATAAAAAAAAATGCAAAAGGACTGAAAGTGGCGTATCTTCTTTCACTAATCCACCTGGTGAACAAGCCTACATCTTCTCTACCCTTAACGACCTAGAGCAGCTTGTACAGCATGCTACTCGTATCCCTGACCGCCTTGGAGAGAGCTCCAACATACTTGACCTCTTCCTTACAACTAATCCTTCTGCTTACACTGTTAATCTTTCCTCTCTGTTGGGCTCTTCCAATCACAACCTTATTGCCCTAACCTGTCCTATCGCTCCAGTATGGCCTGTGGACTCTCCAAAGAAATGTCAATTGTAGCACCTCGGAGCTGCAGCTTGGGAGGCCCTCAGGCAGTACTTCTTTGATTTTCCCTGGAATGATTATTGCTTCCATGGCCAGGAGCCACCTGAGTGTGCCTTGCACATTACGGAGGTTATTCTTTCAGACATGGAAGCATACATTCCCTTCTCACATCCTTTGACTAATGAAAGAAAGCCTTGTTTTAATCACGCTTCTTCTAAAGCTGTCCACAACAAGGAGAGGGCCTATAAAAGGTACCAGAGCCAACCCATCCCTGAATCACAACTTGTTTATGTTTCTGCCCAGAATCGTGCTAATCTGTTCTTCACTCTGCTAAAATTAATTTCATCTGTACTAAATGCTCTCAACTCTCCAAATCAAATTCTTCCCGCTCCTTCTGGCACCTTGCCAAAAACCTTTCTAACGACTTTACCTCATCATCCTTCCCTCCACTTTTCTACTCTAGTGGCTCTGTAGCTATTTCTTCTACTGATAAACAGATCTGTTTGCTCGGACTTGGTCCTCCAGTTCCACCTTAGACGATTCTGGTGCTGTTCCTCCATCACTTCCCCCCTCTGACCTCCTCATGACTGACATTAAAATTTCTTCAGCTGATATATTTTCTGCCATCACTGGCCTCAATACTAACAAGGCATATGGGCCTGATGGGGTCCCTCCTGTTGTCCTCAAAAACTGTGCTTGCGCTTACACCCTGTCTAGGTAAACTCTATTGCCTTTGTCTTTCAACTTGTACCTTTCCTTCTTGCTGGAAGTTTGCCCTCATTCAGCCAGTCCCAAAGAAGGGTGACCATTCCCAACCCTCCAACTATCATCCAATTGCTTTAACATCCTGTGTCTCAGAAGTTTTTGAGTCTATTCTTAACAGAAAAATCTTAAGGCATCTTTCCTATCACGACATTCTTTCTGATCATCAGTAGGGGTTCCATCAGCAATGCTCCACTGGCGATCTTCTCACCTGCCTTTCAGACTCCTGGTCATCCTCCTTTCAGGACTTTGGTGGAAGCTTTGCCATTGCACTTGACATCTCAAAGGCTTTCGATTGAGTCTGGTATAAATCTATAATTTCCAAACTGCCTTCTTATGGTTTCTATCCTTCTATCTGTGCCTTCATCTCTAGCTTCCTTTCTGGTTGTTTTATAGTCGCTGTTGTAGATGGCCATCATTCTTCTAGATCTATCAACAGTGGTGTCCCTCAGGGCTCTGTCCTATCACCATCTCTCTTTCTTTTGTTCATCAATGACCTTCCAAGCTGTACATCTAATCCTATCCACTTGTACGCTGATGATTCCACCTTTCCATTCGGTTCCTGCAACGTCCATCTCAGCAGTTACTTCAACAAACAAGGGATAAGGCCAGGGCGCACCTAATGCCTGACTTGGCTCGTATCTCTGACTGGGGTAAAAAAATCTTGTTTTTAATGCATCAAAGACTCAGTTTGTTCACCTATCAACCCATTAAAATCTTCCACAGGAGTACCCACTATTGTTTAACCCCTTAACCGCGGGGCGTCACTTTCGTGACGCTCGGCTACAATGGATCATACAGCGGGGCGTCACTTTTGTGATTCTGTGTTATTTTGAATTATCCCGGGCTCTCAAGTGGTGGCTTGTATCATATATCAGTCCTGCCAATGTCCAACACTAGTCAGCACTCCAAATCTCATCTGTACTCCCATCCATTGTTGACATTTTAGCTATTTTACCCCCTTCCTGACTCCCCTCCCTACCTGCCCTCCATTACCCTCTCCTCTCACCTCCCACGCCGCGCTGCGCTACGGAAATTTCCCCCTTCTCTTTCCACAGATTTCATCCATTGAAATAAGCCCTATGCCCTATATTTTTACCCAATAATATATACCAAAAAAAAAAAGGTAAGTGATAGTGTTATACTCCAGAAATTGCCTAATTATCACCTAACAACACCTCACGTGCATTCATTCGCTACATTACCACGGTAATTTCCCCTTTGATTTATGCCTTGTAATCGATGTCTGTAATAAAAAAATATATCAGAAAGGAAGGGAGAATCCTAATTGACATTTACATTCACCTGGAACTACCTATTTCTTTATTTATTGCCGAGATTTTCTACCTATAAAAAATTAGCATGTAAGTTAGCAGCAGTAAGCCTAAAGTGTCATTGTCAACCCTTCCCTTCTCAGATAATTTACCCCCTTCGTGACTCCCCTCCCTACCTGCCCTCCATTACCCTCTCCTCTCACCTCCCACGCTGCGCTGCGCTACGGAAATTTCCCCCTTCTTTTTCCACAGATTTCATCCATTGAAATAAGCCCTATGCCCAATATTTTTACCCAATAATATATACCAAAAAAAAAACAGGTAAGTGATAGTGTTATACTCCAGAAATTGCCTAATTATCACCCGACAAAACCTCACGTGCATTCATTCGCTACATTACCACGGTAATTTCCCCTTTGATTTATGCCTTGTAATCGATGTCTGTAATAAAAATATATATCAGAAAGGAAGGGAGAATCCTAATTGACATTTACATTCACCTGGAACTACCTATTTCTTTATTTATTGCCGAGATTTTCTACCTATAAAAAATTAGCCTGTAAGTTAGCAGCAGTCAGCCTAAAGTGTCATTGTCAACCCTTCCCTTTTCAGATAAGCCGCGGCATTTAGTTCCTTGTCCTCCACTGCAGAGACAACATGTCGCACTCGCGCCCCGCCATTCCTGCCACATCTGCGCCCATTGCAAAGGGCCCCGTGACCTCTACCCCCAAGAAAAGTGTTGAGGCAAGCAGGAAAGGCCTCAGTGACTCTGCAGTGGCACGAGAACTTGCTGAATTGTCGATGATAATAATGGACAGCGATTTTGACGATTCCGGTGAATCGTGTGATGAGCCGGGTGAAGTTATCGCGCCAGAAACAGCGACAACAAGTGCTCCTACCAGTGAATCTGTGTCTAGCTCCAAGGGAAAGGAGCCTTTAGTGCAGGAAGGATAAGAATTTGGGAAGGGAGTGAAAAGGCGGCGTGTTAGCCCCAGAACAATGCCCCCACGTGACCCAGCCCGCCATGAGTCACGAGAGCATTCACCTCCCCGTTCCCCAAGCTCCGCTTTACTCATCTCGTCATCATCGTCGGCTGAGTTATCTCCGGAGTCTTCGTCGTCGGAGTCACCACCAGCATCAACAGTGAAGGCCGGCCGTAGAGGTAGAGGTAGATCTAAGAGAGTGAGAAGTAGTGTAGCTAGTAGGGTAAGGGCTGCTAGTGCTGTACGGCAACCTAGGGTCAGTGCGAGTGACCTTGACCGAGATAAGCCTCCCTCTCAGCCAACCTCCACCACCACCACCACCACCATCCCTCCACCGCCACGCCAGGGAATCCTGGACGCCTTCGCGTGGACGGAAGGGTCAGATTTTGTCCCCGAAAACCTGGTTTTCGATGAGAGCTCGTCAGGAGTTCAGCCTGCCTTCACTATGGACGAAAATGCTGAGTGTGTCGACTACCTTTTGGCCTTCCTAGATGACGAAGTCATGCAGCACATATGTGATGAGACCAACAGGTTCGAATCACAACGTGCTGCTAGTGGTACAGGTGCAGCCAAGATGCAACAGTGGACCATGCTGGGAGTGCAGGAGCTGTATGTGTTCTTTGCCCTCATGCTTCTTATGCCACACTCCAAGAAGCATGAGTTGGAAGAATACTGGTCCATGGACCCCTTACTACCCTCACCGACCTTCAACAAGTACATGGCCAGAGATCGCTTCCGGAACATCATGGGAAACCTGCACGTTGCCGATAATGATGTACCTTCCCAAACCGACCCACTCTGGAAGATCCGGGAGATTCTGAACAGAATGAAGGATAAGTTCATGTCATTCTTCCACCCATTTCAGAAGGTTGTCATTGATGAGTCCTTGGTTCTGTTCAGAGGACGTCTTCGGTTTGTCCAGTACATTCCAAGCAAACGCCATCGCTTTGGAATTAAGTTCTTTGTACTGTGCGACTGTAAGATGGGGTACATCCTTGACTTCGTCATATATTCAGCCAGCACTGTCGATCTCGATAAAACACACCCCCTTGGCTTCTCAGGCTGTGTAGTGAAAGTGCTCCTAGAAAAGTATTTTGGTGGGAATCATGTGCTGTATACAGACAACTACTATACAGCACCAAAACTTGCCAAATACCTTTCTGAGCACGGCATTGGCTCCTGCGGCACTGTGAAAAGTAATCGTGCCAACTTCCCCAAATTCCCAGAGGCGGGAAACTCGCAGTGAGGAGACGTGCACCTACGCAAGTCTGAGAAGATGCTGGCAATACGGTGGCATGACAAGAGAGTCGTGCACATGCTCACCACCGTACATAAGGGGGAGATGAGAGACAGTGGGAAGGTCGACCGTAGGACAGGCGAACCTGTGATGAAACCTGATGCTGTGTTGGACTATAATATAAACATGCGGCTGGTGGACAAGTCCGACATGATGATTGGTGAGATCGACTGCCTCAGGAAGAATACTAGGTGGTACAGGAAAGTTTTTCTGCATCTCATAGATATGACGATGCTGAACGCCTTCATCCTGTACAAGATGAAGGTAAAGCCACCCAAGTCCTTCTCCCTGAGGTTGTTCGCCAGGACTTGTGTCCAGCAGCTGCTGGAAAAATATGGTAAGGTGCAAGCAGCAACTCCAAGGCGCCATCCAGTTACACTTCCCGACCGACTTGAGCAGAGGGGGTATATGGATCGGCACAGACTTGAGCTAATGCCTGCCACAGGGAAAAGGAAGGCTGCGATTCGCAGGTGTCAGGTATGTGCGCATACCACACGCCGCACACCTGAGCATAAACGCACCTCTTGGCAGTGCGCTGAATGCCAGGTTCCCCTGTGTGTAACCTGCTTCTTCAATTATCACAGCCAGAAGCAGTTCTAACAGTGCAAGTGTGGAAACAGAATTATTTGAAAATAATGTGTAAATAATGTGTAAATAGCAGGTGAAAGCAATGGATGTTCAGTTCATATGATTGAACAGTGTATTATAGTTTCATCTTACTGAAAGTGACAGTGAATAACATATTGTAAGTAAAATAGAAGGGTAAATATTGAAAATAGAATAGAAAATGTAAATAGTAATGTAAGTAATTAGTAATATAAGAATATGAGTACAAATAATTTATGTTATAACAGTGAGAGTGAATCCGTGGCTCTCTACATATTTTACTGACTGAAAAGTAGAATGACTTCAGTGACAATAAAATAATACGACTGAAGGAAACTTATGGAGAAAGACTCCAGATATATATAAGTGTGATATAGTAATAGAAATATAAAGTGTGAGGGGTTTTATGAATAATAAATGACAGAGTGCCTAGAGCGAACTAGCGCAAGTGCGGCGATCAGACGCGCTAGTAATTTCCATTGCTTTCACACTGTTTTTTTTTTAGTATGGATCCCAAACTACTTGAAAATGGTAGAATAGTGTTTATAGTGTTTGTATCTGGCTGTGGTAATCATATAACGGGTTGTCGGGAAGTGTAAAGTGGAGACTTAGTTACCCTACTTCAGAGGTCTCCACAAGTCCTACGGAAACTGACGAAGGCTCAACAATCATTCCAGGAGAAAGCTGAAGGTATGTGCTATAAGCATATATAATTTTATTATTCTAGGACTAATAATTGATTTTTAGCAAATATTTTTTGAGAGTCTGTCGGAGCCCAAATAACGCCGCGGGACACGCAAGTAATTGGTAAACAAGCCCGTGGTGTAGGGGTTAATAATATTCAGCTCAATCCTGCATCATCCTTGAACATGCCTGGGGTTTCATTCACTCAGGACTTATCCTGGAAAGATCATATTACATCTCTTGTAAAATCTGCTTCCAAGAGATTAGGTGTGCTAAGCTGACACTGTATCTTCTTTACCCATGCACAGTTGCTGACTTTATACACGGGTTTTATTTCCCCCTGTTTAGAGTACAACTGTCATGTGTGGGAAGGCTCCTCACATACAGCTCTTCTCAATAGGGTGGAGTCAATGTTTTTTTGTCTCACTAACTTTCCTCCTCTTACTGGCTCCCTTCAACCTCTGTCTCTTCGCTGCACCGTTGCATCTTTATCTCTTTTCTATCACTACTTCAATGGTCACTGCTCCTCTGAACTATCTGCCTGCATCCCTCTACCTCTACGATGGCCGCGTAGCACCCATCTAGCAACAAACTTTCATTCCTTTTCTGTCCAACTCTCTATTGCAAGAGTTAACCACTACTCCCAGTCCTTCATTTATGCAACAGGTCAACTCTGGAACAGTCTCCCTTTGCTTCTATTTCCTGCTTCCTATGATCTCGTCTTTCAAACGCAGTGTGTCCAGGCATCTCGAATTGATCGGATCATAAATTTGGCTCTCTTTTGTATTGTTTTTTTTTCTTGGAAGGAACAGTCTGCAAGATCCTGGCCTTTGGTTCCTTCATCTATCTATCTATCGCCAGATGCCATAATCCCGTAAGGGGTGGCAACAAAAGAATCGCCCCCATGTCGCTCTGTCCTCCGCCATTTCACTGCCTTGCTCCCAGCTCACACCCCCCTTCTCTCATATACCTCTCCACTCCATCCCTCCACCTCATCATTGGCATCCCCCTCCCCCTCCCCCCCCTCCACCTCACTCACATATACTCTCTTCATCAGTCTCTCACTCTCCATCCTCTCCACAAGGCCAAACCACCTTAATGTGTTTTTCCTAACGCTTAAGATCACATCCAAATCCACACCACAACACTCCTTCATTTCCTCATTGTCAGCCTGTCTCCATGTGACTCCACATGCTACTCTCAAACAACTCATTTCCACTGCTTTCACTCTTGACTTCTGTCCCTTCAACGAAGTCCAAGCTACACTTCCATACATCAGGGTTGGTATCACAATACTGTCATGTGGTAGCTTTTTCACTTCCGAGCTCACTTCTCTGTTTCTTATCACTGCTTACAAGGAACCAGCAACCTTTCTTCCTTGTTGTACCCTTTCAAGCACTTCACCCTCTAAACTTCCATCCTTATTCATCACACTACCCAAGTACTTAAATGCACTCACATTCTCCATTTCCTCCTCATCCAGCCTCACCCTACATTCACTGACTTCACTTCTCTCGAAGGCCATCACTTTACTCTTCCCTACATTCACCTTTAGATTCTGTTTATTACACACTCTCCCAAACTCATCCACCAACCCTTGCAGCTCCCCTTCATCTTCACTTAACACACAGTATCATCTGCAAACAACAGTACAGGGAGTTTCCAAACAATGTCCTCTCTCACCAGGGCCACTCCAACATCCACTGCCCTACCTTGTATCTCTTTACACCCCATCTATATACAGACTAAACAACCATGGAGACATGACACATCCTTGTTTCAATCCAACCTTCAAATAGAAAAATTCACTCAGTTCACCATCCACATGCACTCCAGCCTTAGCACCCTTATACATACTCTTCATAGCCTTCAACAACTTCCCATCTACTTTATATAGTCTTAATACTTTCCGCAATCCTTGTCTATCCACCCTGTCATATGCTTTCTCCAAATCCATGAAGGCTGCATACAATTTTTTCTTCTCTAGAAACTTATCCACTAAAAATCTAAGAATGAATATCTGATCTACACAACCTCTTCCCTTCCTAAAACCTCCCTGTTCTTCTCCAACTAATTCCTCTGTTATTTCCCTAACTCTGTCAATAAGTATCCTAACATATACTTTTCCTATTACACTAAGAAGGCAAATGCCCCTATGATTACCACACACTTCTTTTTCCCCTTTTCCTTTGCACAGGGGAACAATTATACCTGACTTCCAATCCTCTGGGACTCTACCTTCCTCCCAGGCCAATCTGCACATCTTCCACATCCATTGTATTAATATCTCTTGCCTGTGCTTTAGCATTTCATCACACACACTACCAGTTCCTGGGGCTTTCCCTATTTTAACTTTCTTCATTGCTTCCACAACTTCTGTCCTACTGATTTCCTCCTCTCTTCTCACATCCCTCCTTCTCCCAGCCATTCCCCAGCCACTTATACTTGCATCAGGTTCATTCTCTATGTTCAAAAGTTCATTAAAGTGTTCTTTCCATCTGCTCACTTTTTCTCCCTTCTCTGCTAGTAATCTACCATTTTTATCTTTCACTCCCCAACTAACTTGTTTGGCACCCTATCTTACTCTCTTTACCTTCTTGATAGCATTTAAAAAAAAAAAAAAAAAAAGTTGCAAGGCTAGAAATAATAGACAATTTCTTGAGGGTAAATGAGCCAGACATTATGTGCTTCGTAGAGACCAAGCTAAGAGAGAATATTGAAATCCAAATGGGAAATGGGAAATACAAACTATGGGGAAAAGAGAGAAGGGAAAAAATGGGAGGAGTGATGACAGCAGTGAAAAACAGCCTAAATATGGATACTGTGGAACTGGGAGAAGGTATGGCTGAAGTGATTAATATGAAAATAGAAACCAGAGGGAAAGGCAAGAGAGACACCGTAGTAGCATTTGTCCCCCCCCAACACAAGGGCATGGAATGAAGAGGAATATCAGATGTTGTCGGACATGGTTATATACCTACAGAAAGTGACTGAGAGAAGCAACTACATAATCCTGATGGGTGACTTCAATTGTTAAGAGGTAAACTGGGAGGAAAGTAGTGAAGATTCGTGGGGCTGTACAGTATACTATTAAATGTAGCAATGGATAATGTAATAACCTAGTGGTAAAAAAAAAGACAAGAGTTAGGGGGAATGACACACCAGCAAGACTAGGTAAATTCTAACAAAAGAACCTGATGCAATTGAATCTCTGAAATATCTATGTCCTATATGAAAAAGTGATCATGTAGAGACAGAGTTCCAAATGACAGATGGAAAAAGTTCCAAATGGCAGATGGAAATGGAGAGACAAGAGATGAGCTATAAAGGCATGAAATATACAACTTTGGGAAAGTAAACTTTATATGACTGGGAAAATTTTTTAAAGAAGCAGATTGGCAAAAATTCTGGGAAACAAAGGAGATACAGAAGGTATATCTTTCTAGACTTCTAAATATGGGTGTGGAAAAGTTAGTGGGAAAGAGAACTTGAGAAATGACTGGTTCAACAAACGGTGTATGACAGCAAATAAAGAAAGGGATGCACAATGGAACAAATGGAGAAAGACAGGTAATGACAGAACAAAGGAAGACTATAAAAGAACTTCAAGTGAATATACAAGAATATGTAGAAAGGAAGAAAGAAACTTCGAAAAAGGTATAGCTGACAAATGCAAGGCAGAACCTAACTGTTTTACAGGGTTATTAGTGGTAAATTGAAACAAAAGAAAGGAATCAACAAGCTGAAAATGGAAGGAAATGTCTATAAAGATGCAGATATGCAAGCTGAACTAATGAACAAATGCCTCCAATCAGTCTTCACTAGAGAAAGTGATTTTGTGGAGGAGGAGGGAGTGACTAGAAATGTGGTGTTAAAAGATGTCAAAGTTGAAGTGCAAGAAATATACAAATTACTGGAAACTCAAGATGTGACGAAGGCCCCAGGACCAGACAGGATCTCTAATTGGATACTAAAGGAATGCAGAGAACAACTGGAGGATAAGATTCACGGTTTAATTGTGTGTTCTCTGGAAGAAGGGAAAGTGCCTCATGAACAGAGGTGGGCCAATAAGGTACCAATCTATAAGGGAGGGAACAAGGAAAAACTAGTGTCCCTAATCAGCAAGGTGCAAAACTGTGCAAGAGAATCCTGAAAGATAGAAGGATAAAATATCTCGAGGAGATGGACATTTTGGCTGAAAGTGAGTTTCAATTCAGAAGTGGAAGGTCGTGTGTGTCCTGGTTGAGCTTCTACTCCAGGACGATAGACATGCAATGGGAGAGAGATTGTGTGTAGTTAGAGTTGGAGAAAGCCTTTGACAAGGTACCCCACAAGCGACTAATATGGAAATTGGAACACAGGAGGACCGCAGGGGAACCTCTTAGAGTGGATGACAGACTTCCTGAGAGACAGACAAATGAGGACAGTAATAAAAGACAGAATGTCTGGATGAGGGATGTAACAAGTGGAGTCCCACAGAGCTCGGTGTTAGCGCCCGTGATGTTCTTGATTTATGTAAACGATACAGTAGATGGAATGAACAGTTATTCAAGTCTGTTTGATGACAATGCAAAGATCATGAGGAAAGTAGAAGCTGAAGAAGACTGTAAAATGTTGCACGAGGACCTGGATAGGATTCATGATTGAAGCCAAATGTGGGAAATGAAATTCAACGCAAAAAAAGGTAAAACATTGGAAATGGGTAGAAGTACCAAGAGACCATCACTGAATTTTATGATGGGAAATGAACCAATCATAAAAACAAGAGAAAGGATGGACTTGGGAGTGCTGGTCCAGGATAATTTGTCACCTGAAAAAAAAGGTAAAACATTGGAAATGGGTAGAAGTACCAAGAGACCATCACTGAATTTTATGATGGGTAATGAACCAATAATAAAAACAAGAGAAAGGATGGACTTGGGAATGCATGTCCAGGATAATTTGTCACCTGAAAAACACACTAACAAGATAGAGATGTATAATCTCTTTACTAACATAAGAGTAGCATTTCATTACATGGATGAGGAGATGATGAAAAAATTGATAGTGGCCATGATCCACCCCAGGTTGGACTATGCAGCAGTAGTGTGTTCCCCAAATAAAAAGAAAGATATAAACAAGATCGAGAGAATACAAAGAACAGCAACCATGAGGGTCCCTAGCTTGGCAGATAAGTCATACTGGGAAAGGCTGGAAAAACTAGACCTGCCTTCCTTAGATGAAAGGAGAGAGAGGGACGACATGATTGCAGTGTTCAGGGCTGGGATGGGAGAAGAAAAAACTGACAGAGAAGATCTGTTTGTATGGGATGGGAGAGTAACAAAAGGACACAGAGTGAAACTTAAAATGCCAAGTTGCTTGGAGGATATCAAGAATATAGTTTTCCATACAGATGCACAGACCTATGGAATAGCCTAGACAAAGAGATCATCCAGTCTAAAAACTTAAATGACCTCAAAGCAAAATCTGACTTATCGAGAAACAGAGACAGGACCCCATGAGTGTAGCTCATTTCATGTATGTCACAACTAGGTAAATACACACACACACACACACACACACACACACACACACACACACACACCACTAAAAACAAAGCACTCACTTTTGCTTCACTACTGTGGGTGTAAGTGTAAAAGGCCCAAACTGAAACTTAACAAATTAATCACTGGTCTGGCCGGGATTCGATCTCAGGCCCCCGCGCTTCACTGGCGCGCACGTTACCAATGAGCCAAAGTGAGGATCCCCACATTGCCTCTAAGCAATGTGGGCTTTTATATACCCGATTACACCACTCCTTTCTCTCCCTGGTGATTAATTTGGTCAGTTTTGAAAGAACATGGTAATGTAGCACACTGGAGGCCACCACTGGGGAAGCCCATGAACCACAGAGACAGCTCAACCCCATGATGTAAGGCTGTCAACAACAACATCAATGCTCTCAAGGCCTCGCTTCACATCCCACTGCTGCCACCAATGTAAAAGGCCCAAACCGAAACTTAGAAAATTAATCACTGGTCTGGCTGGGATTTGATCTCAGGCCCCCGCGCTTCACTGGCGCGCACGCTACCACTGGGCCAAAGAGAGGATTCCCACATTGCCTCTAAGCAACACAGGCTTTTATACACCCCAATACATAAGGATTCATAAAAGCACAAAGAACAAGAAAAGAAAAAGAAAAAACTGAAGGGCTGGGTGAGAAATACAAAGGGGGAAGCAACATACTTGTACATATAGTAATGGTGAAAGAGTACAGACACAAGGTACAGAACTGAGGAGGTTGGAAAATATGAATGTGCTAGTACTTAAACCATTAGCTATGAGAGGTCTCCCCAAAGATGAATACAATTCCACTAACAGCAAGATATTAGCACATCATTTGGCGGGAAAAAAAAGTTAGGACTGTGGGAAGAATAAAATATACAAGACAATCTCAATGAAGGGGTTAATGGAGACTGCTTTAAACACCTTCACAACAAGAGGCCTCTCCACAGCTAAGTCAATGGCAGCAAAGAGATCACTGCACAGCAGGGATTAATGTATGAAGGAAATTAATTATTATCATTATGGCCAACCAGAATATTCAACAATTCATGTGTCCACTCATTTCCAGCTTCCAAATAATGATGCATCTTGCACTGTCACTACTGTAAGCAATGTTAACTTTATAAAAGCAACACCTCTCTAATGGAGTAGAGTGATTAACATGCTAAAGCACTATTAAACAACAGTTTCAAGGCAGTTTATTTAGTGCAGTGGCCTGGATATTAGGTGTGGAGCCATGCACAGCAAATTCAACTGCAACCCAGTCTTGAAAACATATCAGAGTTGATATCATGGGGAAGGTGATGGTTTTATAATCGTTTACTTCCTTCACAATCTCAAGCCATCAGCATCATTCTTCAAGGAGAGGCATGTAGGGTAAACCTACTGAAAATGATGGCAACATTTAAATTCCTATGACTAACAACTGCATAAGCTGAAACTACCTATCTGTCTATTGCCAGAAGCCTTAATCCCATAAGGGGTGGCCACAAACAAATCACCTCCAATTCCCCCTGTCCCCCGCCATTTCACAGCCCTGCTCCAAGCTCACACCCCCCTCTCTCATATACCTCTCCACTCCATCCCTCCATCTCATCCTTGGCCTCCCCCTCCCTCTCCCCCCCCTCCACCTCACTTACATACAATCTCCTGGTCAGTCCCTCACTCTCCATCCTCTCCACATGGCCAAACCACCTAGATATGTTTCTCCTAATGCTTCCTATCACATCCACATCGACATCACAACGCTCCTTCACATCCTTATTTGTCAGTCTATCTCTCCATGTGACTCCACATGCTCCTCTCAAGTAACTCATTTCCACTGCTCTCACTCTTCACTTCTGTCCCTACAACAAGGTCCAAGCTTCACTTCCATACATTAGAGTTGGTATCACAGTACTGTCATGTAATAACATTTTCACTTCCATGCTCAATTCCCTGTTTCTTATCACTGATTTCAAGGAACCAGCAACCTTTCTTCCTTGTTGTACCCTTTCAAGTACTTCATGCTCCAAACTTCCATCCTTACTGATCACACTACCCAAGTACTTAAATGCACTCACACTTTCCATTTCCTCCTCATCCAACCTCACTGTACATTCACTGACTTCACTTCTCTCAAAGACCATAACTTTACTCTTCCCTACATTCACCTTTAGATTCCAATTCTTACACACTCTCCCAAACTCATATGCTGAAACTAATACTAAATTATTATCTATGTCACCAAACTTACAGTTTCACACATTTAATGTTTATTAGAGTACAATACTGTGTCTTAATAGGCATTCTGTTTACCACATATTCACATATGGTACAACCTTCTGACTGAAATGTATTATATTGTATTAGCAAGCTAAGCAAAAGCACTGGGTTTTCCCATGATATACAAAATGTAAGCAAAATTAAAGAAAGCATTTTATGGCAGCTGTACTCTACTGTATAAATGTTAAAGATAGATACTTCATTAGTTTTTGAGGGATCCTTGCTATCTAGCTTCTTAACTTCTTTTGAAGTCTTGGCACCCTGAGGGAAGAGGAATATAGGTAGCAAGCAAATAAAATTACATATTACTTCAAGAGAATTATATCTTCAGAACTGTGTAGAGGTTACAGAAGAAAGATCAAATTTATCAAAATCTATCTACAACAATGAAAAAAAATGACAAATATATATTCAAGTTTTACCTGTTTTTGGAGCATTACCTATGAGCAAGAATGTAAAGCTAATACCTTTACAGGATTCTTCTATAACCTGTCCTCACCTGTTTCAGCTTTATCCATGCTTACTTTAACATACAAGTACTTCAATACTAGAGCCTCAATTTCTGTAAAGATCCTGAAACTCTGATGTAACTATACAGTGAATCTAACCTTACATAACGGCCAGAGTGAAAAAAAAAAAAATCTGACATATCTACTGAAGTACATATACTGTAATAGGTAGCCAACAGCATACAAGGACACAACTTCCATATTCAACATCATGTGACACCTGTCTTATACAATGACAACTGCTGCTTGAAGGTAGCTATGTATGCAATGCTGGGACTTTTAACATCCATTCATTGCTATTAATCTTAATTTGTATGATGGCAGAGCTGTGGGTGCATGTGCGCGCACACATACACACAGCTACTTGCAAAAAATAATTGAGAAAAGCAATAATATAATTTTGGTGGGTGACTTTAATTGTAAAGAGGTGAACTGGGAGGAATGGTACTCGGGAGGCGGCGAGGATTCGTGGGGTACTATGTTATTAAATATAATAATGAATAATGTGATGATGCAGTGGGTCAAAGAAGAGACACGGTTTCGAGGTGAGGACACACCAGCAAGGTTAGATTTACTGTTCACCAAAGAACCTGATGTAATAGAATCATTGGAATATCTCTGTCCTTTGGGAAAAAGTGATCACGTGGTCATTGAGTTCCAGATGTTAATAGGAAACGTCGAGCCAAGAGACGAGCTTCATAGACAGGGAAGATACAACTTTGGCAAAGCAAATTTTACAGGATTGAGAAACTTTTTTGAAAATGCGGATTGGAGAAAATTCAGAGAAACAAGAGAGATACAGAGGAAGTGGGATATCTTTCTAGACCTCTATAATTTGGGAGTGGAAAAATTTGTACCAAGAGTAAGAGGGAAAGAAAACAGGAAAAAGGAGTGGTTTAATAGAAGGTGTATGATAGCCAAAAAAGAGAGAGATAAGGCGTGGAACAATTGGAGAAAGAGAGGTAACGACAGAACAAAGGAAGAATATAAAAGAACAAGAAACGAATACACAAGAATACGTAGGGAAGAAGAAAGGAATTTTGAAAAAGGTATAATTGACAAATGCAAGGATGAACCCAAACTGTTTTATAGATTTGTTAATGGCAAACTGAAACAAAAGGAAGGAATCACCAAGCTGAAAGTAGATAGAGAGGTCTTTAATGATGCGGCAATGCAAGCAGAAATAATGAACAAACGTTTCCAGTCAGTTTTCACTAAAGAAAAGGAGCTTGTGGAAGGGGAGGGAGTGATTAGAAATGTTCCGGTGATGAAAGATATAAAAGTGGAGGTGCAGGAAGTGTATAAATTACTGGAAACTCAAGATGTAAGGAAAGCCCCAGGACCTGATGGAATTTCTAATTGGGTACTGAAGGAATGCAGAGAACAACTGGCGGATAAAATTCACAGCTTAATTGTATGCTCACTGGAAGAGGGGAAAGTGCCAAAAGAATGGAAGAGGGCAAATGTGGTACCAATTTACAAGGGAGGAAACAGGGAAGAACCCCTGAATTATAGACCAGTGTCTCTAACCAGCATGGTCGCAAAATTGTGTGAGAGAATCCTGAAAGACAGATGGATAAAATATCTGGAAGAGATGAATATTTTGGCTGAATGTCAGTTTGGATTCAGAAGTGGAAGGTCATGTGTTTCAAACTTGTTGAGCTTTTACTCAAGAGCGATTGATGTGGTACAGGAGAGAGATGGTTGGGTGGATTGTGTGTACTCAGACTTAGAGAAGGCCTTTGACAAGGTACCTCATAAGAGACTAATGTGGAAACTAGAATATATAGGAGGACTAAAGGGGAAACTTCTGGAATGGATGAGAGACTTTTTGAGAGACAGACAAATGAGGACAGTAATAAAGGAAAAGATGTCTGGATGGAGGGAAGTAACAAGTGGAGTCCCTCAAGGCTCAGTGTTGGCGCCAGTAATGTTCCTGATTTATGTAAATGATATGGTAGATGGAGTGAACAGTTATGCGAGTCTGTTTGCTGATGATGTAAAGATCTTGAGGAAGATAGAGGTTGAGGAGGATTGTAAAATACTGCAGGAGGATTTGGATAGGATACACAATTGGAGCCGGACGTGGGAAATGAAATTTAATGTAAAGAAATGTAAAATATTGGAAATGGGTAAAAGTACCAGGAGACCATCACTGAATTATTTTTTGGGTAATGAATTAATCACAAAAAGGAGAGAAGAGAAAGATATGGGAGTGCTGGTCCAAGATAGTTTGTCACCAGAAAAGCACATTAACAAGGTAGTTGGAGAGACTTATAAGCTCTTGACTAACATAAGAGTAGCATTTCATTATATGGATGAGGAAATGATGAAAAAATTGATAGTGGCCATGATCCGCCCCCGGTTAGAATATGCAGCGGTAGTGTGGTCCCCACACAAAAAGAAAGATATAAACAAGATTGAGAGAATACAAAGAACAGCAACCAAGATGGTCCCCAGTCTGACAGACCTGTCATACAGAGAGAGGCTGGAAAAACTGGATTTGCCTTCGTTAGAGGAAAGGAGAAAGAGGGGAGACATGATTGCGGTGTTCAGGACCATGGTGGGAGTAGATAAAATTGACAAAGAAGATCTGTTTGTATGGGATAAGAGAGCAACAAGAGGACATGGAATGAAATTGAAAAAGTCAAGCTGCTTGAAGGATATCAAGAAATATAGCTTTCCTTACAGAAGTATAGACTTATGGAATAGCCTGGACAAAGAGATCGTCCAGTCTAAAAACATAAACGAGTTTAAAGTTAAATCTGACTTATTGAGAAACAACGACGGAAACCCACGAGCATGGTACATTCCGTGTATATCACAATTAGGTATATTCTTAAATATTTGGAACGACTTAGACAAAGAGGTGGTGCATGAGAAAAACATTCATGTGTGTAAAGGTAGACTTGATAAATGTGGATATGGAGACAGGACAACACGAGCATTGCTCAATTCCTGTATACTACAAATAGGTAAATACACACACACACACGAACAGCCGGAGAGAGAGGTCGTCCCAGGCATCGCTCCTAACCTTGAGTAGTTTCAGGAATTTTGTCTGTCCTGTCTCCTAGGGTCTTTCTTTAAATTTAAAATAATGAAAGTTGGTAGACTACCAAAAATGTAAAGATTTGTTGGCAATAGTATACATGAATGTTTGTGGCTTATTCGGTAACAGCTGTTTAGGTACTTTACCGGTACGTTAAAGATGGCCGAAAATATAAACAATGAGGGAATGGAATTTCAAGGATTTGATGCTAATACTAATGTCATGGACCTGGTGAAAACATTAATTATGAGGATTAGTGAACTTGAAAAAAAAGTAGAGAATCTAGTGATAAAGGATGTGTCAGGAAATACGGAAACCACCATACAGAGTCTAATCCAGTCCAACGAAACAGCCAATGAAGAGATTAAGAATTTGAAGAGGGAAAATGTTGAACTGAGAAGGAAACTTGAAGAGAGTACTAATAAAACGGAGAAGGTGAGTAATGTACTAGAAGAACACAAGGCAAAGTGGGCACACGTAGAAGAAGAACAGAAAGAAGTGGTCAGCTTAAGAGAGATCATCCAGGAAGAAAGGGAAATGAACAAGAAAGAAATGGAAGAAAATGTAGTGAAAATACTGAAGAAAAAAGAGAAAATAGTGAGAGAAACTGTAGAAAGGAACAGATGTGTGGTAGTATTTGGAAACAGGGAAGAGGAAGAAAAGGTTAGGTTCGCAAGACTCGAGAGAGACACGAACATGGTGAGAGGAATATTAGGCAAGATTGACCCTGAAGGAGACAAGTGGGTAAAAGAAATTGAGGAAGTAAGGAGGATAGGGCCTTATAAGAAAGGGGAAACAAGACCAATGAGAGTCAAGTTTACATCAGAAAGTGTAATAAATGAGATACTTAAAGTGACCTGGAAATTAAGCAAAGAGGCGGGGATGGAAAATATTATAATAAGAAAAGATCTGAATGAAGAAGAAAGAGAAGTTTTAAAATCATTAAAGGAAGAAGTAAAGGAAAAAATGATAAGAGGACAGAGGAAGAACGTAATACTTTTTTTTGGAGAGTATTGGATATGAAAGTAAGGAAATGGTATTTAAGGAAATAGAAGTGAAGGAAACTAGGGGGGATGGTTGTGAAAGATCAGAAGTTGAGGAAGTGGTACAGACAGAGAGTAGGAGAGAAGAGGGTATTAATAATGTCAAAAATAATTTGAAGGTGATATATACTAATGTTGATGGTTTCATATCGACAAGGATCGAAATTAATGATTTCTTGAGAGAACATGAACCTGATGTCATGTGCTTTGTAGAGACCAAATTAAGAGAAGATATTGATGTTCATTTGGGAGATGGTAAATACAAACTGTGGAGAAAAGACAGAAAAGAAAAAAAGGGAGGAGGAGTGATGATAGCAATGAAGAACAACATAAATGTAGATACTGTGGAAATGGGAGAAGGCAGGGCTGAAGTGATATATATGAAATTAGAAACTGGAGAGAATGTTAAGAGAGATATGGCGGTAGTGTATGTTCCCCCAAAGACGAGAGCATGGAAGAATGACGAATACCATGAGATGTTGTCAGATATGGCTAGCTACTTGCAAAAAATAATTGAGAAAAGCAATAATATAATTTTGGTGGGTGACTTTAATTGTAAAGAGGTGAACTGGGAGGAATGGTACTCGGGAGGCGGCGAGGATTCGTGGGGTACTATGTTATTAAATATAATAATGAATAATGTGATGACGCAGTGGGTCAAAGAAGAGACACGGTTTCGAGGTGAGGACACACCAGCAAGGTTCGATTTCACCAAAGAACCCGATGTAATAGAATCATTGGAATATCTCTGTCCTTTGGGAAAAAGTGATCACGTGGTCAATGAGTTCCAGATGTTAATAGGAAACGTCGAGCCAAGAGACGAGCTTCATAGACAGGGAAGATACAACTTTGGCAAAGCAAATTTTACAGGATTCAGAAACTTTTTTGAAAATGCGGATTGGAGAAAATTCAGAGAAACAAGAGAGATACAGAGGAAGTGGGATATCTTTCTAGACCTCTATAATTTAGGAGTGGAAAAATTTGTACCAAGAGTAAGAGGGAAAGAAAACAGGAAAAAGGAGTGGTTTAATAGAAGGTGTACGATAGCCAAAAAAGAGAGAGATAAGGCGTGGAACAATTGGAGAAAGAGAGGTAACAACAGAACAAAGGAAGAATATAAAAGAACAAGAAATGAATACACAAGAATACGTAGAGAAGAAGAAAGGAATTTTGAAAAAGGTATAATTGACAAATGCAAGGATGAACCCAAACTGTTTTATAGATTTGTTAATGGCAAACTGAAACAAAAGGAAGGAATCACCAAGCTGAAAGTAGATGGAGAGGTCTTTAAGGATGCGGCAATGCAAGCAGAAATAATGAACAAACGTTTCCAGTCAGTTTTCACTAAAGAAAAGGAGCTTGTGGAAGGGGAGGGAGTGATTAGAAATGTTCCGGTGATGAAAGATATAAAAGTGGAGGTGCATGAAGTGTATAAATTACTGGAAACTCAAGATGTAAGGAAAGCCCCAGGACCTGATGGAATTTCTAATTGGGTACTGAAGGAATGCAGAGAACAACTGGCGGATAAAATTCACAGTTTAATCGTATGCTCACTGGAAGAGGGGAAAGTGCCAAAAGAATGGAAGAGGGCAAATGTGGTACCAATTTACAAGGGAGGAAACAGGGAAGAACCCCTGAATTATAGACCAGTGTCTCTAACCAGCATGGTCGCAAAATTGTGTGAGAGAATCCTGAAAGACAGATGGATAAAATAACTGGAAGAGATGAATATTTTGGCTGAATGCCAGTTTGGATTCAGAAGTGGAAGGTCATGTGTTTCAAACTTGTTGAGCTTTTACTCAAGAGTGATTGATGTGGTACAGGAGAGAGATGGTTGGGTGGATTGTGTGTACTTAGACTTAGAAAAGGCCTTTGACAAGGTACCTCATAAGAGGCTAATGTGGAAACTAGAATATATAGGAGGACTAAAGGGGAAACTTCTGGAATGGATGAGAGACTTTTTGAGAGACAGACAAATGAGGACAGTAATAAAGGAAAAGATGTCTGGATGGAGGGAAGTAACAAGTGGAGTCCCTCAAGGCTCAGTGTTGGCGCCAGTAATGTTCCTGATTTATGTAAATGATATGGTAGATGGAGTGAACAGTTATGCGAGTCTGTTTGCTGATGATGTAAAGATCTTGAGGAAGATAGAGGTTGAGGAGGATTGTAAAATACTGCAGGAGGATTTGGATAGGATACACAATTGGAGCCGGACGTGGGAAATGAAATTTAATGTAAAGAAATGTAAAATATTGGAAATGAGTAAAAGTACCAGGAGACCATCACTGAATTATTTTTTGGGTTATGAATTAATCACAAACAGGAGAGAAGAGAAAGATTTGGGAGTGCTGGTCCAAGATAGTTTGTCACCAGAAAAGCACATTAACAAGATAGTTGGAGAGACTTATAAGCTCTTGACTAACATAAGAGTAGCATTTCATTATATGGATGAGGAAATGATGAAAAAATTGATAGTGGCCATGATCCGCCCCAGGTTAGAATATGCAGCGGTAGTGTGGTCCCCACACAAAAAGAAAGATATAAACAAGATTGAGAGAATACAAAGAACAGCAACCAAGATGGTCCCCAGTCTGACAGACCTGTCATACAGAGAGAGGCTGGAAAAACTGGATTTGCCTTCGTTAGAGGAAAGGAGAAAGAGGGGAGACATGATTGCGGTGTTCAGGACCATGGTGGGAGTAGATAAAATTGACAAAGAAGATCTGTTTGTATGGGATAAGAGAGCAACAAGAGGACATGGAATGAAATTGAAAAAGTCAAGCAGCTTGAAGGATATCAAGAAATATAGCTTTCCTTACAGAAGTATAGACTTATGGAATAGCCTGGACAAAGAGACCATCCAGTCTAAAAACTTAAACGAGTTTAAAGTTAAATTCGACTTATTGAGAAACAGCGACGGAAACCCACGAGCATAGTACATTCCGTGTATATATATTCTTAAATATTTGGAACGACTTAGACAAAGAGGTGGTGCATGAGAAAAACATTCATGTGTGTAAAGGAAGACTTGATAAATGTGGATATGGAGACAGGACAACACGAGCATTGCTCAATTCCTGTATACTACAAATAGGTAAATACAAATAGGTAAATACACACACACACACACACACACACATGTGCTGTATTTCCTTTCTTTATATCATCTTTCTCCAGCTCCTTATCAATACACTGTCCCTTTCTCTAATTTTTCATTCTCTCTCTCTCTCCCCTATCCATCTTATTTTTCTAAAGTCTGTATTTCCGGGCAATTTCTTTTCTCTCTTGCTTTTCTTTCTAGGTACATGCTCACCTGCCAGTGCTTAGCCTTGGGTCCCCCGTTTGGTTCTCCTTTTCTGACTTTGGCCTGGGGATCGAAGCTCACCTGAAAACCAACAGTCAAGATCCTTAGAAACCTTACCAGATTATTATGAATATAATCTGGAGGATGGGTAAGAACCAGACTGGATTCAGGTATCAGCAGGTAGTGAACATGAGCACTAGAATATGAAGGTGAATTATTATAATAAAAGTTTCAAAAGCATAGCTACATGGTCATTAAAACACAGAGGAATTAGGATTATCCACATTCTCAGCACAGTGGCACAACTACATCTACTCTGTGTAACAGACTTATGAAGACAAATCTGCCTTAGGGAAATTAACATACTGGTATATAAAAAGAACAGTTTCTTTACTAAGTTAAATATGTGTCAAACTTTTAATGCTACTAACCAATATTATCTACAGGAATGACTTTTCATCAGTGGCACTGATGCTAATGAAGTGAACAAACATATTTCACCTGTGTGATGCAAAAATAATTCATTCAAATAATGAAAGACATGCAAATTATGCAAATGTTTCTAAAGAGTGATCTGTAAATAATTAAATAAATAAATATATAAATAAATAAAGTACTAAAATGAAAGGTAGCATCTGACTTGCTGATAAATTTTTTCATATATTTATGTAACATTCAAGAAGGTTGTTTTAGTACTGTATCTTGAATGGCATACATATATCTATAGGAAAGATAAAAGAGGACTGTTATGAAATATGCATGCATTTACCTGCCATAATTAGATTTTAATTATTACTGTACTATGTATATACATAAGCTAGAACTAGCAATAATTACTCTCAATGTGAAATGTTTGAAATGGAAATGTATCATAAGGATAAGAATGAAGACAAAATGCATTTTTAAGTGAAGACAACCTTAGCACTGTACTGTACGATCACCAAAACAAGCGATGACTCGCTTTCTTTAAGTTTCGGACAAAACTCCCAGAGACTGGCAATCTTTCTTTACTGTTTTCCATAACTTGCCTGCCGTCCAAACATAATTTATGGTGTTGAAGAAATAAAAGCCATTTTATCTTAAATTCACTCTCATCTTAAATGTTGGGACCAATTGCCTAGCCCCAGGCTCCTATGCTCCTCATGGGGCAATGTAGGATTGGATGATGGATGGATGGATGGATGGATGATCTTGTGAAAATATTACTCAAGGTTCATCTTCAGTATTTCAGATTAACAACAATATTTAAATAGTATGTGATATCTGGAACGTTTTCAGTCACACCCAAGCACCAGCCTGCTGCCCATTTGTCAGTCATGATCACAGGATGAGGGGAGGTGTATCTCTATGTCCTTCATTGTCACACTCCCCCCACTTTTTCCCCACCAACTTAGTCTTTAGTTCTCTTTATCGTCACGCCTGGTTTTGACCACCACCTTATCCATCTTCTTTTACGAGACTGCCCTATAGATTCAATTACTTGTAGAAATTTCATCGCTGGCAGAAATTACTACCCTTTTTGCTTGGTCTAAAACTGCCAAACTTCCATCCTGAATGCCGAGGTGTAGAAACATATAAATACAGTACAGTGGAACCTCGGACCTCGAAGGTCTCACATGTTGAACAAATCGGACCTCGACCAAAAAACTCATGAAATTTTTGCTCCAAAGGTCGACCAAAATATCGGACCTCGACCAACCCGAACGTAGCTGAACGAAGGGAAGCTGGCCGACGGAGGACCCAAGCGACAAGCCGAGCGACAGTCACGCATCCACCTTTGTTGTTCGTCAACGTGGTCGTCCTGCTGTGCTTCACATTTTTCTTGATTCAGTGCAGTATTAGCCCCTAATAATGGCTCCAAAGAAAGCAAGTTCATCCAGTACTGCTACTGGCAGTGAAAAGAGGAAAGTAGTGCGGAAAACAATAGATTTTAAGAAAGAATTAATCGCAAAGTATGAAGAGGGTGTTCGAGTGTCTGACCTGGCCAGAGAGTATGGCATGGCCAAATCGACCATTAGTACCATACTGAAAAACAAAGATGCTATTAAAGCAACCAATGTTGCCAAAGGATCGTTTTTAGTTTCTAAGCAAAGACCACAAATAATTGAAGACGTGGAAAAATTATTGCTTATCTTCATCAATGAGAAACAGTTAGCAGGAGACAGTGTTAGTGAGGATATAATTTGTGAAAAGGCAAGAGAAATATACAGTCACCTCGTAAAGGAAAGCCCTGGTACCAGTGCTGAAACTTTTGATTTTAAAACAAGCAGAGGGTGGTTTGAATAGTTCAAAAGGAGAAGTGGCATACACAGTGTGGTTCATCATGGGGAGGCGGCGAGTGCAGACCAAAAAGCGGCCGAGAAATTTAAGGTCGAGTTTAGCAATTATGTCAAGGCTGAGGGTTGTGTTCCGCAACAAGTGTTCAATTGCGATGAAACAGGGTTATTTTGGAAAAAAATGCCCAAAAGGACCTACATTACTCGTGAAGAAAAAACACTGCCAGGATACAAGCCAATGAAGGATAGATTCACACTCTTGCTTTGTGGCAATGCAAGCGGTGATTTTAAGGTCAAACCACTGCTTGTTTATCATTCAGAGAATCCGAGGACTTTCAAAGCAAACAATGTTATGAAGAGTAAATTGGCTGTTATATGGAGGTCTAATCCCAAGGCTTGGCTGACCAGGCAATATTTTACTGACTGGATTGTCGAAGTGTTTGCACCCAGTGTTAAAAAATATTTGCAAGAAAAAAATTTGCCTTTGAAATGCCTTCTTCTGATAGACAATGCTCCTGCTCACCCTCCAGGTTTGGAGGATGACTTAGGTGCAGAGTTTGATTTCATCAAAGTAAGGTTCCTACCCCCTAACACAACACCTTTAATCCAACCCATGGACCAGCAAGTGATTTCAAACTTCAAGACACTGTATACAAAATTCCTGTTTCAAAGGTGTTTTGAAGTGACCAATGACACGGAACTGACCCTCAGAGACTTCTGGAAAGATCACTTCAACATCCTTCGTTGCATAAATCTTGTTGATCAAGCCTGGAACGAAGTGAGTTATAGAACAATGAACTCAGCATGGAGGAAACTGTGGCCAGATTGTGTTACAGAGAGAGACTTTGAAGGCTTCCAGGCTGCTGAAGCTACGGGTACGAGTGCTGGAGTTGCTGAGGATATTGGTGATGATAAAATTCTTGAGGATATTGTGTCTCTGGGCCCAAGTTTGGGCTTGGAGATGGACAATGATGATGTGGAAGAGCTTTTGGAGGAACATTGTACTGAGCTTAACACCGAAGAACTTGTACACCTCCAAAATGAGCAGACAAAGACTTTGGTGAAGGAAATGTCTTCAGGGGAAGAGGATGCAAGGGAGGATGCACCAACTTCATTGTTCCAAGAAATGTGTGGAAAGTGGGGTGATCTTCGAAGTTTTATGGAAAAATATTACCCTGATAAAGGTGAAGCCAACAGAACACTAAACCTTTTCAATGACACTCTCATGAGTCACTTCCGTAAAGTGTTAAGACGTAGGCAAAAACAAATCACATTGGACAGGTTTCTGGTCAAAGACAGTAAAAGAAAAGAAAATCCTGAAGCAGAGTTACCCAAACCCAAGAGAGTCAAAAGAGAGAGAACACCCAAAGGCCAGTTACCCCAAGTTTTTATGGAAGGGGACTCCCCTTCCAAGCAATAAGTTCCATCCTCCCTTTCCCTCCCTCACCACCATCAACGTGCGCCAAAAACTCGCCACCAAAAAGGTAAATAATATCAAATTTAGTTCAGTTTAGTCTTCTTGTGCAATATTTTATGTATTGTTTTACTTTCTATGTCTTATTTACTCTTTAACCATGCAATTTTATGTATGATATAACATAAGAAAAATTAAATAGGTAAGCATCTGGGGTCTTGGAACGGATTAAAATGATATACATTATTTCTTATCAGGAAAATTATTTAGGTCCTTGACCAATTCGGTCCTGGAACAGCCTTCCAGAACGGATTGTGTTCGAGGTCCGAGGTTCTACTGTACTACATTATGATACTAGTCAGGAAAAAGTGCTTTGGAAATACTGTGGAGCCATAGTATTGTCCTGTCTCCACTGGACTATGTGAGATAAGCTGCAAAAGGATGAGAATCTGGGCCAAGTAATGGTAAAAGAGTATAGTTGTTCTCCAATAATCTCATGTTTTACTAAATCCAGCGGACAGCCTTCTTTGTTGCCATTTATTACTCAACTGTTTGTTCACGGTGCACATGGTTTTGCACTGACAGCTTTGTTTTCCCGCCTGAATTTCATTCCACACAGAGATTTAAATGTGGATAAGAATATACTTTTAGATGTTTATTTTCATGATGTGATGACACTTATGATATGGATATTACTTTTAACTACAGATTTAATTTTACCTGACATTTTCCCATCAGTACTGTCGATTTAGGATGTAAAACAAGCATTACGAGAGTTTCTCCACATTTTAATCCTGAAACCATTGCGCAATAGGCTGGGCATTTATGGCTAGAGTCTCAACTTTGGAATATTGTGGTTTCCTCTCATGTAACGCGAGACATACACAGTATCAACACTTACATACTGCTTTTTGGTGTTGTTTAACTAAATACTGCTCTATCCAGTATGGGAAATATAACTAGGCAGTGGCAGTTATCAGATACCATTTTCTGGACGAAAAGTACTGGGAATCAGGTTATCACTTCTTTGGGCATTTGTACAGTACAGGAATGCATTAGGGTAAACTGCAAATACCACACTTACCATCAAATCAAACTTATTCCATCATTGGTAGGTGATGTAAAATGAAACCACTGAATGAAAAGAATGTCACTCCCACATAACCATCAGGCCTCACCTCATCCAGCTGTTTCATCTTGGGAATGTTGCCATCTGAGAGATTGACTTGGGAAACACTATCCTCATTGTTGAAACCCTCGCCCTCTGAGAAATTTGCCTCTGGGAACTGGAGTTCTCGGTAATTGTGCTCATGCCCCTGGAATTCCTCCTGAAAGCTGTACTCTTGTGGGTATTGGGGTCTGCGCTCCTGGTACCCCTCCAGCTCCTGTTCTCTTCCACCTTCCTCATGCCTCCGAGGTGTGCAGAAAGCAAACTGGGATTCTCTTGCATTGAAATCAGAAAGCTCGATGATCTCGGGTCGGTCATCATCTCCTGAGGATGAAGGGTTAGGGTGATTTTATACAGAAGCATGCTTCTGGGTTTTCACAGTACTTATTTCTCATAATTATATTATGTTAATAAATACCACTTTAAAGTTTTTAAAAAAATTATTCAATGCATAATGTTGTGGTATCATGATACAGGCCATGCTTCTTTAAACAGCAAAACAATGAAACAGGGTCTTTCACATCAAGAC
The DNA here is from genome assembly GCF_032717465.1 of Coenobita brevimanus. Taxonomy (NCBI): domain Eukaryota; kingdom Metazoa; phylum Arthropoda; class Malacostraca; order Decapoda; family Coenobitidae; genus Coenobita; species Coenobita brevimanus. The sequence goes on from NC_137053.1 coordinate 54,062,793, forward strand.
AAATCCAAATCCATAAAGGGGAATACACTAATTCATATATGTCTCAAATTAATGTCACATACACTGTACTTGTCTGAGAGACAGTAAAATGTAGAAGAGGTAATAATAACAGCAAAAAGAGAGTTAAAACTTTGAAATGCAGTTGGAGACAGCTGCCCTGTAAATGTTCAAAAGGTCAGGTAAAAACACGTACACTAGTGTTTCAACTATACTCTGATAACTAATGACATGTAAAAAACTGTGCAGTTTTACTGTCGTCCTATTGATCTACACTGCTATATTGTAAACAAACTCATAAAATAACTTTATACAAAGTCTGATATATACTGCACATTACTACAGCATATGGCATTCTAATGTCATTAAATCTATAATAAACAAAACTGAAAAGAGAATATGAAAACCCTAGTGCAATCTGTTTCTAAAGACAGCAAAATTCCGATGTGTGCAGTACAACTTATGCATTATGGCCACTACTTTAGGTACCAGCAGAGAGAGGTTTTCAGTAATCACAAAAAAAAAAAAAAAAAAAAAAAAAAAAAAAACTAAGATGCCAAGTGGAGTACTGGACTAAGACACACATAAATATGGTTAAAACATGTAAAAAGAAAAAAAAGGAGAAAAAAGAAAGTGATTTAGGAGTCAGTCCATTTTACTGGTGGAAAAAATACTGTAAAACAAACATTTAAACTGAAAATAGAAAAAGAGAAGTACTGCTGAAACATGAGGATTTAGAAAGAGATAACTACTGGTATATTACTGTAAATTAACCAAGCCTTGAGAAAACTGTAATGATTACTGTTAAGGTGAAACAATTAAAAACATTTAATGTGCTACATTGATTTGCTATGTGAATAAAAATAATACAGTACTTGAGGTGTATTCAAGTTACATCTATTACGTTACAACTATGCATGGTATTAACCATTACTATAACTCCATTTAATTTGAAACTCTATTTACGTGCCATTTGGACAAGGACGAACATCAAGATAATCTAACTAGTGCACCAATGCCAATCATGGTTTAAGGCTTCCTACCGTTACCTTGAAATTTAACCCTCTTTCCATTTACAGTATTCTTGTCCATGTGTCCATTTTCTTGAAGGCCTTGAGTCAATCTCGAAAGGGAGATGCTCTTGGCTGGGTAAGAGAGGGTGAACACAACAGAGACACAGTGAAAGAGTACAGAAATCATTGAGTGAATGTGATGAATGTAGTACTTATGAAGTCAAGAAAATCATTAAGTCTTGTCAATGCAATGGATGATACGGTGTTTGCAGAAAACTCATACTCCGCTTAAAGTGAAGAGTGGATAAAACACAAATTAATGACTGAGGAAAGTTAATATTGGAGCTAGTGCACAATATTGTATGAAATATACAAATGAATGTAACAGAAGAAATAATTACAGAATACAGCACAAAACTATTTTATTATAGTTGGTGAAACGTTCAGCCATCACATCTGTAACAGTATGTGTTTCAAATGTATTGAACTAGTAAAGATTATCAGTTGTGGAACAGTGATGTATAGACCTTACTTGAAGTTTTAACAATATACAGTAAAAGTCCTCCATTCCGACCACCAATAACACTATGTAACACAATTTTTGTTCCTGGCTAGTGGGTGTCATTTTCTGATAGTTTTGGTCTCAGAACCATGAAAAATGGCTATTACTCTTGTCAGACTTCGCTTTTGTGACTAGAAGAGTGATTTTTATGACCTAAAACACGTGAAAAATGGCTACCTAGGCAGAATGAGGTGAGTTCTTGAGTGAACGAAAAGCTTCACTTCATAAATGATTTTACACGTGTCTGCGTATGCCAATGTTAGCATTGCACGTCATTTTGCTGTGCTCGGTGACTGGCTGAAGCACATTATTCGAACACGAACCGTTTCTGACGTGCAGTACCTTTCCGGGTGTGGGCTCTGTCAGTTTAAATGAAGTCAGTCTGAGTGGAGCTTAGTTGAAAGGCTTGTAAATTTATATTACATATCAATTCTTTATAGAATTATGGATGAATTGTGGATTTTTACATTAAATGTGCTAATTTTGTGGTATTCTAATTTCTATACCACTGTTTTTGTTTTTTCAATCATTGGAAACATGAATGCATCTATTATTTCAGAGATGTCATCTAGAGGTTGTAAGAATTCAGCTGATGCATTTTGCTATATTTGTCGTCAATTTATTAAAACGAGAAAGAAGAAATATTCTGTTGAAGCATCTGTCAAGACGTGTGAAGCTTATAAGGCATATTTTGACAACGTGAAATGGGAGCCACTTGTGGACCCTAGAAAAGTACTAATGCCACCTTTACACATCAAATTGGGCCTCATGAAACAATCTGTCAAGGCTCTGGACAAGTGGTCAGTGGCATTTCAGTACCTATGAGACTTCTTTCCCCAGCTATCGGAGGCAAAAATCAAAGCTGGTATTTTCGCTGGCCCACAGGTTAAGAAGATCCTGGAGTGCATGGATTTTCCCAACAAGCTTTCAAAAGTGGAAAAAGTGACTTGGAACAGCCTGAAAGCAATGGTTCATGGTTTTCTTGGAAATCACAAGGATGAGGACCATGTGGAGCTGACTGACAACCTCATAAAAAACTATGGTGCCATGGGCTGTAAAGTGTCACTCAAGATTCATATGCCTCATTCCCATCTTGATGAATTCAGGGACAGCATGGGTACATATTCTGAAGAGCAAGGAGAATGCTTCTATCAAGATATAAGGGACTTTGAGAGAAGATACCAAGGACAGTATAACATAAGCATGATGGGGGACTATATTTGGGGGCTGGTCCATGAAAGTGATTTACTATACAATAGCAAATCGTGAAAAAATGTTCGTTTCTAGACTTCTATGATTTCATTCATTATGTATTCAATATTGTTACATGCCACTTTTCATATTTATGTGTCATCTTCTGGCTCCTCACGAAGGAAAACACAAACCCACTCGTTCTTTCTGCAGATAATTAGTAAATATAAATAATCACTCTCCTGTTTACAAAAGTGAAATTTTAGGATGATAATATATGTTCTCTATAGTTTTGGAGCAAAACAAATACGGAAATAGTACTTATTACACAGAAAAAGATTTTTTTTTTTTTTTTTTTGTTACACGGTGTAATCTGAACATCCCAATATTCCGAATTTTTCAAGGAAAAATTTTTCAAAATTTTCTGGGCTTTATCTATGGGTTTATCTGGCTTGGACTTGCTCTTGAACTTGGATGTACCTACCCGCAACTATTCAGCTACACTTCTAAGCATTTCCGGCATCTAAAACAATAACTCATATCATTTTAAGTGTTTATTTAATGATCATGTACATATTTCTAATGTTTTCAAAGGTTCCTCCCAATAGTTAAAAAAAAAAAAAAAAAAAAAAAAAAAAAAAAAAAATGTCTGAATGACCCTTGATCCCGTGCCATTTAGATTACAGGACTTTTACTGTATCCATCCATCCATCCATCACCCAATCCTACTTTGCCCCATGAGGAGCGTAGAAGCCAGGGGCTAGGCATGTTGGTCCTGACATTTAAGATGAAAGTGACCTGCCTCACTCATCCCTGAGTGGCATTCTGTGAGCAATAACCCCAACCATCCCTTGGATATAAACCTTCACCAGCTCAATGCAACTGAAGCGCCGCAATTACCCACTAAACCACCAGGTGCCATAATTTGGTTATATGGTTACCACCCAGCATTGTAAATGGTTTCCTGGTGCACAGGAAACCATTTGGCTTGTCACTCAGTGTAGTCACCCATAGGCAGAAGAAGAGGAAAGAACGAAGGAAAGGAAGACAAAAGAGGGAGTGTAAAGTCACTCGTAGGCAGAAGGACGAGGAAAGAATGAAGTAAAGAAAGACAGAAGAGGAAGGAAGGAATGGAGGGAGGAGAGGAAAGGGCAGACACCTGAGAGAAGCACTACATCGAGTGAACAGACAAAGAATTATGTTCAAGGTGCTGGTATCCGGTGACCCCCTGTATTGCAAATTCTTGAGTTGTATGGTCAGGCTTTACACAGTGGCCTTGAACTGTGACCCATACATGGCTTATATGGAAAGGGCAAACTGTATGCACACATTAATATTGCAATATAAAGCCTGCCTGACATCTTAAACTGCCCACACAGTGACACCACACTCTTCACAGTGTCCTCCAGGTGACCTACAATGTTAGAGATGGATTGGAGACCACTTTCCCTTGCCTTAACTCCTAAGACTTGGATCCCTTCCTTATCACTCCCATTATCACTGTACATCAAATGGTGCTTTACACTCCTTAAAACTTACTCTTTCATGTTTGTTTTACTATCTTTATGGCAATACTGTATGTCTTGTGGCAGCACATCATTAATGTACTGAGGACAAGAGTTTTCTTGTAAGGTTGTGAATGGAAGTGGGGATTAGCTTTGAAATTTTTTGAACACACAGGCTATAAAAAAATGCTTCTTATGTTATCATTTAGTTTTTCCATACATGGAACAGACCCTGGATAAATTATATGTGTAAATCAAGGGGCTACCCTGTATCTTTAATGCACTGCAGTAGGCCTGTTGTTGCAGTTGCTGTCACCCAGGTTTATCTGCACATGAACTTGATGGACTGCAGAATGAAGCAGCCTTTCTTCCACATCTATATTCTGGTTGATAATTATGCTGCTGAGGGATGTTTGTGTAACCGGGCAGCAGAAGTGCTAGGTTATATCAGTACTTCCATATGAAGGTGTCCCTCTCCACCACCACTGAAGTATGTAAATTGTCATAATCATCCCGATCTCTTTTTCCCACCCACAGGTAGGGTAAGATGGGGTCCAATGAACAAGAAAAAACCTGATGGAGAACAAATTAACAGCATGCTCAACTGTCAAGTCCTTGGAATCCTGACTCCTCCTCACATGAATAACTTTCATACTTATCCACTCCACATTATTTATCATTTAGTCAATCCACTGACTATCAAATCACGGGGTAAAAACGAGGTGCCAACCCTTGTCCCCTTGTCATACAAATATCCTTACAAAAATCTTTGACCTAGCTCAATTCCCTGTCAGTTCCCTAGCCTCGTCAACCCCCATACCATGATTTCTCAAACTTAAATACCATACCTATCCACTTTCATCTTTAGTTTACTGTGTTTGCTCTTGCCTTCAAACTCAGATAAATCTTTTTCAGCTTTTTATGCTCATTCTTTCCATATGACAATACCATCTATGTACATTCCCTTCAACTCCAGTGTCCACAGACTTCCTTCCTTAGCAACTTCAATGAATCATATTCTTCCATATCCTAACTACCTGCACTCTACATCCATTGCCACTTCTCTTACTTTTGACTTTTTATTTTCATGTCAGAACAAGGTCTCACTCCAACCTGGGGGCAATAAAACTCATTCGTGCAATCCTCTCTCAGCCACCACATTCAGGTCTGTTTTATATCAAGGTCTCCATAGCATCAGCAACTTTCCTTCCTAGGGCTACTCTATTTTTCATTTCCTTTGCCCATATACCTCCCTCCTCTGCTGCACTCAGTTACTTAAACCTCTCTCATCAACAGAAGTCTCCCTCCATTCATCATCACATCACACTGGGATTCACCTCTTTATCATCACTTTGCTCTTATTTACATTTACTGTCAAAGCACAACATGCACAGATGAATACAACATTAACACAACAGTATAGTATAAGATGAGGGCATAAGTATTATCCTGTAAGTATGTTACACCAATTGGCATGAAGAACATAAAAGTGCCAGACATGTACTAAATATATGTACTTTAATTGGAATGGTATGGCAGTTCAAAAGTCAGTACAGTTTAAATATTCCAAAATGCATAACAAAGTTATCAAATGCAAACCTCTTCACTAATGCAGTTCAACAGAAAGTAAGAATACAACTCCTGTACAATAATTCTCTTTACCTGCATTCCATCATCAAATACCTCTCCTCCAGAAATATCAGCAAAGTAAAAAAGTTTCTCACTGTAGGTGGGATTTTAAACCAGTATGGCACAAACCCAGTACTATACAGCTATTTGACACATACCAATTTAAGCTCCAGAAGGATCAGGCTAGTGGAGTACCATAACAAAAGCTTTCAACTCTTGTAACTCACCAACTATAGTCATGCGCTTGTAGCCTTTCATCTGAGGATCGGTGCCTGCATCTTCCTCTTCACAGCGGGTGTGCATCTCTGGCTCACTGAATGCTTGTTTAACACCTCTTTCAGGCATCACATCTTCTTGTGAACTATTTTTGACTTCTTCCTCCTCTTCCTCCCTTTCTGTTGCATCCTCCTTTTCGTCTTTTCTTTTCTTCCGGCGAAATATATAATCCTGGGGAGTTAGTTCATGTTGAAGTTCATACAAATATAGATACTGTATGTTCATTCATTGTAAGTTTAGGTATTAAATGGTAGCATATATATATATATGTGTGTGTGTGTGTGTGTGTGTGTGTGTGTGTGTGTGTGTGTGTGTGTGTGGAGTACAGAGGGTGGATTGGATACAAAATAATGTGATTCATGAAAGATATGGAATAAGGAAGTCTATGGACACCAGAATCGAAGAGAGTGTAATGAGATGGTATGGTTATGTGGAGAGAATGGATAACAAGAGGGTGGTGAAAAAGGTATACCTGAGTGAATTTGAAGCAGGAAAGAGATGAGGTGGGCCAAGGAGAAGATGGAGACGTACGGTGCATGAGTGTGTGAGGAAGAGAGGTTTGGAAGTCAGTGAGGCTAGGGACCTAACAAGAGATCCAGCTGGCTGGATGAATGCTGTGAGGAGAAGCACAAGATCAGGGATTTGGCACCTTTTTTAATGTGGCAACATCCAGATTGATTCTATCGGATATGTTTATGTGAAGCTACAGAATGTGATGAATGTTTTTGGCATACCCGACAGAGCAAGGATTACAGAGGCTTGGATGACGAGTGAATGGAAGCATGACCCATTGGACTAGGCAAATTTGGGCTCTCTGGACATTGCTACTCCTCACCCTGCCCTAAGGTGGGAAAGGAGGTCCAGATGATGATGATGATATGTATATCTATCTATCTATCTATCCATCCACAGCTCGACGCTCTAATCCCGCAAAGGATGGCCACACACAAAACGCCTCCGAGTCGTTGTCACCCACCATTTGATTACCCTCCCCCCAACTCACTCGCCACTCTCTCATATACCTCTCAACTCCATCCCTCCACCTCATCCTCGGTCTACCCCTCCCTCTCCCTCCCTCCATTACACCTACATACACCCTCTTAGTCAGTCTTTCATTCTCCATTCTCTCCACATGTCCAAACCACCTCAGTGTATTTCTCCTAATCTTCTCAACCACATCCACATCCACCCCACAATGTTCTTTCACTTCCTCATTCGTCAACCTATCCCTCCATGTCACTCCACATGCTCCTCTCAAGTAACTCATTTCCACTGCTCTCACTCTTGACTTGTTCCCCTCTTGCAAGGTACATGCCTCGGTTCCATACATCAGAGTAGGGATCACAATACTATCATGCAGTGACTTCTTAACTTCCATACTCACCTCCCTCTTTCTCATCACTGCTTTCAGTGAACCAACAACCTTCCTTCCCTGCTGTACCCTTTCATGCACTTCATCCCCCAAAAGTACCATTCTTACTCATCACACTACCCGAGTACTTAAATACACTCACATTCTCCACATCCTCACCATCCAACCTCACTGTACATTCTGTGACTTCATTCCTCTCAAACACCATAACTTTACTCTTTATTAACGTTCAGATTCCTCTTCCTACACACTATCCCAAATTCATTCACCAAACCTTGCAACTCCCATTCATCTTCACTCAACAATACTGTATCTTCAGCAAAGAGGAACACTGGAATTTTTCAAATCACACCCTCATTCATTAAAGCCACCCCCACATCAACTGCCCTACCTTGCACCTCCTTTACAACCCCATCCATGTATATACAGTAATCCCTCTATTATCCGGACGCCCAATATCTGAACATCCCCACTAACCGGACATATTCGTCCTGGGATCCAATATTCCCACAATGGTCCGAACCCCCCCCTCCCCCCCAAAAAAATTCCCGCCGGTAATTTGAACTTACTGCGCGCGCAGCGGGAGAGCGTTGTTGTGGTGCGTCATTCCTCCTGCGCCCAATAGAGCGCCGCTGCATCCTCCCCACTTTCCGCCTGTCTCTCGCCGTGAGTGCACGCTCATCATTACGGCTGCCCACGTGATCGCTTTTGTGGTGGTGCCTTACCTGCTGCAGGCACTCCTGCTGCTCTCGGGCCTCCTCTTAGTGTGTGTGATGATGGCCCCGCCACCTGAGAAAAGGAAGAGAGTGGTGTTGACTCTGGAGAAGAAACGGGAGATATTGGAGAAAGTAGATGAGGGGTGGTCTTCTTCCCGCATCCTCCGCGAGTTTAACCTGGCCGATCTACTTTGTTTGATATTAAGAGATCCCGAGACAAACTCATGCAGTACACGGCTGACTTCTCGTCGAGAAGCAAAAAAAACGAGGAGAGGAAGGTGATGTTTACCCCCAAATTTGCAGAAATCGACCGTTCCACGTTGATTTGGCATCGACAACAACGTGCTGCTGGTATAATCGTATGTGGAACGGAGCTGAAGGCTGCTGCTGAGAAGTTCGCAAGGCTTCATGACGCCCTAAACTTCAAGGCATCCGAGGGTTGGCTCTTTGCGTTCAATTTACGGCATGGCCTTACCAACCGTAAAGCTCATGGCGAAGCTTTGGACGCTAACGAGGATGGAGTTGACGAGTTTCGGCACAAGGTGAAGGGCTTGATCGACAGGGAGGGTCTAACTCTCGGTCAAGTCTACAACGCTGACGAAACAGGTCTACTCTATCGCTCGCTGCCAACAAACACTCTAGCCGAGGAGACGGAGAAGCGTGTACCTGGCCGCAAGCTCTCCAAGCAACGGATATCTGCTTTGTGTTGTGCCAATGCTAACGGCATGCACCGGCTTAAGCCCATTGTTGTTGGCCGCGCAAAGCAGCCTCGGTGTCTTCGTGGGGTGATGGATGTCCTTCCTGTCGTCTGGTACCATTCTTTGAAGGCACGGTTTACAGCCGTGATCTTCAAAGACTGGTTCCACCGCCACTTCGTCAAGGAGGTCATCAATTACCAGACGAAGACACTGGGAATCCCGCGCGACCAGGTAAAGGCCCTCCTTCTCCTCGACAATGCACCTGCCCACCCGTGTGACAAGGACTTGGTTGCTGAGAATGGCCGGATTAGGTGCATGTTTCTGCCACCTAATACGACTGCTCTCATCCAACCAATGGACCAAGGAGTGATCATGGCAACAAAGCGCCTATACCGAAGGAAGTTCCTGGACGAGGTGATGGTTGTTCTCGAGGACGAGGACGAGCGCAGGAAGGGATGGGACACATGAGGCAAGCGGACTTTGGAAAACCTTCGCCGCTACAACATCAAGTCTGCGCTGTACAACTGGGCTAGTGCATGGAAGGAAGTTCCTGTGAAGACTCTGGAAAATGGTTGGTCTCATCTGCTTCTCGGAACGGATGTGGAGTACGATTTTCTAGGGTTTGACGTGGATGACTTCCATGCACGGCTACGTACGCACGGCGACGATGTTGATGTGGATGATGTTCGTAAGTGGTTGGATGACGACGAGGGCGATCCTGGGTATCAGACATTGTCTGATATCGAGATCACGTCTTCAGTTGCAGGTGTCAGTACCGAGCTTGAAGATTCCGACAAGGAAGGCGACGATGATGCAGACTCCTCTCAGCAGGACACTACTCCAGCCATCCCCAAGCTGAGCGCACTCCGGGAACATCTAGAGTTCGTCCTAGACTACCTGGAACACCCGGACTGCGACAGGGAGATGGGGCCCTTGGGACTTGAGGAGGAAGTGTGTGCTTTCAGGCAGCGCATCATCAATCGTCAGAATCGTCGGTCATTGCGTCAATCAACCATTGACAATTTTTTCAGGCCCGTGACCCCCGCTGTGCCCAGCCCTGGCTCCACTCCGTTGCCTCCCCAAGACAGGCCCTCATGCTCCGAGCCACAGCCCAGCACATCAGCCACAGTGGAGTCACCGCTCAACATGAGTTTGCGGCTGTCTTCAGAGTCGTCTGCAGTGGGTACGCCATCACCACGACCCAGCGACGCACCCCTAGGTCACCTGCCAGTGATACTCTTGGACTCTGACAGCGAATAAATAGAAAGAACTTCTCCACTAGACCACACGGGAATTTACAGTGTTGTCCAGTGAAAAAAAAACAGTGTGTTGTGTTAAGGATTTACAGTTGTGAGAGAAAAAGACTCATTTGGAACAAAATTTAAGGTAAATAGACTTGTTTGTTTTGGCTTTGGAAAATTATTAGAAGAATGGGAAAAGTTAAAGTGCAGAGTGCAACACTTAGTAAGTTACAATGTAGCATTAGTTAGACAAGAGTGCGCACTGTGAAGAGAACGGACTTCTGTGTGCGATTGACTAAGTTCAGTGCACGACTTCAAGAACAGTGTACTGGAAGTGCTTCAGGAAATCCTTCTTACTGTCAGAGTCCGAGAGGAGGCGCTTACTCATCGAGGTGGCCATGGACTTGCTGTAAGTAGGCAGAATGTTTCATACCGTACTTTTTTCCATACTATACTTACCTCACTTCACTCTTTTATGTCCTTTATTGGTGTGAAGAGGGTGTTAGGAGCTATGCATGTGCAGCAGGAAGGTGTTTTTCTGAGTTAGGCTAGGTTAGGGTCCATAAGTACCAGTCTAGAAGCCAGTCACCAGAATGTTTAATATTGTATGAACGTACTTCTAAACCCTCATTTTATGCTTCTTTTGCATTTATTTCAGTCATTTATGTGCCTTATTGGTGTGATTTGGGTCTTAAATAGGTGCTATGCATGTCCAGAGGGAGTTGTATAGGTGTTTCTCTGAGTTAGGGTCCATAAGTACAAGTCCATAAGCTGGGGCCCAATATGCGGACAGGACCACTATCCGGACCTGTCTATGGCTCTATTACGTCGGATATTGGAGTGATTACTGTATTAAACAGCCATGGAGACATCACACAACCCTGTTTCAGTCCCACACTGAGATCAAAGAACTCATTCAGCTCGCTATCCACTCGCACCGCAGCCCTAGCTCCTTCGTACATACTCTTCACGGCACTCAACAATTTCCCCTGCACTCCTTATATTCTTAATACGTTCCGCATACCTTGCCTATCTATTCTGTCATAAGCTTTCTTCAAGTCCATGAAGGCAGCATACACTTTCTTTCCCTTCTCTAGATACTTCTCCACTAAACATCTTAGAACAAATATCTGATCTACACACCCTATTCCCTTCCTAAATCCCCCTTGTTCTTCTCCAACTAGCTCCTCTGTCATATGCCTAACCCTATCAATGAGTATTCTACCATATATTTTTCTAGTCACACTAAGAAGGCAAATACCCCTATGGTTACCACATACTTCTCTCTCCCCTTTTCCTTTGTACAGTATAAAGGAACAATTATACCTGATTTCCAGTCCTCTGGAACCCTTCCCTCTTCCCAAGCCAATCTACACAACTTCCACATCCACTCCACTACAATCCCACCCCCATACCTCAGCATTTCACCACACACTCCATCAATTCCTGGGGCCTTTCCCATCTTCATCTTCTTCATTGCTTCCACTACTTCTGGCCTACTGATCTACTGATCTCTTCCTCCCTCCTCTCATCTCTTCTTCTCCCAGCCATTTCCCAACCACTTATACTCGTATTGCTATCACTCTCTACATTCAACAAATTCTCAAAGTGCTCCTTCCATCTCCTCAATTTCTCTCTCTTCTCCACCAACAATCTATTATTCCTATACATATATATATATATATATATATATATATATATATATACAGTAATCACTCTAATATCCGGACGCCCAATAACCGAACATCCCCACTAACCGAACCTTATCGTCCTGGGATCAAACATTCCCAAAATGGTCCGAAAATCCAAAAAAATTGGGAAAAAAAATCGATTTTTTGCCGTCCGTAATTTGAACTTGCCGCGTGCGCCGCGTGAGAGCATTGTTTTGGTTCGTCATTCCTCTGACGTCCGATAGAGCGCCGCTGCATCCTCCCCACTTCCCGCCTGTCTCTCACCGCGACAAGAGTCACCGCTCGACGTGAGTTTGCGGCTGTCTTCAGAGTCTTCTGTAGTCGGTACGCCATCACCACTACCCACCGATGCACCCCTTGGACGCCTGCCAGTGATACTCTCGGGCTCTGACAGTGAATAAACAGCAAGAACTTCTCCACTAGACCACACGGGAATTTTGAGTGTTGTGCAGTGAAAAAACGGTGTGTTGTGTTAAGGTTTTCAAGTTGGGAGAAAAGACTAAGTAGAAAAGAAATTTAACGTAACTAACCTTCTTTGTTTTGGCTTTGGAAACTTAAAAAAACTTGGGAAAAGTTAATGTGCAACACTTAAATTTAATGGAACATTATTTGGACTAAAGTGAACACTGTGAAAAGAACGGACTTCTGTGTGTTAGTGACTAAGTTCAGTGCAAGACTTCAGGAAGAGTGTAGTGCAAGTACTTCAGGAAATCGTTCTTACTGTCAGAGTCCGAGAGGAGGCGGTTATTCATCGAGGTGGCCAGGGACTTGCTGTAAGTAGCCAGAATGTTTCATGTTGTACTATTTTCCATACTATATTTACCAGAATGTTTCATATTGTATTTTTTCCCATACTATACTTACCAGAAAGTGTCATACTGTACTTCTTTCCATACTAAACTTACCTCATGCATGTGCAGTAGGAATGTGTTTTTCAGAGTTTGGTTAGGTTCGGTTAGGTTAGGTTCGGTTAGAGTCCATAAGTACCAGAATGTTTATTAATGTATGAACATACTTCTAAACCCACATTTTATGTTTCTATTGCATTTATTTCAGTCATTTATGTGCCTTATTGGTGTGATTTGGGTGTTAAATAGGTGCTATGCATGTCCGGAGGGAGTTGTATAGGTGTTTCTCTGTGTTAGGGTCCGTAAGTACAAGTCCATAAGCTGGGGCCCAATATCCGGACGAAACCAATATCCGAACCTACCGATGGCTCTATTGATCCGGATATTGGAGGGGTTACTGTATATATATATATATATATATACACACATCTCTATCTATCTATTGCCAGACGCCTTAATCCCATATGGGATGGCCAAAAACAAATCACATCCACGTCGCCCTGTCCCCGGCCATTTCACTGCCCTCCCAGCTCACACACCCCTCTCTCATACACCTCTCCACTCCTTCCCTCCATCTCATCCTCGGCATCCCCCTCCCTCTCCCCCCCTCCACCTCACTCACATACACTCTCCTCGTCAGTGTCTCACCCTCCATCCTCTCCACATGGCCAAATCACCTCAGTGTGTTCCTCCTAATGCTTCCTATCACATCCACATCAACACCACAATGCTCCTTTATATCCTCATTTGTCAGCCTGTCTCTTCATGTGACTCCACAGGCTCCTCTTAACCCCTTAAGACCGCAATTGTTTCAGGCAGGGTACCTTCCACAACCACAATTCGGGGGTGTTTTCGCAACTTTCACCAAGGGCAAATTGACTGTGTTCTGGCTAAAGAGGGAGAATATACACACCTGATAACACAATCCATACCCTCGTAGGCCTAATGGTTACCACAAAATCGCACATCAAAAGTTTATAAAAGAAGTTTATGATAGTTACCCCTCGAAAAAAATAAAAAACATGAAAATTTTGATAACTACCTATTTTTCTTATTGAAACAGGTCATTTCAAAGTGTTTTGTCACACCAACCATGAAAACAGGTGTATGTAGATGTGGGGAGATTACTAGACTCTGGGGAGATAAGGTAGGCTGTGGAAAGTAGGCCTATAGGTATGGGGGTTGGAAATAACCAGCTTTTTGCATGAAAAGAAAGCACTTCATTGTGCTCTGTAACATCTACCATGAAAACAGGTGTGTATGTAGGTGTGGGGAGATAACTAGGGTGGGGAGTAGGCCTATAAGGCCTAGGTGGTACTTGGGGAGAAAAATTTTGGCAACAACCAGATTCTCTTGTGGAAACCCTCCATTTCAAAGGGATTTGTCATACCAGCCATAAAAACAGGTGTGTATGTAAGTAAGGGGAGATAAAAAAGGTGTGGGGAGTAGCCCTACAAGGCCTCACAGTCATTCCAGAACTAACACAGACGCATATAAATGTTGATAACCATCAAGGACATCAAAATAAAGTTGAATAATGCTGTAAATGTATGCATGAGAAAGGAAAAAAAAAAGGCAATAATTTGTTTCCAATTTCTCTTTTTACTGTCCCAACTTCTCGTTACACATTTATCACACCATTACAATTATCACATTAGCGATGCAGAAAGTTAAATCGGGGAAAGCCCCAGGAATTGATGGAGTGTGTGGTGAAATGCTGAAGCATGGGGGAGAGATAGTAGTAGAATGGATGTGGAAGATGTGCAGATTGGCCTGGGAGGAAGGTAGAATCCCGGAGGATTGGAAGTCAGGTATAATTATTCCATTGTACAAAGGAAAAGGGGAAAAAGAAGTGTGTGGTAATCATATGGGCATTTGTCTTCTTAGTATAATAGGAAAAGTGTATGGTAGGATACTTATTGACAGAGTTAGAGAAAGAACAGAGAAATTAGTTGGAGAAGAACAGGGAGGCTTCAGGAAGGGAAGAGGTTGTGTAGATCAGATATTCATTCTTAGATCTTTAGTGGAAAAGTTTCTAGAGAAGGGAAAGAAGTTGTATGCGGCTTTCATGGATTTGGAGAAAGCATATGACAGGGTGGATAGACAAGGATTGTGGAAAGTGTTAAGAATATATGGAGTAGATGGGAAGTTGCTGAATGCTGTGAAGAGTATGTACGATGGTGCGAAGGCTGCAGTGCGTGTGGATGGTGAACTAAGTGAATTTTTCTCTTTGAAAGTTGGGTTGAAACAGGGATGTGTCATGTCTCCATGGTTGTTCAATCTGTACATGGATGGGGTAATAAAAGAGGTACAAGGTAGGGTAGTGGATGTTGGAGTGGCCCTGGTGAGAGAGGATAGTATATGGAAACTCCCTGTACTGTTGTTTGCAGATGATACTGTGTTGTTGAGTGAAAACGAAGGGGGAGCTGCAAGGCTTGGTGGATGAGATTGGGAAAGTGTGTAAGAAACGGAATCTAAAGGTGAATGTAGGGAAGAGTAAAGTGATGTACAGCGAGGTTGGATGGTGAGGAATTGGAAAATGTGAGTACGTTTAAGTACGTGGGTAGTGTGATGAGTAAGGATGGAGGTTTGAAGGATGAAGTGCTTGAAAGGGTACAGCAGGGAAGAAAAGTTGCTGGTTCTTTGAAAGCAGTGATAAGAAACAGGGAAGTGAGCATGGAAGTGAAAAAGTTACTACATGACAGTATTGTGATACCAACTCTAACGTATGGAAGTGAAGCTTGGACGTTGTTGGAAGGACACAAGTCAAGAGTGAGAGCAGTGGAAATGAGTTATTTAAAAGGAGCCTGTGGAGTCACATGGAGAGACAGGCTGATGAATGAGGATATAAAGGAGCGTTGTGGTGTTGACGTGGATGTGATAGGAAGCATTATGAGGAACACACTGAGGTGGTTTGGCCATGTGGAGAGGATGGAGGGTGAAAGACTGACGAAGAGAGTGTATGTAAGTGAGGTGGAGGGGGGAAGAGGGAGGGGGAGGCCAAGGATGAGATGGAGGGATGGGGTGGAGAGGTATATGAGAGAGGGGGGTGTGAGTTGGTAGGAGGGCAGTGAAATGGCAGGGTACAGGGCGACATGGAGGCGATTTGTTTGTGGCCACCTCGAACGGGATTGAGGCATCTGGCAATAGATAGATAGACAGATCATTATACTTCATCACACATATCATTACAGTTTCGGCAACAACCAAATTCTCTTGTGGAAACTCTCCATTTTATTGGAATTTATCACACCAGCCATGAAAACAGGTGTGTTTGTATGTATGGGGAGATGAAACAGGTGTGGGGAGTAGTCCTACAAGGCCTCATAGTCTTTTGAAAACTAACACAGTCAGACACTACTCAGAGGTGCTAATCTGGGCATGTAGGAAAAAAAAGAAAAAAAAGAAAGAAAGAAAAAAAAAGATGCGTCGTATGTAGTACAATATACAGCATTCTCCAACTATGTATGTACAGAAACTGGTAGGTATGAAGTGAGAAATGAACAGAGTGAGGTGTAAAAATTTCGGAAGAAGTAGAAATAATATGAAACAGGTACGTACATCAGGCCTGACACTCGGGAGCCTGTTTGGGGTTGGAAGGGTAGTGAGGGACAAGGAGGGAGAGATGGGGTGGGGTTTGGAGGGAGGGACAAGGCTAGCAGGGAAGGAGGAGGGGGAAGATAGGGTGGGAAGGGATGCATGTTGTTGTGGGAGGAGAGATGCAGTTGCCTGGGTGGGAGAGTGATAGGGGACAAGGATGGTGTGACGGAGTGGAGTAGAGGGTGGCATGGAGGCGGCCGAGAGGGGGGTGCCCCCCCCCACTGCCAGGGTTGGTCTGATCGCCCTTCACGCCACATCAGGGGTGAGTTCTCATTGGCCTGAAGCCATGTGCGTCATAATCGGGGTGGAGCAAGCGCTCTGCAGTTTTTTACAGACCACATTCAACTGACGCGATTAGGCATTTTGGCATAAAACTTAAATAGCATCAATTGATGTGATTAGGATTTAAGGGGTTAAATAACTCATTTCCACAGCTCTCACTCGACTTGTGTCCTTCCAACAATGTCCAAGCTTCACTTCCATACGACAGAGTCGGTATCACAGTATTGTACATGTAGTAACTTTTTCACTTCCATGCTCACTTCCATGTTTCTTATCACAGCTTTCAAGGAACCAGCAACCTTTCTTCCTTGTTGTACCCTTTCAAGCGTCTCACCCTCCAAACTTCCATTCTTACTCATCACATTACCCAAGTACTTAAACGTACTCACATTTTCCATTTCCTCACCATCCAACCTCACTGTACATTCACTGACTTCACCTCTCTCAAAGACCATCACTTTACTCTTCCCTACATTCACCTTTAATTTACGTTTCTTAAACACTCTTCCAAACTCATCCACCAAGCCTTGCAGCTACCCTTTGTCTTCACTTAACAACACAGTATCATTTGCAAACAACAGTACAGGGAGTTTCCAAACACTACCCTCTCTCACTAGGGCCACTCCAACATCCACTGCCCTACCTTGTATCTCTTTTATTACCCCATCCATGCACAGACTGAACAACCATGGAGACATGACACATCCCTGTTTCAACCCAACTTTCAAAGAGAAAAATTCACTCAGTTCACCAACCACACGCACTGCAGCCTTAGCACCATCATACATACTCTTACAGCATTCAACAACTTCCCATCTACTCCATAATATTCTTAATACTTTCCACAATCCTTGTCTATCCACCCCGTCATATGCTTTCTCCAAACCCATGAACGCCGCATACAACTTCTTTCCCTTCTCTAGAAACTTTTCCACTAAAGATCTAAGAATGAATATCTGATCTACAAAACCTCTTCCTTTCCTAAAGCCTCCCTGTTCTTCTCCAACTAATTCCTCTGTTATTTCCCTAACTCTGTCAATAAGTATCCTACCATACACTTTTCCTATTACACTAAGAAGGCAACTGCCCCTATGATTACCACACATTTCTTTTTCTGCTTTTCCTTTGTACAAGGGAATAATTATACCTGACTTCCAATCCTCCAGGACTCTACCTTCCTCCCAGGCCAATCTGCACATCTTCCATATCTATTTAACTACTATCTCTCCCCCATGCTTCAGCATTTCACCACACACTCCATCAATTCTTGGGGCTTTCCCCAGTTTGACTTTCTTCATTGCTTCCACAACTTAATATATATATACAGTGGAACCTTGGTCCTCGAACGTCTCACATGTCGAACAAATCGGACCTCAACCAAAAAATTCAAGAAATTTTTGCTCCAGAGGTCGACCAAAATATCGGACCTTGACCAACCTGAACGTAGCCAAACGAAGGGAAGCTGGCCGACCGACAGTCACGCGTCCACCTTTGTTGTTCGTCAACGTGGTCGTCCTGCTGTGCTTCACATTTTTCTTGATTCAGTGCAGTATTAGCCCCTAATAATGGCTCCAAAGAAAGCAAGTTCATCCAGTACGGCTACTGGCAGTGAAAAAAGGAAAGTAGTGCGGAAAATAATTGAAGAAGTGGAAAAATTATTGCTTATCTTCATCAATGAGAAACAGTTAGCAGGAGACAGTGTTAGTGAGTATATAATTTGTGAAAAGGCAAGAGAAATATACAGTCACCTCGTCAAGGAAAGCACTGATACCAGTGCTGAAACTTAAATAGGTATGCATCTGGGGTCTTGGAATGGATTAAAATGATTTACATTATTTCTTATGGGGAAAATTAGTTCGGTCCTCGACCAATTCAGTCCTGGAACAGCCTTCCAGAACGGGTTATGTTCGAGGACTGAGGTTCTACTGTATATATATATATATATATATATATACAAGCATACCTTGGTTTAACAATGCAATTGGTTAGGTAAATCCCCATCGTTAGGCGGGGTATCATATATCGGGATACTTTTAACACGTAAAACAATGTGAACCGTTTGCCAGCCTTGGGTTTCCCTGCAAACCAAGTGCAAAACGCACCCAAATGAGCCCCAAAACAAGTTTAACCCACACCGTCCCATCGACGTATGGGTACGTTGCAACATTTTGCATTTGCCAGTCCCGACAACGTACTGGTACGTCGTGCAATTGCAAGGTCCCTAATTTGCATAATTTTCAATTTTCGCGCATGATTTTTCGTACGTATACACGGGACACCTTCCTCTATTCCTCTACAAGATGCCAAGCAAGGACAATGCCTTACACTACATAACCTCCCCCCTCCCCCCCTCATGCCATTTTCTTGGCAATTCACCTGTTACCAGTTCCCTGGCCAGTAAAGACATTCAGGGCCAGAGTGATTCCCCAATCGATGACAATGTGGAGGACAAAGTTTACATACCATTAGAGGAAGAAACAGTCAGAAATAATGATCAGGTAATGTGGCAAAAGAAGGTCAGGTATGGTGATGAGTTAGTGAGTGAAACAATGCTTATAATGCCTATATTATTGTTTGAAAACCAATATACTCTCGTACTAAATATAAATTCGTACCAAGTAAATAAATAAATATCATTTATGAGTGGTGTGAAATAGTTACCCTCCCACAGAACTCGTTTTCTTTGGTGCCAGCCTGTTAGAAAACCCAGTCAGGTAAGGAGGTACTGGTACCTGGATCGAATATTTTAAACCTCAGGTGAGCGTTTTCTCTATGAATTTTCGATGTTTCTCACCAAAAGCGGAGGTTTTAGCCCAAAATTTTTTTTTCAAAAATACCTTGGGATTCGGGGGTGTCAGAGGTGCGAAATAGCTCGGGATGTGACGGGTTAAAGGCAACCTAAATGGCTTAACAGTTGTCAAGGAAGCTAACCTAAGCCTTAAACCTGTAAACAACTCACTGAAAGCAACAAATAAAGCCTGAAAATCATGCCAGATAGGTTAGAAAATATCAAACACCTCTCATCACTTACTTCTTGTAAGTCTATGACCAGTCCTGGTCATCATCCTTGCTATCCTCCCCAAGGTAGGGGACATGTGGTGCTCTGTACCACTCAATCCTCCTCCTCAAAGCCCTCAATCTCCAAGGGAGGGTCGGGGGGGTGGAGGGGAAGCCTGACGAGGTGGAGTGGTTGTAATGGAAGACTGATGCACTTACTGGCTCTGGGGGTGGTGATAGAGAGCAATGCGATGAGGCAGGTGGTGGCAATGGGATGTGATGCGATGACTCAGGCGGTGATGATGGGGTGCGATGCGATGGCCAAGGCAGCGGCGATGAGGTGCAAAGCGATGGCTCTGGGGGTGGTGATGGAGTACGATGCAATGACAGAGGTTGTGAGGGAGACAGCTGCAATGACCAGTGAGATGGTGAGGGAGACTGCTGCGATGAATGATGAGGTAGCGATGGAGTCAGTAGCGGTCGTTCATGTCATGGCGAGGGAGACAGAGACAGTGGCTGAAGTGGTAAGGGACATGGTGGATGAGGCGAGGAAGGCAGCAATGGAGTGGCGGAGTGCCTTAGTGGAGACACAGGTGACACGGGAGACAGGGATCGGCTGGAGGTTAGGTCCAGCACTAATGGGCTGGGTACGTCCATGGCGGAAGGAGACCCTGGGTGTTTCTTCGCTGGTTGAAAGTTGGGAAGATGCAGGGAGCTCTGCTGGTTGAAGGCTGGGGAGTTGCTCTGCTCGTCGAGGGGTGGGGAGATTATTTGTGACTTGCTGGCATGGTGGGGACCTGTTTGAAGAAGGCAGTGATTGTAGTCTGCCTGGCCGCCCTCTTCTTCTCCAGCATTGTCCTGTACACCTTCATCCCCTCCTCCAGCCGATCAGCTGCATCCCTGCTTCATCCTGGGAGAGGGACATGGGTACGCATAAGCGCAATAATCTTGTCCAGCTTCATTAGCATCTCCCTCAGCATTGTTGTATTGAGAGCTTGCACTTCAGGGACGACCTCCTCCTCCTCCTCTGCCTCCTGGTGTGCCCACCGGATCTCTATATTGAGGACTCGAGAACCTCCTCCATGTCATCCTCGTCGACCTCCACGGAGTCCACCTAGTGTGATACTTGGACATTGTCCTGGTATACACGCTGCACAGGCGGAGCTTGCACGTCCTCTGGGAAGTCGGTGAAGAAGTGGACGCACTCTGGCCACAGCTTCCACCACACACCGTTCATGGTGGCCTGGCTAACCTCACGCCACGCTGCAGTGATATTCTGTAGGAAGTGGCGTATAAATTATGGCCCTTACAGAACTGCTGTACTGTTGTCCTGTCATCACTGTCACAGGCCCTCACCAACTACTGTGTAGTGCAGCAGAGGTACTATGCTCTGAAAGCAGTGATCATCCCTTGGTCCCTTGGCTGCAACAAGGGCACGGTATTGGGAGGCAGGAACACCACCTCTATGTTGCAAGAGCATTTCTGTGCATCCTGGGAGGTGGGCTGGCTCAGCTGGCCGCAGGAACGAGCACGATTCAAAATTTCAGGCTGTTGCCTGTGGACACGATGTTGGAGGGCCCATCATTAAAAAAGGGCACTGCCATCGGGTAACGATATTTGGTGGTATTTGTGCCCCCACTGCTAAGCCAGAGTATTCCATCTGAGGGTATCGTATATCAGGATATTACTGTGTGTATATATAGACAGACAGATAGATAGATAGATAGATAGATATAATCACTCTAACATCCGGACGCCCAATAACCGAACATCCCCACTACCCGGACATAATCGTCCTGGGATCCAATATTCCCAAAATGGTCCGAAAACCCAAAAAAATAAAAAAATAAAAACGATTTTTTCACGCCGGTAATTTGAACTTACAGCGCGCGGCGCGGGAGAGCACTGTTGTGGCGCGTCATTCCTCCGACGTCTGATAGAGCACCTCTGCATCCTCCCCACTTTCCGCCTGTCTCTCGCCGCGAGTGCACGCTAGTCATAATGACTGCCCACGTGATCGCTTTTGTGGTGGTGCCTTACCTGCTGCATGTACTACTGCTGCTCTCGGGCCTCTTATTAGTGTGTGTGATGATGGCCCCACCACCTGAGAAAAGGAAGAGAGTGGTGTTGACTCTGGAGAAGAAACGGGAGATATTGGAGAAAGTATATGCGGGGTGGTCTTCTTCCCGCAATCTCCGCGAGTTTAACCTGGCCCGGTCTACTTTGTTCGATATCAAGAGATCCCAAGACAAACTCGTGCAGTACACGGCTGACTTCTCGTCGACAAGCAAACGCAACGTGGAAAGGAAGGTTATGTTTACCCCCAAGTTTGCAGAAATCGACCGATCCACGTTGATTTGGTATCGACAACAACGTGCTGCTGGTGTGATGGTACGTGGAACAGAGCTGAAGGCTGCTGCTGAGAAGTTCGCCAGGCTTCACGACGCCCTAGACTTCAAGGCATCCGAGGGTTGGCTCTTTGCGTTCAAGTGGCGGCATGGCCTTACCAACCGTAAAGCACATGGCGAAGCATTGGACGCTAACGTGGATGGAGTTGACGAGTTTTGGCACAAGGTGAAGGGCTTGATCGACAGGGAGAGCCTAACTCTCGGTCAAGTCTACAACGCTGACGAAACTGGCCTATTCTATCACTCGCTGCCAACGAACACTCTAGCCGAGGAGACGGAGAAGCATGTACCTGGCCGCAAGCTTTCAAAGGAACGGATATCTGCTTTATGTTGTGCCAGTGCTAAAGGCATGCACCGGCTTAAGCCCGTTGTTGTTAGCCACACAAAGCAGCCTCGGTGCCTTCGTGGGGTGATGGATGTCCTTCCTGTCGTCTGGTACCATTCTTTGAAGGCATGGTTCACAGCTGTGATCTTCAAAGACTGGTTTCACCGTCATTTCATCAAGGAGGTCATCCATTACCAGACGAAGACACTGGGAATCACGCGCGACCGGGTAAAGGCCCTCCTTCTCCTCGACAATGCACCTGTCCACCCGTGCGACGAGGACTTGGTTGCTGAAAATGGCCGTATTAGGTGCATGTTTCTGCCACCTAATACGACTGCTCTCATCCAACCAATGAACCAAGGAGTGATCGTGGCAACAAAGTGCCTATACCGTCGGAAGTTCCTGGACGAGGTGATGGTTGTTGACGAGGACGAGCACAGGGAGGGACGGGACACACGAGGCAAGCGGACTTTGGAAAACCTTCGCCGCTACAACATCAAGTCTGAGCTGTACAACTGGGCTAGTGCATGGAAGGAAGTCCCTGTGAAGACTCTGGAAAATGGTTGGTCTCATCTGCTTCTCGGAACGGATGTGGAGTATGATTTTCTAGGATTTGACGTGGATGACTTCCATGCACGGCTATGTACGCACGGCGACGACGTACCTAGTGGCGGACTTCTGGGGGGAGGCGTGGCGGGGGTTCCGCCGGCATAGATCATGGGTCCAGGGCGAGATGGGGCTCGGGCCTGTGCTAGAGGGTACAGGGCAATGCGGTTCCCAGGCTGCCGCTTCCACCCAATAGAGAGGGGCCCGAACCTGGGAGTAGCGTCCCAGGAGGCTGCCCTATCAGTGGGTGTATAATGGCGGGATAGTTGCAGTGCCAAGACGCGCTTGGAGGGTGTCCCTGCAGCTGTCCTGACAGGGTGCCCCGAGGCCACTACCACAGCCACTGGTAAGCTGGTGGGCTAGGGGTCCCAGATCCATTGCCTGGACCTGGGATTGTGCGGTGAGTGGGACCTGTGCTGTGTCTGTCCCCATTTATTAATACTGAAGATGACAAAAAAAAAAAAGTTTTCAAAGCAAGCCTGAGGACAGTAAATCACCCATGGGGATGAGGGTGGGTTCATGGAATGTGGGAAGTTTGAGGGGAAGAGCAGGGGAAGTCGTTGAGGCATTCAGTAGGAGGTGGGTGGACGTGGCGTGTTTGCAGGAAGTCCGGTACAGGGGTGGATCAGCCAGAAAGATTGTTGAGAAGGACTGTTGCTATAAGTTGTTTTGGCAGGGGAGGACAGACGGATATGGAGGTGTTGGTGTGATGGTTGCGGAGAAATGGGTGGAATATGTTATGAATGTTTTGAGAGTAAGCGATAGGATATTGGTTGTGAAAATTCTGTTGGGAAGAAAGATAGCTGTGATTATATCGGCATATGCTCCACAGGCAGGATTGGATGAATCAGAGAAAGATAGATTTTGGGATGATTTAATACGTGAAGTGGGTGGTATGCAGGATGATGAGATAGTGATTTTGGGAGGGGACTTAAATGGTCATGTAGGTGAAGCAGCCCAAGGTTATGAAGGAGTGCATGGGGGATGTGCATATGGTCTAAGGAATGCAGAAGGGGAAAGGATACTCGAGTTTGGGGAGGCAACGGACATGATTGTGTGCAACACATATTTTAGGAAAAGAGACAGTAGGTTAATTACGTATGAGTCTGGGGGAAATAGCAGTCAGATAGATTATTTTCTGGTTAGGAGGGCCGATAGGAGGTTAGTGAGGGATGTTAAAGTTATAGGAAGTGAGGAGTGTGTGCAGCAGCACAAACTATTGATTTGTGATATGGTGCTTAAAGAACAAATGATGAAAAAGAGGACTTATGTACCTAGGAGGAAAATATGGAAGCTGAAAAACCAAGTAGTAAGGGATGCCTTCTATAGCGAGTTGAGGAGAGTGGTGGCTGAACAGGGAGCTGTAGACAGAGGCGTTAATGAACAGTACAGAGCCCTCAAGAACAATTTCTTGAGAGTTACTGATGTAACATGCGGCTGGACAAGAGGACCACCAAGACATAAAGTAACTTGGTGGTGGGATGAGGGTGTAGAAGCTGCAATTAAGGAGAAAAGAAGGCTTTTCCGGGAATGGAAGAAGGGTGGTAGCAAAGAGGAATATTTGGCTGCCAAGCGTAGGGCTAGGAGAGAGGTATACAGGGCAAAGTCTGAGTCACAGAGACAATTACTTGATAACCTAAATCATGGGGAAAGGAAAAATATATTTAGGGTGGCAGGTCAGGTGAAGAGGGATAATCGGGATATCATAGGTGAGCAGTGTGTGAAGAATGATGAAGGAAGGGTAGTGGTGAACAGTGAGGATATTAAAGATGCATGGAGAGAGCATTATAACCGGTTGTTGAATGAGGAGTTTGACTGGGACAGGGAAGGTTTGGAGCCAGCAGATCCAGTGTCTGGCCCTTGGCCTTTGATTGATACTACTACTGTGAGTGAGGCACTAGGCAGGATGAGGGTGGGGAAGGCAGCAGGTGTGTCTGGGTTGACTGCCGAAATGTTGAAGGCTTCAGGCGATATAGGGGTGAGTTTAGTCACTGACCTGATAAATAGGATTATTTATGAGTGTGTTGTCCCAGATGATTGGCTGAAGAGTGTAATTGTAAATGTGTATAAAGGGAAGGGTGATGCCCTGGAAAGAGGGAATTATAGAGGTATAAAGCTTTTAGATCAGATAATGAAGGTAATGGAGAGAGTTTTAGAAGGTATGATTAGAGAAAGAGTGAATATTGATGAGATGCAGTTTGGGTTTATGCCAGGTAGGGGGACCACTGATGCCATATTCATTGTTCGACAGCTTCAGGAAAAATATGTTGGTAGGAGAAGGGATCTTTATTTTGTTTTTGTTGATTTGGAAAAGGCCTTTGACAGAGTCCCTAGAGAGGTGGTGAAGTGGGCAATGAGAAAGCTTGGCTTGGAGGAGTGGCTGGTTAGGGTGGTTATGGCCATGTATGTGGGTGCTCACACCCAGGTGAGAGTGAATGGAGATTTGAGTGATGAGTTTTCCGTGAATGTTGGTGTGCATCAGGGGTCAGTCTTGAGTCCCATGTTGTTTATCATGGTACTTGAAGCCCTTTCACGTGACTTTAGAAACGGACTCCCGTGGGAGTTGTTGTATGCTGATGATTTGGTGTTGATTGCAGAGAATGAAAGGGAGGCGGAGGAAAGGTTTAGGAAGTGGAGAGATGGTATGGGGCAAAAGGGTTTAAGGGTAAATGCAGATAAAACAAAAGTGATGATATCTAGGGTTGGTGGCGGTACTGTCAAAGACGAGGGAGAGTGGCCATGTGCAGTTTGCCACAAGGGCGTGGGAAGTAATTCCATCTTGTGCGGTGTGTGTGATAAATGGGTGCATAAGAGATGTAGTGGTATCAGAGGTAGACTGCGAGATAATGCTGATTTTATGTGTACGGCGTGCCGGGGTGAGCAGGTGGAGATCGTCAGACGTGAAAGAATTGAACTTGCTGGTGAATCTCTTGAGTGTGTGGAAGAGTTTTGTTATTTAGGAGACATGTTGTGTGCTGGAGGTGGGGCTGGAGCTAGCTCTGTGGCTAGGGTGAGAAGTGGTTGGAAGAAGTTCAGGGAGCTCTTGCCTCTCCTGACATTGAGGGGGCTCTCCCTACGTGCTAAGGGGTCTTTGTATGCAGCGTGTGTTAGGAGTGTAAAGCTGTATGGCAGAGACCTGGGCAGTGAAGGAGGAAGACATTCGCCGGCTCAGACGTACAGAAATGACAATGATTAGGTGGATGTGCAGTGCGTCCCTGCGTCCAAGGCCTGGAGGGGCTGGGTTTACAATGGAAGAGTTGAGAGGTAGGATGGGACTGGAGTGTATTGGTGTTGTGATGAGGAGAGGTAGATTGAGGTGGTTTGGACATGTGGAGAGGATGGGGGATGATAGTTGGGTGAGGAAGGTGAGAAGTGTTAATATTGGGGGTGGGGTTATGAGGGGTAGACCGAGAAAGACATGGGACGAGGTCATTAAGTGTGACCTTAGGGTTAAGGGACTGAACAGGGAGGCTGCAATGGATCATGCAGCATGGAGAGCCGCCATTAGGTAACCAAGGCCGACACATGCAAGCATGTTGGAGCCTTTAAAAACGAAAACGAAAACGAAAACGATGTTCGTGAGTGGTTGGATGACGACGAGGGCGATCCTGGGTATCAGACGTTGTCTGATATCGAGATCGCGTCTTCGGTTGCAGGTATCAGACATTGTCTGATATCGAGATCGCGTCTTCGGTTGCAGGTGTCAGTACCGAACTTGAAGATTCCGACACTGAAGGCGACGATGATGCGGACTCCTCTCAGCAGGACACTACTCCAGCCATCCCCAAGCTGAGCGCACTCCGGGAACATCTAGAGTTTGTCCTAGACTACCTGGAACACCCGGACTGCGACAGGAAGATGGGGCCCTTGAGACTCGTGGAGGAAGTGTGTGCTTTCAGGCAGCGCATCATCAATCGTCAGAATCGTCGGTCATTGCGTCAATCAACCATTGACAGTTTTTTCAGGCCCGTGACCCCCGCTGTGCCCAGCCCTGGCTCCACTCCGTTGCCTCCCCAAGACAGGCCCTCATGCTCCGAGCCACAGCCCAGCACATCAGCCACGGTGGAGTCACCACTCGACGTGAGTTTGCGGCTGTCTTCAGAGTCATCTGCAGTCGGTACGCCATCACTACGACCCAGCGATGCACCCCTAGGTTGCCTGCCAGTGATACTCTCGGACTCTGACAGTGAATAAACAGCAAGAATTTCTCCACTAGACCACACGGGAATTTAGAGTGTTGTGCAGTGAAAAAAACTGTGTTGTGTTAAGGATTTAAAGTTGTGAGAGAAAAGACTCAATAGAAAAAAAATTTAACGTAAATAGACTTGTTTGTTTTGGCTTTGGAAAATTATATGAATGGGAAAAGTTAAAGTGCAACACTTAGTAAGTTCCAATGGAGCATTATTTAGACAAGAGTGCACACTGTGAAGAGAACGGACTTCTGTGTGTGACTGACTAAGTTCAGTGCAAGACTTCAGGAACAGTGTACTGCAAGTGCTTCAGGAAATCCTTCTTACTGTCAGAGTCCGAGAGGAGGTGGTTATTCATCGAGGTGGCCAGGGACTTGCTGTAAGTAGGCAGAATGTTTCATACTGTACTTTTTTCCATACTATACTTACCTCATTTCACTCTTTAATGTCCTTTATTGGTGTGAATAGGGTGTTAGTAGCTATGCATGTGCAGTAGGAATGTGTTTTTCTGTGTTAGGCTAGGTTAGGGTCCATAAGTACCAGAATGTTTATTAATGTATGAACATACATCTAAACCCTCATTTTGTGTTTCTTTTGCAGTTATTTCAGTCATTTATGTGCCTTATTGGTGTGATTTGGGTTTTAAATAGGTGCTATTCATGTCCAGAGGGAGTTGTATAGGTGTTTCTCTGAGTTAGGGTCCATAAGTACAAGTCCATAAGCTGGGGCCCAATATCCGGACAGAACCAATATCCGAACCTACCTATGGCTCTATTACGTTGGATATTGGAGTGATTACTGTATATATACACAGTATATATACGGAATATATATATATAAATGTAAATGTATATATATATATATATATATATATATACAGTAGTGCACCAACTTTCGCTTCAGCAGGATTCGCGGAATCCACTTTTGCGGCATGCACCAAATATTCCCTAACTTCCACTTTCGCTTGAAAAAAATCGATTTTCGTGCACAAATTTTGGGTTTGGGACAATATTTTGAACTTTGAATTTCCTGCACCGCCCGCCCGCAACCCACCGCCATCTTGAATGACGTCATGTCAACACTCTGTCCACCCATTCCCGCCATTGTGTATGAGCGTGCTAGCTCCATTGTGTTGGATTCTCACGGTTCAGTAGCCACTACTATACCTGGTAGTGTGGGGAAAGGGCCTGGTGGTGTGGGGGGAGAGCCTGGTGGTGTGAGGGGAGGGCCGGGAGGCAGTGGTGGTGATAAAAAGTGGCCGGGACATTCAAAGTCGGGAGGAAAGGCCAAGGCTAAAAGAGAGTATCGTGTTGGAGTGAAGAAACGGCAGTATAATAATGAAATGAAAAGGAAGATAGTTGAGCACATGGACAAGGGCGCAAAAAACAGTGAAATCTGCCGTATATTTAACATCCTAGAATCGACAGCGAGGCAGCAAGAGGTGGTGCCAATACGTCTGGCGTGGCTAAATAAGCCCGCCACGCGCCTCGGATACTTACCCCCAACATCCATTAAACACCTCAACCTGGTCTCTGTGGTATGTTTCTCCTCATATAATGTGTACTGTACAGTTTTTATTGTTTGTATCTCACAATGCAATGTACAATAGTGATTTGATGTACTGTATTGCAAGTGAAAATGAAAATCAGATGTTACTTTAGGATAACCGGGAACCAATTAGCCTTTTTGCCATAAAGACAATGCCCCAATTTTCGCTAATTCCACTTTCGCGCATTATTTTTGGACCCAATTAGGCACGAAAATTGGTGCCCCACTGTATATATATACAGTATATATATATATATATATATATATATATATATATTATAAAATTTTGGCACCTGGTGGTCTAGTGGGTAATTGTTGGCCTCCAATCGGATTGAGCCGGTGAAGGTTTATATCCAAGGGATGGTTGGGGTTGACTGTTCATGTAATGCCACTCAGGGATGAGTGAGGCTGGTTACTCTCGTCTTAAATGTCAGGACCAACTGCCTAGCCCTGGGCTCCTATACTCCTCATGGGGCAATGTAGGATGGGATAATGATATATATATATATATATATATAAATATATATATATATATATGTATATGTATATATATATATATATATATATATATATATATATATAAATATATATATATATATGTATATGTATATATATATATATATATATATATATATATATATATATATGTATATATATATATATATATATATATATATATATATATATATATTGTTACATAGCCTATGATTTCATCATCCTTTGTGTAATTTTAACGCACAGTATGCTGCACGTTTGATCACAAGCGTGTTCTGCCTCAGGCCCCCCTTCTACCGTTATAGTAGAGTAAGTCGTTCCTTCTGTTGTTCAGAGCAGGATTGTCAACTCTTTGTCCCCATGGCTTCATTTGCGCGTCCTTCCTACAAGTTGTCTCAAGCTCTGCCGGCCCCTATATAATGAGCTCAGTCTCTGCATTATTGCCACTTAGATCTACTCCTCATTTTGTTCACATCTCTGTCCTCCCCTGTACAGTTGTTATTGTGAGTGCTCAGGAAGTCTCCAGCCATCTAGCAGCTGTGTGTAATTTGAGTATAACTGTTGTTGCATTTTTTCTTGTACTGTGTAGCATAAGGTTCTTAGGCCTAGTAAGGTTTTTGTAATTTGTGTAGGGTTCTTGTTGTCAGCCATCATTAACCCCTTAACCGCGGGGCGTCACTTTCGTGACGCTTGGGAGCAAGGGATCATACCGCGGGGCGTCGCTTTTGTGATTCTGTGTTATTTTGAATTCACCCGGGCTTTCAAGTGGGGGCTTGTATCATCTATCAGTACTGATAATGTCCAACACTAGTCAGCACTCCTAATCTCATCTGTACTCCCATCCATTGTTGACAATTTAGCCATTTCTCCCCGTTCTTGACTCCCCTCCCAACCCCCCCTCCATTACCCTATCCTCTCGCCTGCCCGGCCATGCTACGCTAAGTAAATCTTCCCTGGAATTTTTCACTGATTTCATCCATTGAAATAAGCCCTATGTCGTATTCTTATACCAAATAATATATACAAGAAAGAAATCAGGTAAGTGAGAGTGCCATACACCTGGAATTGGCTAATTATCACCTGACAACACCTCATGTGCACTCGTTCGCTAATTTTCGCTGTTTTTTTCCCCTTGAAATATGCCGTATAATCTATTTTCGTAATAAATATACATGTAAGGAGAGAAGGGAGAAGCCTAAGTGATATTTACATTCACCTGGAACTACCTAATTTATAATGTATTGTCTAGATTTCCTGCCAATCATATCAGTGCTACACAAAGCTGTTTCAAGATTTAACATTGGTAGCTCTGATTATATATCTCCTAAGTAGGCCTCTAATCTATTTTCGTAATAAATATACCTGTAAGGAGGGAAGGGAGAACCCTAAATGATATTTACATTCACCTGGAACTACCAAATTTATAATGTATTGTCTAGATTTCCTGCCAATCATATCAGTGCTAGACTTAGCTGTTTCAAGAAGTAATATTGGTAACTCTGAATAACCCCTAAAGCAGGCCTCTAGGCTAGCTGGCCTGGCAACTGCGTTATCAGTGTAGTCTCATCTTCCGAAGTGAGAGGACGTATGTTTCATCTTGCTGACTTCAAGGCCTTTTTTCACCCCCATGCAAATGGCTCTGTGACCTTTACCCCTACTAAACCTCGTGTGGAAAGAGGTAAAGGGCTGACAATTGATAAAAGAGTGACTACGATCTTTCTATTGAGTAAAACAGTGCAAGTGGAATTGTAAATAATGTGTAAATAATGTGTAAACAGCAAGTGAAAGTAATGAATGTAAATATACGTGAACAATGGAAAATAGTTTTATAAGTTATTTCAAGTGACAGTGCATAACACTGTAAATAAAATAGAAATGTAAATAACGTAAATAAAATAGAGAACGTAAATAGAAATGTAAATGAGTAGTATTATAAGAATACGAGTATATACCCTAGGAGTAATGAAAGTGAAAGTTTCACTCTAGCATGTCTGAATGCTATGAGTTATGAGAGTGAAGATGAAAGTGACATTCACTCTCAATGCCAGTATACAGGACGAGAAAGTGAATGCTACGTATTTTACTGAAAGAAATTGAATCCCTACAGTGACAATAAACTAATACTACTGAAGGAAACTTATGGATAAAGACTGTAGATATATATATGTGTTATATAGTAATAGAAATATAAAGTGTGAGGGGTTTTATGAATAATAAATGACAGACTACCATGAGCGAACTAGTGCCAGTGCGACGATCAGACGCGCTCGTAATTTCCATTGCTTTCACAGTGTTTTTTTTTTTGAGTATGGATCCCAAACTACTTGAAAATTGTAGAATAGTGTTTATAGTGTTTGTATCTGGCTGTGATAATCATATTACGGGTTGTTGGGAAGTGTAAAGTGGAGACTTCGTTACCCTACTTCAGAGGTCTCCACAAGTCCTACGGTAACCGACGAAGGTTCGACAATCATTCCAGGAGAAAGCTGAAGGTATGTGCCATAAGCATATGTAATTTTATTATTCTAGGACTAATAACTGATTTTTGGCAAATATTTTTTGAGAGTCTGTCGGAGCCCAAATAACCCCGCGGCACACGCAAGTAATTGGTAAACAAGCCCGCGGTGTAGGGGTTAATAATATTTTGTATCTGTAATAATATATCTGGCATTCACTGAGTATTATCTGGTATCTCATTTTAACAGGGCTGACTTAGATAAATTTACTCTTGCTAATTTCGTGTTAATAGAGGCTATTGCAGTTAACCATATATTTAACCTGTTTTTTGCCATTACATTATCCTTATGAGTCCTGAATGTTTTGTTGTTAGTTTGAGCATTAAACTTTAACTTGTAATTTTATCTAACTCTTTGTTTTGAACCTGGAACTTTACGGGACAGTAGCGATTTTTAGTATTCTCACTTAAAGTGTACATTATCTTTCTCTGTTCCGTAACATAAATTTGGCGACCTCGCCAGGATATTCAGGATATTATCATAAGGATATTGCTTGATATTTTGTGACTGTGATTTATTCATGATGTCTACTATTACTACACTTGATGAAGCCAAAGATTTTTTGTCAAATGTGCAAACAGTGTGTGATGTAGAAAACAGAACAAAGAATGAACTTAAGCTTGTTGCTCAACAACTAGGAATTGCAGTTCACTCTCATCATTCTAAAGATCAAATTGTTGGCATGATTAATAAAAGCTTGTTCAATGTAACTCCTCCAAATGAGCACACGCAGATTGAATTAGCTAAGTTACAGCTAGCTCTGCAGGAGGCTCGTGCTAAAGAAGCTGAATTTCAGGCAAATGCTAAGCAGGCGGAGTCACAGGCTCGTATTCAGGAGGCTGAATTTCAGGCAAATGCTAAGGAGGCGGAGTCTCAGGCTTGTATTCAGGAGGCACAGATACAGGCACAAATTGAACTTGCCAGGATTCAGGCAGACCATGAGTATCGCATGAAACAAGGTGGAACTGGATCATCTAGCTCTGATGATTTTGATGTGGCTAAAAATGTTAAACTTGTCCCTCCTTTTAACCCCTAAAACGCGGATCGTCGCATTTGCGACGGTCGGCCCAAAGGGTAGAACGGCGGGTCGTCGCGTTTGCGATTTGAGTTAATTTTGAATAACCACGGGCAAGCATGCTCCAGCTGGTATTGTCTATCAGTCCCGCCACCCGTGAGCTACGTTTAGCACACTTGACCTTTGTACTACTGACCTCGGTTGTTGCCAAGTCTCATTTTTTTTACCCACCGACGCACCGATGCGCGGCCCTCCCTCGTCGTGGGATATGGCAACGCGCGGACGGCTGATACGTGTCAATCTGCACCGTCATCTCGCAAGCACTTTTTGCTACTGGGAAACGCTTGTTTCCCCAGTTGTCACACTGTCATTTTTTCGCGCAGTTTGCCCCAGAATAGCGTCAGTCCACGCATATCTGCCACGGTGACACCATGTCTAACTCGAGCTCTTCCGAGTCTGTGCCTTCTAGCCCTCCGAAAAAGGGTTTTGTGACCTCAACCCCCTTCAAAACCTTACCAGGAACTACTAAGGGGCTAAGTGACTCTGTAATAGCCTCAGAACTTTTGAAAGCCTCAATGGACTATGGCAGTGACGTCGGTGTGTGGTCGAGCCTGGCTGAGTCTGACACACAATCCAGTGCAGAGTCCGGGCCAGAAGTGATTGTTTCTGTGCCGGAGGAGACTGTGTCAGTGCCCAGCACCTCAGCAGGGAAGGCTCCGGTGAGAAGGGGCCTCGAGTATGGGAAGGGGGAAAAACGGAAAAGGAGCGGTGACCCCAGCTCACCGCCATTGTCCCCTGCGCCACGTCACGCCACCACAAGCCCGCCACGTACTCCCAGCCCTGTTCTCTCATCCTCCTCCTCTGCTGTCCTGTCTCCTGAGTCGTCGGAGTCTCCTTCACCACCGAGAAAGGGAAGTAAACGAGCATCTTTACGTTTGAGAGGTTTTCGTAGGCCTAGTGTTCGTGTTGGTAGAGTTAAGTCCCCTAGTATAAGGCTAACTCGCACTAGGCAACTCAGCAGTCACGCCACCGCGAGTGACCTTGAGCCCAGTGATAATGTCCCTCCCACCACCACCACCACCACCACAACACCAACACGACCTGGGATAGCCTCTGCCTCACCTACTGTTGCCCCGCCTGCCTCACCCACTCCCACACGACCTGCCTCACCCCCCGCCGCCCCAAGCACCTCCCAGCCTAGGCAGGGAACGCTGGATGCCTTCGTGTGGTCAGAGGGATCAGATTTTGTGCCTGAGGATCTGCCCTTTGACGACAGTGAGTGTGGACTTCAGCCTGACTTCCCTGTGGACGAGGATAGTGAATGCCTTGACTACCTGTTGGCCTTCCTTGACAACGAGGTTATGGAGCACATCTGTACTGAGACAAACAGGTACGAGGGGCAATGTGCTCCAGTTCGCGAAGGAGAAGGTGAGGCGGCCACGCCATCCATGTTGCGGATGGCAGCATGGGTGCCTCTTACGATCCGCGAGCTTTTTGTATTTATTGGATTGATGTTGCTAATGCCGCACAACTGGAAACACAAGTTAGAAGAATACTGGACTTCCGACGAGCTGTGCCCAACACCCATTTTCAATAAATACATGAGGCGCGATCGTTTTAGGCAGCTGATGACTTATCTTCACTTCGCGAACAATGATGAGCCTTCCCAAACTGACCCATTATGGAAAGTGAGGGGAATCCTGAACATGATCAAGGATAAGTTTACGAGGTTCTTGCGCCCGTTCAAGAAAGTCGTGATTGACAAGCCTTTGGTATTGTTCAGGGGCCGTCTTCGGTTCGTCCAGTACATTCCAAGCAAACGCCACCGCTTTGGAATCAAGTTTTTCGTGCTGTGCGACTGCAAGACGGGGTTCATCCTTGACTTCGTCATTTACACCGCCAGCAATGTCGATTTGGATAAGACTGACCCCCTTGGATTCTCTGGTTCTGTGGTGAAAGTGCTTTTGGAAAAGTACTTTGGCGAGAATCATGTCCTGTATACGGACAATTACTATACCGCTCCTAAACTTGCCAAGTACCTTTCTGAACACGGCGTCGGCTCCTGTGGCACTGTCAGAAGTAAAAGGGCACATTACCCTGCCTTCCCCGAGGCTGAAAAGTCAAAGCGGGGAGACGTGCACCTGAAGAAATCTGACAAGATGCTTGCGATCAGGTGGCATGATAAGAGAGTCGTGAACATGCTCACCACAGTACACAAGGGTGAAATGCTGGCAACAGGGAAGGTCGACAGAAGGACTGGCGAGCCTGTGATGAAGCCTGATGCTGTCATTGACTATAACGTCAATATGCGGCTGGTGGACAAGTCTGATATGATGATTGGAGAGATTGACTGCCTGAGGAAAAATCGTCGTTGGTACAGGAAGGTGTTCTTGCACTTGATTGATATGTGCATGTTGAACGCCTTCATCCTGTATAAAATCAAGAACAGGAAGCCAGCCAACTACTCTCTCAGACGATTTTCCAAGACTTGTGTCTACCAGCTGCTTCAGCGTTACGGCCAGGTTCTTTCTACAGGTCCCAAACGCCACCCTCACACACCTCCAGACCGCCTACAGTGTATGGCCTACCTTCAGAGACACCGCCTGGAGCCACTGCCAGCCACTGCAAAGAGGGGGAAAGCACTGAGGAGGTGTCATGTGTGCAGCCACGCTACCAGGCAGGAAAGAACCTTTAGGCGCACCTCCTTGCAGTGCAAAGAATGCAAAGTTCCCCTCTGTGCTTACCCGTGTTTCTTTGACTACCACAGCCTAAGTAGATTTTGAAAATAAGGGTAAGAATCTTTGAAATAATACTGAGAGTGACAGTGATAACATTGTTTAGTTTTCTTTTACGTGCTCACAGTGACAGCCTGATGAGTGTAAATTAGTGTATGTACTTGTAAAAGCACTGACAGTGACAGTGTTTTTTGGTGTAAATAATTGTACATAGTAATAATATAAGTATTGCGAGTGACAGTCACTCCAGTGTAAGAAGATGAAAGCATATTTTCCTATTCTATGTTCTGACAGTGACAGTTTGTTGTATAGAAAATATTATTTTTATAACACTAGACAGTGACACTGATGAATAAGGCAAAAAAAAGAACAGATACAGTGAAAGTGAGCGATAGAAATGAAGTGCGAGTGGCCGACAGGAGCGAGAATAAAGTGCCTGCCGTAAGGCTGAATAAACTCGCGCCGCGGTGGTCTTCCTCAGTCCCAATCCACAATACTGGCAGTGACAGTGATTTTTATGGCCGTAATAGTGACAGGCAAACGTTTGCGAAGTCCTATGATGAAAAAAAATGTAGTATACGTGTTTTTTGCCGAGAAAAGGCAAATGTGACAATATTCACGGGAAGATCGCCACCGGGCTGCATGTCGGCTGTGCGCTCCGTTCATTTTAGCCTTATTTTCAGTGCTTATTTACAAATACGGATTCCAAACAACCTGTACGTTGTTGTATAAAGTGTACTGTGACAGACTGAGGCTGTGGTAGAAAGAAAACCGGGTTTCTGGAGGTGTGAGAGTGAAGCCTTTGTTACCCAACTTTGCAAGTCTTCACAAGTCCTTTGGTAGTCAACGAAGGCTCAACATGTGGCTCAGGAGAAAGCTGAATGTAAGTACTATATGCCATAAAAATTTTACTGCTCTAGGGTTAATCTATGATTTTTGGCAAATATTTTTCCACAGGTACTCAGACCCCGCTACAACCCCGCCACAACGGGGGGATCGCCCGTACACAGCCGCGTTTTAGGGGTTAATGAATCTGATTTAACAAAGTATTTTCAGTTGTTTGAGAGGGTAGCTACAGGTTTTAATTGGCCCCAAAAGTATTGGCCAGTACTCCTTCAAACTGTTCTCACCGGTAAAGCTCAAGTAACTTATGCATCTTTGCCTCAGGATCAATCTGATAATTATGATGAAGTTAAGAGCTTGATTCTTAAGGCCTATGAGCTTGTTCCTGAAGCTTATAGAGTAAAATTTAGGACAACTTATAAGCAAGATAAGCAATCCCATGTTGAGTATGCAAAAATCAAAGAAGATCTGTTAGAGCAGTGGTTAAATTCTAAGAATGTGGATTCTGATTTTGACAAATTTAAGCAGATGATTTTGCTGGAGGACTTCAAAAGGTGTGTTAATAAAGATGTAAGCCTATATCTTGATGAGAAAAGAATAGATAATTTGTCTGATGCTGCAGTTTTAGCTGATGAATATGCTCTCACTCACAAAAGATATTATAAAGAAAAAAGGAAAGCTGAGAGTAAGTACGTTGCCTCTACTCAGAGTACAGGTAACAGGAAAGAGAATAAAGATGATGTTTCTCAGGAAGTAAATACCAGCTTCACCTCTAGATTTCAGAAAAGTAAATGTACTTATTGTAATAAGCTTGGTCATACTACGGAGAAATGTTTCAGGAGACAGCATGATGTGAACAAGAAGGAGTCTTTAAATATTCAGTCAATTGGTCTAGTGTCCACCCTTGAGAGTTCCCAGAATTCTTTAACTGAGTTAACTGAACCTGCTTTGAGGGGTAAATTAAATTCTCATGATGGAGCTCCTCTTTTGAGCAGTAACGTGGGTGACACTCTCAAGAGTTCATGTGCTAATTTCCTGTCTGATGGTTTTGTCAGTCCTCTGGACAGTAATGACAGGAAATCAGTTAAAATATATCGTGATACAGGTGCTTGCCAATCCCTTATGCTGACCGGTGTTCTAGGCTCTAATGTTAATTCCTCTGATGAAACTGTAATCTTACAAGGTGTAGGGAATAATTACTTCTCTATCCCTCTGTGCAGAGTGAATTTAGAGTCTGGTTTTGTTAATGGTTCCGTTATGGTTGGGTTGGTTGAGACACTCCCAATGTCA
Source organism: Coenobita brevimanus (assembly GCF_032717465.1). Classification (NCBI taxonomy): domain Eukaryota; kingdom Metazoa; phylum Arthropoda; class Malacostraca; order Decapoda; family Coenobitidae; genus Coenobita; species Coenobita brevimanus. The sequence goes on from NC_137053.1 coordinate 54,100,382, forward strand.
GGTGTAACTTTCTTACTTGGAAATAATATTGGTGGAAGTCAAGTGTGTCCAGTTCCTCAGTTGTCTAGTGAGCCAGTGGCTGTGGCCCAGGATTGTGATCTCCCTGATGTGTTCCCTGCATGTGCTGTCACTAGGGCTAAGTCTAAAGTTACTGGTGACTTAGAGGATAATGATGATGATGATGTTATCCTAGCTGACACTTTACTTGCTAATCTGGACCACTCACCAGATGAGGCAGTTCCCCGTAGTGTTGATAATTTGTCTCGTCAAGAGTTGGTTGAGTTGCAAGTTGCTGATCCTGAGTTGAAAGGTCTAGCTAACTCTGCTTGCAGTGAGGAAGAGTCAGCTGGTGCTTCTACTTGTTATTATATGAAGTCAGGAGTACTTATGAGGAAGTGGAGACCCCCAACAGCATCAGCCGACTGTGAATGGGAGGTTGTACATCAAGTTGTCATCCCTCGTGTTTGTAGGCAGGATATCATTAGAGTGGCTCATGATTCCAGTTTGGCAGGACACCTTGGAGTGAGGAAGACTGTGGCACGCATTTTGAAACACTTCTACTGGCCAGGTATCTTCAGGGATGTTTCCTGGTATTGTAAGTCTTGTCACACCTGTCAAGTTGTGGGGAAGTGTAATCAGACCAAAAAGGTTGCACCTCTAGTTCCCATTCCTCCTTTCGAGGCGCCATTCACCCGTGTGTTGGTGGATATTGTGGGCCCTCTTCCTAAGACTTCTTCAGGATTTTCTTATGTGTTGACCCTGATTGATATGGCTACCCGTTATCCTGAAGCCATTCCACTTAGAAATATCTCAGCAAAGAACGTGGTTAAGGAAATGCTAGGATTCTTCACAAAGTTTGGTCTGCCCAAGGAGGTACAGTCAGACCGGGGAAGTAATTTCATGTCAAACGTTTTCAAGCAGTCTCTGAAAGAGTTGGGCATCACCCAGATCACGTCTTCAGCTTACCATCCCCAGACCCAAGGAGCGTTGGAGAGATATCATCAAACACTCAAATCGATGCTCAAGAAATACTGTTTGGAACATCAGAAAGACTGGGATAAAGGTCTTCCATTTGTTGTATTTGCCGCAAGAGAATCTCCAAATGAATCACTGGGCTTCTCACCTTTTGAACTACTGTTTGGCCATGAAGTAAGAGGACCCCTTAAGTTACTCAAGGAATGCTGGCTGTCGGAGGAAGATGACGTCAACCTGCTGGAGTATGTGATGAAGTTCAAAGAACGGCTGTCCACTGCTTTACAGCTGGCGAGAGAGAATTTAGGAGCTGCTCAGGAGAAGATGAAGACTTGGTATGATAAGAAGTCCAGGTTACACCACTTTCAGCCAGGAGATCAGGTTTTGATTCTGCTACCAGTGCATGGGCAACCTCTTCAAGCCAAGTTTAGTGGTCCTTATTTCGTGGAGAAGAAACTCAGTGATGTCAACTATGTCATCGCCACACCAGATCATAGAAAGAACAAGCAACTATGTCACATCAACATGCTAAAGTTATATCACAGGCGGGATGAAAATAATCCAGTCTGCACTGTAGCTGTTCCACCCGAGTCTGCAAGTGAAGCTCTCCCATGCAGTATGAGCCTGAGTGATAGTTTGGGGAAGAATCCTGATATCATGAATGATCTCCAGACTAAGCTTTCTCATCTACCTCCCGAGGAAAGGCAGGAGATTTCGGCATTACTGCAGGAGTATCCGCAAGTGTTCCGTGCCACTCCAGGAAGAACCACTGTGTTGATGCATGATGTCGATGTTGGAGACGCAAAGCCAATTAAATTGCCTCCTTACCGTGTGAACCCAGTGAAAGTGCCTCTCATCCTGAAGGAGCTTGGCTACCTGTTGGACCACAAGATGACTGAGCCATGTCAGAGCGAGTGGAGTTCTCCTGTCACTCTAGTCCCTAAGCCAGGTGGGTCACAGCGGCTTTGCATCGACTACAGACGTGTTAATCAGATAACCAAAACAGACACTTACCCTCTCCCTCGCGTGGAAGATTGCATAGACAAGATCGGAAAGGCTAGGTACATAAGTAAGTTTGATTTGTTAAAGGGATACTGGCAAGTACCTATGACTGAACGTGCTAGGGAGATCTCATGTTTTGTAACACTAGGAAAGACTTTTGCATGTTCTGTAATGCCATATGGTATGAAGAATGCACCAGCCACATTTCAGAAGCTCATGAATGTTGTAACAAAGGATTTGGCAGGGTGTGTTCTTTATATTGATGATGTATTAATCTTCAGTGACAACTGGAAAGATCACCTATGCCATGTCAGTAAATTTCTTGAAAATTTGGTTCATGCTAATCTTGTAGCTAATTTATCAAAGTGTGAGTTTGGTCAAGCTAAAGTTCAGTACCTTGGGTATGTAATTGGTGATGGACATGTTGCACCACCAGCAGCTAAGGTTCAGGTTATAAGTGATCTTCCCAGACCTAAAAGTAGGAAAGAGCTACAAAGATTTTTGGGAATGGTAGGTTATTACAGGAGATTTGTTCTTAACTTTTCTATTCTTGTATCACCACTTACAGACCTACTGAAAAAGGGAGTTAAATTTGTCTGGACCGATAACTGTGAATCCTCTTTCAACAAACTTAAAGCTATCCTATTAAGTCAGCCAGTGCTCGCTACTCCAAATTTTGCTAAGCCTTTTAAGATGGCTGTTGATGGAAGTGATACAGGAGCTGGGGCTGTTTTGCTTCAAGAGGATGATCAGGGTATTGAACACCCTGTATCTTATTACAGTAAGAAGTTCACTCCACCTCAAAAGAACTACTCAACTATTGAGAAAGAGCTTTTGGCCTTGATTTTGGGTTTACAGCATTTTTCATTTTATTTGTGTTCTGATTTTGACCCCATAGTCATTTATACCGATCATAACCCACTGAAATTCCTTAGTAAGTTTAAAGATAAAAATCAGAGATTAACAAGATGGAGTCTACTTCTTCAGGAGTATTCATTAGACATACAACATGTCAAAGGGAAAGAAAATGTTATTGCAGATTGCTTATCTAGACTTTAGACAGATTGTTTTAGAGTAATAAGAAATTTCCTTTGTAAATTTCTTTTTCTTTGTGGGGAGGTGTTACATAGCCTATGATTTCATCATCCTTTGTGTAATTTTAACACACAGTATGCTGCATGTTTGATCACGAGAGTGTTCTGCCTCAGACCCCCCTTCTACCGTTATAGTAGAGTAAGTCGTTCTTTCTGTTGTTCAGAGCAGGATTGTCAACTCTTTGTCCCCATGGCTTCATTTGCGCGTCCTTCCTACAAGTTGTATCAAGCTCTGCCGGCCCCTATATAATGAGCTCAGTCTCTGCATTATTGCCACTTAGATCTACTCCTCATTTTGTTCACATCTCTGTCCTCCCCTGTACAGTTGTTATTGTGAGTGCTCAGGAAGTCTCCAGCCATCTAGCAGCTGTGTGTAATTTGAGTATAACTGTTGTTGCATTTTTTCTTGTACTGTGTAGCATAAGGTTAATTCTTAGGCCTAGTAAGGTTTTTGTAATTTGTGTAGGGTTCTTGTTGTCAGCCATCATTAATAATATTTTGTATCTGTAATAATATATCTGGCATTCACTGAGTATTATCTGGTATCTCATTTTAACAGGGCTGACTTAGATAAATTTACTCTTGCTAATTTCGTGTTAATAGAGGCTATTGCAGTTAACCATATATTTAACCTGTTTTTTGCCATTACATTATCCTTATGAGTCCTGAATGTTTTGTTGTTAGTTTAAGCATTAAACTTTAACTTGTAATTTTACCTAACTCTTTGTTTTGAACCTGGAACTTTACGGGACAGTAGTGATTTTTAGTATTCTCACTTAAAGTGTACATTATCTTTCTCTGTTCCGTAACAATATATACATATATATAAATATATACATATATATATATATATATATATATATATATATATATATATAGTAATCGTCCCAATATCCAATGTAATACATTTAAAAGCATGTCCAGAAAGTGGGTTTGTCTGGATACTGGGACCTTGCCTCCTGGACTGGTACTTATGGACCCTAACCTAGCCTAACTTTGAAAAGCCACCTAAATAACTCCCTACCGGACATGCATAGCACCTATTTAAGACCTTATTCACACAAATAAGGGACAGAAAGCATGAAATAAATGAAAATGAACCAGAGAATGAGGAATTAGAAATGAGTATGGAAAATATTTAGCAGTGTACAGGGTACTTACAGCAGGTCCGAGGCTGTTACGCAGATTAACCCACCTCCTCTAAGGCTCTGGCAGTGGTGAAAATGCTTTTGAAGCACATAAGTAATCCAGTGTTGTGCTGCATTTAATTCTTTGCACTGTGAGTTATAATTGTTTAACAATGCACATTCTGTTCTAAACTGCACCATGCCAGTTTCAATTGGCAGTTTGCACTCCACAGTTAATCATTTGAACTCTAAATTCTAATTTCTTAACACTGCACAACACTGTAAATTCCCATGTGGTCAAATGGCGAGGTATTGCAGTTTATTCACTGTTTATTCACAAAAACGAGCACGTGTGGCATCCACTGCGATAAGTGTCTGGAAGGGGCCGCAGGTAAACACAGCTGTACGGCGCCACATGCCAAGTTCAAATTACGGGTGAAAAAAAATTAGGATTTTTTTTGGATTTTTTACGTTTTTTGGGGCCATTTTTGGGTTCCGAAGGCCCAGGCCCAAAACATCCAGGTAGTGTGGTGTCCAATTATTGGGCATCCGGATAGTGGGCAGATTACTGTATATATATATATACACAGTAATCCCTCATTTATCCGGATGTGCAGTAACCGGAACTGTCCATTATCCGGATACTGGGCCTTGGCTCTATTAAAATCATTGTTCAATTTACTTGCAATTATCCGGACATAAAAGTCCCCGAGATATTTGGCAGCCAGCTGACATGTTCAAACAATCAGTATCGTGGCTGCTGGACACTAGCCTTGCATGGGAAATAGGTCATAACCCAAAACCTGAGCTAAAATGTCCATCCCCCGTTGTACTGAATGGTCAAAGTCATGCGCTGGCCTGTTCGCTCCCAACAAACCTCCAGCACCTGAGTCATACCGACCGTAACCCGCAAACGGTGTCAAAACACCCGTAGCATCCCCACTGAATGCCCAAATCACGTGGCCACCTGGATTAGTCCTTCCCAACTGCCACCACGCGAGTAACACAGACCACAAGCCACAAGTCAGGTGAAAGCGCAGTCCACCTCTACACTGAACGTCCAAAGTTGCCCAGTCACTGGGAGTTGTGTTTCCCAATGGCCAACGCACATGTAAGACAGGCCACAAGTCACAACTCAGGTGAAAGTGCCTGTCTGCCTCGTGACAGAAAGGATAAAATCCTGTCCACAGCCTTGTTTCTGCCCCTTTCCCGTCCCTCCTCCATACCCTCCCATGCTCTCTGTCTTGTTACCCATGCCTCCCGGCTCCCCCCTCACTCCCTCCCCCTCCTTCATGCTGAAAGTACTGACTTGTGAGTTTTTAAAATTTTTAGCAATGTATTCGAATACTGTTGGTCATATCAAAATTCCACAAAATCCATGAGAAGGCTCATGAAATTCTGCATCTAGACATATGCTTAACTCTTGCAAGGTGCAGGCAAAATTTTGCACTAGGATGGTGGGAAGTAACATGAGGGTAAGTTTACTTTTGAACAACATTTACTCTCACTGCAGGTTTGTTATTTTACTCATCAGTTTCCTGTGTTTTCATTTGCTTATCTTATAGTATAAACACCAGTGAAGATAATTTTATACTGTTTATACCAATATGATCAATTTCTGGTGGCATATTTGGCTATGGATTTTTTTGTGTGTGTGCCCCTGGAGCAGATATAACTCGTATCACAGAAAGATAACTGATTTTTCAACTGTCTTCAGGTTTTTTGTGGATTTTTGTTTAAGCATTGTTTTCTTAGTATTCAGCATTAATATGGATATTCCTATGTGTGTTTTGATATCTCAATATATATATATATATATATATATATATATATATATATATATATATATATATTCTAAATGGCTTTTTTTTTTTTTTTTTTTTTGACTCTGGGCATATGCTTCACAGCCTGCTCTCATGGCCTAGTAGTCTCCTACATACCATACACCTCTCTATCTGTCACCACTTTGGCGCTAACACCCACCGTCCACACTGAATACATGCTAGGGCTGTCTCACACAGGACTGGTGTATTGGTATTAGCGGGGGTATTTTTATGATGTGTCAGCTGGTCTCCTGGTAGATCAGTAAAGTCTGATTTCATGAAATTCAAATCCTTAAACTGTTCTCTGCCCCAGCAGGGATTTGAACCTGGGTCTATTATTATTATTTTTTTATTTTGCATGATTTTCTTGATGTTTAGCATTACTTTGGGTATTTCTATGTATATTTTGATATCTAAATATGGCAGATTGACCTGCAAACAGTGTCAAAATTAGGAGGGGTACTGTACATAGTGTACGGTATAGGGAGAAAGTTTTTTGTTTTTCAATTCTTTTTTTTTTCATGGTTTTCTTGGTGTTTAAAATTATTATGGATATTCCTATGTGTGTTTTGATGTCTAAATATGCCAGAATGAACAGAAAACGCTGCCAAAATAAGCAGAGGCACTGTACAAATTGGTTAGGTATAGATTGGAGGTTGGGTATAGGTTAGGTCTAGGTATAGTAGGGGGATATTGTTCATTATCTGGATATTCTCACTACCCAGACAAGCCTTTGGCTCCATTACGTTGGATAATTGAGGGAGTACTGTGTATATATACTGTGTGTGTGTATACCGTATATATATATATATATATATACACAGTAGAAGTCCTGTCTTTCGGCACCCTTCGGGACTGATCAGGTGCCAAAACATTGATTTCGCCGAAACATTGGCTGCTTTTCTAGTGTGTGATTTTTGTAAACTATAAGCAATGTATTTTTTGTGCATTTATTTATGGAAAACACAAACTAACTCTAACCAAGGTGGATTTATGCATATGAAGTAAATGTACTGTATGGATGATCTGGTTTGGGACTGCAAGTGTGAGCTCGATTATAGGCCTGCAAACGAAGAATGAATGCATTCTGGCGTGTATTTTTTGGTCACCCATATGCTACACTGTATTCAATTAACAACATATGGTGTATTTATGCATATGAAATGTATGTGGGAAATATTTTCCCCCTGAGCAGTTGCACTCTCTACTTTTTATAATAGTTGTCCCTGGTTAGAAGCAGAGGAAAACTTGAGACCACTGTCACTTATTCAGGCGGTTTTTATAACACAGAAATAACATTCTCTTTAATAATTCTTATTATTGATAAATAAAATGCTAATGTGTCTAACCCTCGTGGACTACTATATTGTAAATACTGTACATGTAATTATATAGAAGGTACCATGGACCCAAACTGTGTCTGCGCGTTAGATGACGTGGCAAGGATAAAAAGGTCCTCATGTAGAGCAGACATGGATTTCAGATATTCACATAGTTAAAGGAAATATTTGGTCTGACTTTAGTTTAATTAAAACTAAGATTAGCTTGATAGATTCACCCTGTATATATCATGATATAATCTAACTGTATTTAGTACTGTAATTTATTAATAGTTGGCACCTTCGAATCTGATGAGGGAGAAAGGAACCAGCAGTCGAGCTTCACTGTGCTCCTAGACCTCATCGAATTAGCTTGTACATACACACTCAAGGACCCTTGATTGCTCAAGCAACTACAGAAATGCAGCCTCATCGTCATCGGTTCTCCAACACTCCCTCTTCACTAGCTAAGTAACCTTTACAAACTGGCCAATTCAAGGGGGGATAAGCTAGGAAATAGAAGAGAAATATTGTAGTTACTGTATGTGAGTTAAGGTTACGTTATGGTTCACCTAATTCTATGAGACTTGTTTGAATTTTCTTAAGGACAACTTTAGGGATAAGAAATGCTCTATGAGTTGTTCATTAGGAAATACTAGAAATTTCTTGCACTGTGGTGCCCCGAGACAGAAGAACCGACTTGTATACGTTAAATATTTTTCACATTTTGGTGCCCTGAGTGAGAAGCCCTGATTTGTTTACCAGAACCTCCAAATATTTTTCATATCTTGGTGCCCCGAGTGAGGAAAGCCGATGTGTGCCGAAGCACTGAATGTGTTTAAAGTTGCTTTCGCTGGGCACAGTTTACTACCACATTCGGCTGAAGTAAAGGACGTGGAAATACATATCTACCGGGCTCCGGGAGGAAAGGCAAGCTCTTTCTCTGAAGATGAAAGGCTGAATGCCGTATTCGATTGGGAGCATGACCGTACTGTCCTATTCCTGGAAGGAAATGATATCCATGAGGAAGTGGAGGTCAATGAAGTAGTGGAGAATATTTTAGCTGTGGTAGGAGCCACAGAGGGTTCTTGCAAATCCTCAGTAGCCATAACCCTCCTTGAGCCATGGAACCTGCCATATGGCTCTCCAGTTTGTTATGAAACATATAAATTAATTAGCTGAGCTGTGAACCGGAAGTTGCAAGGGATCAGGAAGGGGAGGGATTTCATACACTTTAACGCCAAGCCCTTCCAAGCAACGCTGAAAGCTGATGGTATACACTGGAACTGTCATGGTAGGGAAGAGGTTCTGCAGAAATTTATTAATTATATGGAACATAAGAAGGGACAGTTCTATGCTATACAAGCTATGGGTGGGCCTATGGAGTATTAAGAGGCAATTAATTCTGAGCTCGGGGAATATGGGTGTTTTGACAATTGAGTGTGGGAATGAAATATAACCCTAGAGGTTTAATAACCCTGGGGGATAGGTTGAAATTATGAACCTGATCCCTACACTCCTCAAAATTAAATGAATAGTTAGCTGAGCTGTAATGAATATTTGGAAACTGAAAGGGGAGATAAATACAACCCTTGAGGTTTAATAACCCAGGGGGATAGTTTGTACACAGAAGATCTAATCCCTACCCTCTTCAAAATTTAAAATAATCAGAAAATTACTAAGCTGGGGTAAACTTGTGGTTGAAACTCATAATTAAATTATTAAATCAGAAACCAGTCAACATGTCTGTTTCTTTATTGCAAAGATCTACTAGTGGTAAGGCAGGATGGGAAACTAGAGCCATAAATCATTGTACACAGTCGTTGCATCAAATACCTCAGTCCAAGGAGAAATTAAATAGTCTACATCTACTGAATATCCTGAAAGACCGATGGAACAAGTATGAAGAAAGTTATATAACTTTAGAAGCAGCTATAGTAAAGGCTGACGATAAGGAACTCTTAGAGTCAGAAACTATGAAGTTTGAAGATAAATTAGAAGAATACTTGACTGTAGTAAAGACACTAGAGTCAAAATTAGCAGAGACTCCCGCAGAAACACAAGTTGTGGAACAGCAGAGTAAAGCTGTGCTACTACAAATAACGCTTCTGGAGTTTGATGGGGAGAAGAACTGGAAATCCTTCTGGGACCAGTTCAAATATTTAGTACACGATAGAACTGATCTCCCTAAAGTCAGCAAACTCACATATCTGTTAGGACAGGTCAAAGGAACACCATAACAGCTGATAAAAGAATTACCAGTAGAAGAAAATAATTATGAGGTGGCTTTGACCATCCTTAGACAAAACTATGAAGACATGGAGCAAGTTATTACTCGACTACTGAAGGCTCTAACTGAATTACCCATACCTAGACACGATTTTGATTCCCTGCAAAAAATTTAGAATTGCAAAAAGTTGTAATTTAAAGGCCTTAGGTACTTATGAAGATATTAAGGCATCAGATTGGGTACTTTCAACAATCATGTCCTTAAAGCTTCCACCAAAAACTAAGGATGCTTTGTATGGTAGGTACCAAAAGGATAATTTTTCCTGTGAAGAGATTGAGGAAAGCTTGATGCAACTCTGTAAACATTTGCAAGGAACAGGAAAACCTACTGAGGTCAAACAGACGACTGAAATAAAGAAAAATCCCACTAACCAACTGGTTGGGAAACCTAAGTCGGAGAAGATTAAGTATGTGCCTAAAGAAGAGATAGGTACTTACCTTAGCTCCTTAAAGGCTGAGGATAAAGTATTAAAGACAAGGAACAGACAAGCTGAGGATATTAAGGAAGTAAAACCTTCCATGGTAAAGGACAGGAAAGTTTTTGTATTTAGTGGTAAGCAACATTCCAGTGCATCTTGTCAACAGCATCCTGATTATGCTTCTAGGGTAGGAAAGCTTCAGGAACTGGGGTGTTGTATAATCTGTAATAACTCCGAACATACTTCCGCAGACTGTAAGACTAAATTAAATCTTTGTTTTAAATGCAAAAAAGATCATCATCATAGTGCTTTATGCCCAAGGATGAAAACTGAGGTTCCTAAACCTGCAAACGTCAATATGACAATTGCAAAGGGGAATGCTCCATTAGTAATGCCAGCTGCACTTCCCATAGCCGATGTGAAGGTATTGTTTGAGAACAGAAACCTATTACAGTACCCTCGCGTCCAACACGGTAATATTGTCATGCATGGGTCACGTGTTGGACCAAAAACGTGTTGGACTAACAATAGAGCTTATGGGGAAAAATGAAGTATGTCAGCAACCCTAGGAAAAGTCACCCAAAATACCTACCATATATCTGTACATATATTGGTACTATTGTAATTATAATAAATGGTACTGTGCTATGAATGATAACTAACCTTTTAGGATAGTGTTGGTGGGCTTGCTGGGAATGCAAGGCGGTATCCAAGGCTGTAGGTAGTCCTACTGGGTCCCCAGAGGATGGCTGCTGGCGTCACTAGTGGGTAATGGCTGTTGCTCCTCCTCAACCTCCCTCATAAATCCTTCGAAATCACACTCAGAATCACTATCTTCGTCCACAGCCATGGAAGGTCCTGCTTCTGCCTGTCCTAGCACTCTGTAATCCTCGGCAAAGGGCATGCTTCTCACACTGTTGCCAGAGCCCCGTCTCGTGACTGTGGAAAGTGATCGCTGTCGCTGACTCGGTAAAGAATAAGGAAAAGCAACTTTGTTTATAAACTGGTACACACGCCGATGAGAAGGGTTTCAAAACGATTGATATTTATTCTAAAATATTAATATGTATTCAGTGTCAGGCTAAATGTTCAATGCTGTAGTACGATACATTCTCTGTCGAGTCGCCTGGGTTTTGGTCACACTGTTTTGCCCGTCGTATCCTCGGCAGGAATCCATCCAGATGAATTCCAAATGCCCGTGGTATCGTCAGTAATTTTACCACGTTACCGTTCCGATTTACCATCGTATCCTCGGCAAACCTGGTATGAAGTGCCGTGTGATAGCCTTCGGCTGCCAGGATCTTGTTTTGGTTTTTTATTATGGTCCTCACGTTGGCTTCATTCACGTCGTAGGCCTTGGCAATGTCAACTTTCCTCTCCCCTTTCTTCTTCCTCTCGATGCTTTCAGCTTGGTGGCCTGAGGGAGGTGCCGACGCTTCCTGGGGTTCTCAGAAGGCTTCCTAGGCATCATGAGCAGGGTAAAATGCAGTAACAAGGGCAGAAAATGCAGCAAGAAAAAAGCACCTTCCAATGCGAATTATGCGACTGAGTGGCGCTGTGGTGGGAGAAATTTAAACAAAACATCACGTGACAGCAGAAGCGTTTTTAATTGGGCGGCATCACAATCACGTCATGATAGCGGGCGGGGAAGGCTACTTGATCAGAAGTTTTCATTGGCTATCATCATCATAGGAATGTCCAGTATGACCGTGTTGGACCGGGGGTGATCGTGCTAGAGGTGAACTCTACGGATTTCGCCCACTTCTCGGAGCTCTGTGCGTGTTATGCTAACACACTCGTGTTGCAGTAATTAAATCGTATTAAATAATACTAATTATTTGCTCTCCATGCTGGACATGAATCGTGCTGGATTAACGCGTGTTGGACGCGAGGGTACTGTAGTATGTACCCTGTTTGAAACGGGTGCTCAGAAAACCTTCAGACGTTGTGAAGAAATTAAAGTTACCTATTATTGGCAAGGTAAATCTAGCCATTACAGGATTCTTAACAACTAAGAAAGCTCAGTCTTTTGATTTAGTTAGACCTGTAATACAATTTGGCAGATATAAATTCTGTATAACTGCAGCTGTGCTTGATAACATGGAGACAAGTATATACATAAAGGGACTGAAGGAAACCTCTGATCATCTACAAAGCTCAGGGATAAAGTTGGCTAAACGGAATGTGGAATCAGATACTGTGGGTCCCATAAAAATGATAATTGGTTCTGATTATTGTGGAAGATTCCCACATAGGACCTTCAAAAGGAATAAGGTACAGTTGTTCAAGAGTCCAGGAGGTAACCTTATTATGAGTCAGTTGCCTTTCCCCAGACAAGTTAAAGGAGAGGCCAAACTAGTAGACTCAGTCTTTGCTACCCCCAGTCATTGATGGTAGCTAGAATAGGTGCAGAATTAGAACCTACTCAGATAAATGACTTGTTGGATGAAAATATTGAACCTGTACACAAATTGTGGGACCTGGACAGTGTAGGAATACACACTGAGGAACCAACCCCTGAAGATAAAATAACTCTGGATTTGTATAACCAGTCTGTGGAATTTAAGGATGGACAGTACTGGGTAGGATTACCATGGAAACTAAACCATTCAGATTACCAACAAATTACCAAGCAGCTAAGGCTCAGTTAAATTCTCTACTATGGAAGTTGAGAGACAGACCGGAACATCTGACCATATATGATAATATTATAAAGGATTAATCGAAGAATAAATTTATAGAAGAGGTAGAATTCCCTGTTAACCATAAAGGACATTACTTACCACATCATGCTGTAAGCAGGGATGCAGTAACTACTCCCATAAGGATAGTATTCAACTGTAGTAATAAAGCATCCAAGGGATCAGCTAGCTTGAATGATTGCTTATACTCTGGACCTACACTAACAGAGAAGTTAGGGAATGCGTTACTAAGATTTAGAGAGAAATCTTATGCTTACACAGCAGACATTAGTAAGGCTTTTCTCAGAATAGGACTGAGAAAGGAGGATAGGAAATTTACAAAATTCCTCTGGCCTCATGATCCTCAAAATGAGGATAGTCCATTGAAAACTTACTGTTCCGATCGGTGCTCTTTGGCTCTTGTGCTAGTTCTTTCCTACTTTGCAACACTATAAAACATCATTCTGAAAGTGCCAAATGCCCAGAAATAGGGCAGGCTTTTTACATGGATAATTTGCAAGGTGTTGCTGATACAGAGTCAGAAGCTTTGAAGGCTTATGAAGTAGCCAATTCCAAATGTGGGAAGGCAAATTTGCCGTTACAGAGCTGGAATACAAATTCACCGCTTCTGAGGAATAAAATACAAGAGGACTATCCAGATTTTGACATTCCCAAAATTTAAAATGTGTTAGGTCTTAACCGGGATACAACAGCTTATGTAATAAGTTTGAAACCAATTAAGTTCTCTGATATCACTCTCACCAGGAGGTCCTTGTTAAGTCAGGTCTCCATGTTACTTGACCCAGTAGGGCTGGTCAGTCCTATAGTTATTAGGGGCAAATGTTTAGTACAGGAGGCTTGGCGAGAAAAGTTAGACTGGGATACTGAATTGGGTGAGACATATGTAGAACAATGGGAACAGATTAGGAAGAAGTTTGAGACCACATCAAGCATATGTATTCCCAGGAAAATAAACAGTAATGAGAAGTTGCACTTACACATATTTTGTGATGCGTCTCAAAGGGCCTATGGAGCAGTAGCTTATTGCACAACAGGAGAGGATAGTAAGATTATAATGTCCAAAGCCAGAGTTGTGCCAATTACAGGAAGGACCCTACCTCATATGGAACTGGCTTCCATAGAAGTAGGAACTAAATTGGCCAGGTATATAACCACTACTCTTGATAATCAGTTTGAGGATATTTACATATGGACTGACAGTGAGATTAGTCTTTACTGGATAGGAAAGGAAGACAGTAAAATTCCTTTCGTCCGTAATAGAGTGAAGACTATTAAAGTACTCTTCCAAATTTAATTTCATGCATGTATCCTCCAAACAAAATCCTACTGATCTGCTCTCGAGAGGTTTGACCGTAAGGAGACTGATCAAAGATAATTTGTGGTTTAAAGGTCCTAAATGGTTACTCACTAAGGACTGGCCTGAGCAGAAACAGTACAGTATTGCTGAGGTTAGTGTAGTGAACTTGGATCCTGTAGTACCTGAGCCAGAAGTAACTGACATCAGCCAATTCTCCTCAATCAGACAACTTATGAACACTACTAAATTGGTTGTTGAATTTTTGAATATGAAAGTGGGGTTTCAGATGTTAGATCCCCTAGAATATTGGTTGAAAAGAATACAAAAGAACTATTACGGAGAGATACATAACTTTTTAGGCCAAGGCACTGGGAACAGGAATAAGCTGATAAAGGATTTAGGCTTGTTCTTAGACGAAAAGGGTCTGATTAGGTGTCGGGGCTGATTAGTAAAGGCTGATTTGCCCCTCCAAACCAAACACTCCATTTTATTACCCAAGAGCGGATACTTTGTACAACTAATTATAAAGGAAGCCCATGATTCCACTCTCCATGTAGGTGTGCCGCAGACCTTGGCCCAAATTCGGGAAAGGTATTGGATTCCTAAAGGTAGACAGGTAAAAAAAGAATATCTCAAAAACTTCATCATTTGCAGGAAGTATGAACAACGACCATATGACTATCCTGGACCACCGGCCCTACCATGGGATAGGGTAAATGTAAGTCTGCCCTCCCAAATAACAGGAGTGGACTACACAGGGGCTATAACTGTTACAGGTGAGGGAACTCCCCATAATGTTTACACTTGTCTATTTACTTTTGCCTACACAAGGGCAGTCCATCCAGAAATAGCAGAATATCTGAGCTCAGAGACATTCCTCAATGTATTTTTGAAGATTTGCTGCTAGAAGGTCTTGTCCTGGCAAGTTAATAAGCAACAACGGAACTAATTTCGTAGGAGCAGCAACTTTACTGTTGAATAAAATGAATGACCCAAAGGTTAAGTTGGCGCTGGGAATCCGAAATTGTACCTAGCAGTTCACAGCTCCAAGAGCTCCATGGCAAAATGGATTTACCGAACGAATGATTGGTATTGTCAAGAACTGCCTGAGGAAGACATTACACAGAACTAAGATCACGAGAGAAGAATTAAGAACAGTAGTAACTGAAACTGAAACCAAGATTAATAGACCCCTGACTTATCTAGAAGACACCAGCATCTCGCTAGAGGCCTTGACACCAGCTCATATGTTATATGGCAGGAAGCTCCATCCAGTGCCTTGTATGGATATCCAGGAAGAAGTAGATGATCCTACCATAGAAAATAATGATTTAGGACAACATCTGCGGGAGGGATATCAATGTCTGAAAAGGGTGTTGGATACTTGGAACAGAGATTGGAGCGAGGAATATCTTTTGAGCCTAGGAGAAAGAGTTTATGGGGCTCAGGCTGCCAGTAACAAATCTGTTATAAACATAAGGGATGTGGTCTTAATGAAAACCGAACAACCAAGATCCCAGTAGCCATTAGCTAAGGTGATCTCCACGCACCCAGATTCAGAAGGGGTGCTGAGCCTCGTAAAAATAAAATATAAGAGACATCTATCTATCTATCTATCTATAGCCCGACGCCCTAATCCCGCAAAGGGTGGCCGCAGACAAAACGCCTCCAAGTCACTCTGTCACCCACCATTTGACTCCCCTCCCCCCAACTCACCCCCCCCTCCCTCATATACCTCTCAACTCCATCCCTCCACCTCATCCTCGGTCTACCCCTCCCTCTCCCTCCCTCCACCTCACCTACATACACCCTCTTAGTCAGTCTTTCATTCTCCATCCTCTCCACATGTCCAAACCACCTCAGTGTATTTCTCCTAATCTTTTCAACCACATCCACATCTACCCCACAACGTTCCTTCACTTCTTCATTCGTCAACCTGTCCCTCCATGTCACTCCACATGCTCCTCTCAAGTAACTCATTTCCACTGCTCTCACTCTTGACTTGTTCCCCTCTTGCAAGGTCCACGCCTCGCTTCCATACGTCAGGGTAGGGATCACAATACCATCAAGCAGTGACTTCTTAACTTCCATACTCACCTCCCTATTTCTCATCACTGCTTTCAGTGTGCCAACAACCTTCCTTCCCTGCTGTACCCTTTCACGTACTTCAACCCCCAAAGTTCCATCCTTACTCATCACACTACCCAAGTACTTGAATGCACTCACATTCTCCATATCCTCACCATCCAACCTCACTGCACACTCTGTGACTTCATTCCTCTCAAACACCATAACTTTACTTTTGTTTACATTAACTTTCAGCTTCCTCCTCCTACACACTGTCCCAAATTCATTCACCAAACCTTGCAACTCCCATTCATCTTCACTCAACAATACTGTATCATCAGCAAACAGCAACACCGGAAGCTTCCAAATCTCATCCTCATTCATTAGGGCCACCCCCACATCCACTGCCCTACCTTGTACCTCCTTTACGACCCCATCCATATATATATTAAACAGCCATGGAGGCATTACACACCCCTGTTTCAGTCCCACATTGAGATCAAAGAACTCACTCAGCTCACCATCCACTCGCACCGTAGCCCTAGCTCCCTCGTACATACTCTTCACAGCACTCAACAATTTCCCCTCCACTCCATATATTCTTAATACCTTCCACATACCTTTCCTATCTATTCTGTCATAAGCTTTCTCCAAGTCCATGAAGGCAGCGTACACTTTCCTTCCCTTCTCTAGATACTTCTCCACTAAACATCTTAGAACAAATATCTGATCTACACACCCTTTTCCCTTCCTAAATCCCCCTTGTTCTTCTCCAACTAGCTCCTCTGTCATATGCCTAACCCTATCAATGAGTATTCTACCATATATTTTACCAGTCACACTAAGAAGGCAAATACCCCTATGGTTACCACATACTTCTCTCTCCCCTTTTCCTTTGTACAGAGGAACAATTATACCTGATTTCCAGTCCTCTGGAACCCTTCCCTCTTCCCAAGCCAATCTACACAACTTCCATATCCACTCCACAACAATCTCACCCCCATACCTAAGCATTTCACCACACACTCCATCAATTCCTGGGACCTTTCCCAGCTTAATCTTCTTCATCGCTTCCACTACTTCCGACCTACTGATCTCTTCCTCCCTCCTCTCATCTCTTCTTCTCCCAGCCATTCCCCAACCACTTATACTCACACTGCTCTCACTCTCTACATTCAACAAATCCTCAAAGTGCTCCTTCCATCTCCTCAATTTCTCTCTCTTCTCCACCAACAATCTATTATTCCTATCTTTCACTCCCCTACTATTTCCCCTTTCACACTGCCTTACTTTCTTTACCTCCTTCCAAAACAATTTCTTACTCTCCCTCCATTTCACACTCAGATTCCTCCCAAACTCTTCATCCACTTTCTTCTTACTCTCCTTCACCAGTCTCTTAACCTCCCTTCTCCTGCTCACATATACCTCTCTCTTCTCTCTCTCATCTTCTCCCCTACCTCTACTTGCCAACCATTCACCATATGCCTTCTTCTTTTGTTCCACAGCTCGTTTCACCTCATCATTCCACCATGCTGTCCCTTGCACACCCAGTATAAAAACTATTGATAAACTAGTACCCCTTGAGTTAGCGGCTACTCCGGATACAGGGGATGGTGAAGATCAAACGGGTCAGGATGTGCGACCTAGAAGGGCTGCAGCACAGGGTTCTCGAGATCTATGGAGGGAACTCCTGGCTAAGGGTCACATTATATGATACAGAGGAATCATTTTCCACCCGGCCCCAAAACTGTGGGAAATATTTTCCCCCTGAGCAGTTGCACTCTCTACTTTTTATAATAGGTGTCCCTGGTCAGAGGCAGAGGGAAACTAGAGACCGTTGTCACTTATTCAAGCGGTTTTTATAACCCAGAATTTACGTTCTCTTTAATAATTCTTATTATTGATAAATTAAATGCTACTGCGTCTAACCCTCGTGGACTACTATACTGTAAATACTGTACATGTAATTATACAGACGGTACCATGGACCCAAACTGCATCTGTGCGTTAGATGACGTGGCAAGGATGAAAAGGTCCTCATGTAAAGCAGACGTGGATTTCAGATATTCACATAGTTAAAGGGAATATTTGGTTTGACTTTAGTTTAATTAAAACTAAGATTAGTTTGTTAGATTGAAAGTAAATGAGAATAAGAGTAAAGTGATGAAGTGTACGAGGTTGATAGATGGTAGGGGGATGAATATAGTTTTGAATGGTGAGTTGCTTGAGGAGGTAGATTGTTTTAAATATCTAGGGTCACATGTTGCTGTGGATGGAAGAATAGATGCAAAAGTGAAGTTTAGAATAAATGAAGTAGGAAAGGTGCTGGGAGGAATGAAAAAAGTGTTTAAATGTCGTTCGCTTAGAATGGATGTAAAGAGAAGGCTGTATGAGGGTGTTGTGGTACCGACTGCATTATATGGGGCTGAAACATGGAATATGGGTGTAGCAGAGAGGAAAAGTTTGAATGTAATGGAGATGAGATGTCTGAGGAGTATGTGTGGAGTGACGCGTATGGATCAAGTGTGAAATGATGAAGTGCGAAGGAGAACTGGAGTTGTTCGGGAGATGGCTGGTAGAGTTGAGCAGAGGGTGTTGCAATGGTTTGGGCATATGGAGAGAATGGATAAAGAGCAATTGGTGAAAAAGATAACTAGATCTGATGTGAGAGGTGTAAGGCTGAGAGGAAGACCACGAATAGGATGGATGGACAGTGTGAAGAGAGCGCTGGATGCGAGAGGGATGTCTGTTGAGCAAGGAAGAGTGGCTGTGCGTGACAGAAATAAATGGAGAGAAATTGTGAATGAATAAGTGATGACGCAGCCCTGAGGGGATATTCTCCCGCATTTGGTCTGATCAGCTAGTCAGGTCAGGTGCGGGTAAGGGGATGGGTCTGTTATGATGTGGCAGGGGTAAACCAGTTCTGCTGTCGGGCCCTGCTGCGGATGTCACTGATTGCATTGCGCAGTTGACCCTTATGCGGTGTGATGCAGTGAGGATCTGTCCGTTCTCCCCTTTGGAGCTAAGATGCGAATGAATGTGTTAGAATGGATGAGTAAATGGAGAGTGAGTCGTCCTGTCTCGGCTACCTCCCTTTCCTTGGGGGAAGCAGCCTAGGTATATAGATAGAGATAGATAGATTCGTCCTGTATAGATCATGATGTAATCTAACTGTATTTAGTACTGTAATTTATTAATAGTTGGCACCTTCAAATCTGATAAGTGAGAAAGGAACCAGCAGTCGAGCTTCACTGTGCTCCTAGACCTCATCGAGTTAGCTTGTACATACACACTCGAGGATGCTTGATTGCTCAAGCAACTACAGAAAAGCAGCCTCATCGTCATCTGTTGTCCGACACTACCTCTTCACTAGCTAAGTAACCTTTACGAATTGGCCAATTCAAGGGAGGATTAGCTAGGAAATGGAAGAGAAATAGTTACTGTAGGTGAGTTAAGATTAAGTTACAGTTCACCTAAATCTATGAGACTTGTTTGAATTTTCTTAGGGAGAACTTTAGGGACGAGTAACACCCTACGAGTTGTTTATTAGGAAATACTAGAAATTTCTCACATTGCGGTGCCCCAAGAGAGGAGCACCGACTTGTATACATTAAATATTTTTCACATTTTGGTGTCCCGAATGAGGAGCCCCGATTTGTTTACCAGAACCTCCAGATATTTTTCACAGTGTATGTACAGATGATCTGTGTTGGGACTGCAAGTGTGAGCTTGATTCTGGGCCTGTAAATGAAGAGTGAATGCACTCTAGCATGTATTTTATTTTTTATTTTTTTTGTCAGCCATATGCAATACTGTAAATATTCAATATGGAACAAATGCTGTATTATTGCATATGTATGGATGAGCTGGGTTGGGATTGCAAGTGTGAGATTGATTCTGGACCTGCAAACAAAGAATGAAAGCATTCTAGTGTGTATTTTTTTTTGTCAACCATATGCATTACTGTACATACTCAGAAAGCAACATAGTGTTTTTTTATGACAGTAAAAAAACTTACTTAACATTGTATTTCCCAATAACGAACAGTTTTTACCTGTGTGTACCTGAAGCATTTGCACACATCAACACTGTTAGGCGCTCCTTGTTATGTTTGAAGCCCTCTGCAGCCTTTTCACCAGCCCCAGCCAAACTTCTCTCAGGCATACTCTTGAAAAATAGGCCGGTCTCATCTGCATTATAAATTTGGAACGGCAGTAATCCAAGCTCTCTGATTAGTTCAGAAAATTTTTGGCTGTAGCATTCAGCAGCATCAGCATCAGCATCAGCAGACTGGGTTTCGCCGCTAACATCCAGCTGCCCGATGCCATGCTGTTGCTTAAAATTCCTAAGCCAACCATCTGAGAAGGCACATGGTTCAGTTACTTTCATTTTCTCATAAAACATCTTGGCTTTCTCTGTTATCACTAGGCCTGATAAAGGTTTCCCTTCTGAGTGCTGCACCATAAACCATCTGTATAACACTTTGTAAAGCTCAATCAACTTTGGCTTTTTCATGACTTGTTCGATCAATGAGCCACACAAACCTTTTGACACAAACCTGTAGAGGTCACACTTCTGTTTCTTTATATCATAAATCGTGGAAGAGCTCACGCTGAACTCTTCATTAATTTCTTTCTTGCAACACCAGCTTCCAATTTTTTCAATAATTCTAGCTTTCATGAAATAGGAAGTAACTTATATGTGCGTTTCTTCATCACAGAAGAAAGCTCTCCTTTTGATGAAACCATTTTCTAATGCTAAGCACCCGAAAAACAGAGTAAAGACAAGACAAAGTTCACCACGAGTTCACAATTTCGAAAGTGACTGCTCACAGGAAGAACCAAGAGGTTATGGCCAAATACACGATAGACTCTTACACACCACTCATACTGTCTCACCCAAGAGTGCTGGTAGCTAGCCAGCAACCCTTATGGGAGGAGTAAAGTCTGTGACATCACATAGGCTCGTATACACCACTCATATCATCTCACCCAAGAGCACTGGTAGCTAGCCAGTGAGCCTAATGGGAGGAGTAAAGTCTGTGACATCACTACAAAAGATGGCTGACAAACACGGTGCCCTTTTCTAAACTGCCACGTACCAATACCTGCTGGAAAATGTGCAGAAAAACCAGAAAACTCTCGGAATAGGACTATTTCTTAAAACTGCCGTAAATTTGGATTTTCCGAGACATTGGTTGCTGAAAGACAGGACTTTTACTGAATATATATATGTATATGTATATATATATATATGTATATATATATATGTATATATATATATCTATATATATATATATATATATATATATATATATATATACTGTACAATGCACCTCTACACAATGCAAATTTACACTGTGCGAATCACCTACAATGCAGGGGCAACCCAGAAAATACTTATTTTTATCGAAAGCGAAATCTATTAATTGAACTTCCCAACGTGCGAATCGGCTGTATGATTCCAGGGCAAAAATGGACTTCCCGCCATTACTATGAGTGTCAGGCTGGACAATGTGTCAGTCACATGACGGCAGGTGGCTGACAACAAGCCAGACATGATGACCCAAGACCAGGAACCTCAACTCAGGATGATGATACCATGTCTGTAGTCTCAACTGTCAACCTGGATGGCTTTATGGCACCTCCAGGAGACCTTAGCAGTGACGACAGCAGTGACAGTGAGAGTGACAACGGGGCGCCCAGCCCCGCAGGGCAAGAGTAGATGCCCCGAGCCTCGGATACCGACCCCCCCCTCCCTTCTTAACAAGCCCAGAAATCACTTACATAAAGATACATGGTGTTCTATTTGTTGTTTTATTTGCTGGTCCAATTAGAAGTATTATTAGACAAAGTATTAGCAGGGTAGAGTAGGCTGGAAGAGGACCCAAAGACCAAGCCCTGGGTGGGCTCTTCACCACATACCATTTCTCCTGTAAGATCTTTGGTACACAAAATGCGAAATTGTAGAATGCAAGGGTTTCTGCTGCCCATAAACTCGCATTGTGTGAGGGTGCACTATATATATATATATATATATATATATATATATATATATATATATACTGTATATAGATATATATACAGTATATGTATGTATATACATATATATAAATATATATATATATATATATATAATATAATATAATATATATATATATATATATATATACACAAACGGTAATTCCTCTAATATCCGGAAGCCAAATATCCGAACATCCCCACTAACTGGACATAATCATCCCGGGATCCAATATTCCCAAAATGGTCCGGGGGAGAAAAAAAAAAAAAAAAAATCCCGCCTGTAATTTGAACTTGCTACGCGCAGCGCGGGACAGCTTTGTTGTGGTGTGTCATTCCTCCGACGTCGATAGAGCGCCCCTGCATCCTCCCCACTTTCCGTCTGTCTCTCGCCGCGAGTGCACGCTCGTCGTCGTGGCTGCCCACGTGCTCGCTTTTGTGGTGGTTCCTTACCTGCTGCATGCACTACCGCTGCTCTCAGGCCTCTAATTAGTGTGTGTGATGATGACCCCGCCATCTGAGAAAAGGAAGAGAGTGGTGTTGACTCTGGAGAAGAGACGGGAGATATTGGAGAAAGTAGATGCGAGGTGGTCTTCTTCCCGCATCCTCCGCGAGTTCAACCTGGCCCGATCTACTTTGTTCGATATCAAGAGATCCCGAGACAAACTCATGCAGTACACGGCTGACTTCTCGTCGAGAAGCAAATGCAACGTGGAGAGGAAGGTGATGTTTACTCCCAAGTTTGCTGAAATCGACCGCTCCACGTTGACTTGGTATTGACAGCAACGTGCTGCTGGTGTGATGGTACATGGTACGGAGCTGAAGGCTGCTGCTGAGAAGTTCACCAGGCTTCACAATGCCCTGGACTTCAAGGCATCCGAGGGATGGCTCTTCGCGTTCAAGTTACGGCATGGCCTTACCAACTATAAAGCTCATGGCAAAGCTTTGGACGCTAACGAGGATGGAGTTGATGAGATTCGGCACAAGGTGAAAGGCTTGATTGACAGGGAGGGTCTAACTCTCGGTCAAGTCTACAATGCTGGCGAAACTGGTTTATTCTATTGCTCTTTGCCAACGAACACTCAAGCCGAGGAGACGGAGAAGCGTATACCTGGCCGCAAGCTCTCCAAGCAACGGATATCTGCTTTGTGTTGTGCCAATGCTAACGGCATGCACCTCCTCAAGCCCGTTATTGTTGGCCGTGCAAAGCAGCCTCTGTGTCTTAGTGGGGTGATGGATGTCCTTCCTGTCGTCTGGTACCATTCTTTGAAGGCATGGTTTACAGCCGTGATCTTCAAAGACTGGTTCCACCGCCACTTCGTCAAGGAGGTCATCAATTACCAGACGAAGACACTGGGAATCCCGTATGACCAGGTAAAGGCCCTCCTTCTCCTCGACAATGCACATGCTCACCCGTGCGACAAGGACTTGGTTGCTGAGAATGGCCGGATTAGGTGCATGTTTCTGCCACCTAATACGACTGCTCTCATCCAACCAATGGACTAAGGAGCGATCGTGGCAACAAAGCGCCTATACCGAAGGAAGTTCCTGGACGAGGTGATGGTTGTTCTCGAGGACGTGGACGAGCACAGGGAGGGACGAGACACGCAAGGCCAGCGGACTTTGGAAAATCTTTGCCACTACAACATCAAGTCTGCAATCTACAACTGGGCCAGTGCATGGAAGGAAGTCCCTGTGAAGACTCTAGAAAATGGTTGGTCTCGTCTGCTTCTCGGAACGGATGTGGAGTACGATTTTCTAGGGTTTGACGTGGATGACTTCCATGCACGGCTACGTACGCATGGTGACGATGTTGATGTGTACGATGTGCGTGAGTGGTTGGATGACGATGAGGGCGATCATGGGTATCAGACACTGTCTGATATCGAGATCGCATCTTCAGTTGCAGGTGTCAGTACCCAGCTTGAAGATTCTGACGAGGACGGCGACAATGATGCGGACTCCTCTCAGCATGACACTACTCCAGCCATCCCCAAGCTAAGCACACTCCGGGAACACCTAGAATTTGTTCTCGACTACCTGGAACACCCGGACTGTGACAGGGAGATGGGGCCCTTGGGACTTGTGGAGGAAGTGCGTGCTTTCAGGCAGCGCATCATCAATCGTCAGAATCGTCGGTCGTTGTGTCAATCAATCATTGACAGTTTTTTCAGGCCCGTGACCCCCACTGTGCCTAGCCCTGGCTCCACTCCGTTGCCTCCCCAAGACAGGCCCTCATGCTCCGAGCCACAGCTCAGCACATCAGCCACGGTGGAGTCACCGCTCGACGTGAGTTTGCGTCTATCTTCAGAGTCATCTGCAGTGGGTACGCCATCACCACAACCCAGCAATGCACCCCTAGGTCACCTGCCAGTGATACTCTTGGACTCTGACAGTGATTAAACAGCAAGAACTTCTCCACTAGACCACACGGGAATTTACTGTGTTGTGCAGTGAAAAAAACAGTGCGTTGTGTTAAGGATTTACAGTTGTGAGTGAAAAGACAAATTTGGAACAAAATTTAACGTAAATAGACTTGTTTGTTTTTGCTTTGGAAAATGGTTAGAAGAGAGGGAAAGTTAACCCGCCTCATCCCGATGTTTTCTGGGCAGTGGTACGCCCCAGTCCCGACATTTTTGGACCTTTCTTTTTTTTTTGGCTCAAACATCCGCTTTTGGTGAGAAACATCGAAAATTCATAGAGAAATCGCTCACCTGAGGTTTAAAATACTCGATCCAGGTAGGAGTACCTCCTTACCTTACAGGGTTTTCTATCAGGCTGGCTGCAAAGAAAACGAGTTCTATGGGAGGATAACTATTCTACACCACTCATAAACGGTATTTATTTATTTATTTTGCAATGATTTATATGTAGTACGAGAGTATAATGGTTTTCAAACGGTAATATAGGCATTATAAGCATTGTTTCACTCACTAACTCATCACAATTCCTGACCTTTTTTTGCCACATTACCTGATCATCATTTCTGACTGTTTTTTCCTCTAATGTTTGTCCTCCACACTGTCATCGATTGGGGAATCACTCTGGCCCTGAATTTCGTACCGTGGCATGACATGGCTTTACTGGCCAGGTCACTGATAACAGGTAAATTGCTGAGAAAAGGTCATGCAGGGGGGGGAGGAGGTCATACTGGGTAAGGCATTGTCCCTGCCTGGCATCTTGTAGAGGAAGGTGTCCCGTGTATACGAGCCAAAAATCACTTGCAAAAATTGAAAATTGTGCAAATTAGGGACCTTGCAATGTTGCCGCGTTTATTTACGTCTCCGGGATATGAGTGCACATCATGTGAGGACGTGAATTCACGTCTCTGGGACAGGGCGGGTTAAAGTGCAGATTGCAACACTTAGTAAGTTACAATGGAGCATAAGTTAGACAAGAGTGCGAACTGTGAAGAGAACGGACTTCTGAGTGCGATTGACTAAGTTCAGTGCAAGACTTCATGAACAGTGTACTGGAAGTGCTTCAGGAAATCCTTCTTACTGTCAGAGTCCGAGAGGAGGCGGTTATTCATCGAGATGGCCATGGACTTGCTGTAACTAGACAGAATGTTTCATACTGTACTTTCTTCCATACTATACTTACCTCAAACACCTCATTTCACTCTTTAATGTCCTTTATTGGTGTGAATAGGCTGTTAGGAGCTATGCATGTGCAGTAGCAAGGTGTTTTTCTGAGTTAGGCTAGGTTAGGGTCCATAAGCACCAGTCCAGGAGCCAGGAACCAGAATGTTTAATATTGTATGAACCTACTTCAAAACCCTCATTTTATGCTTCTTTTGCATTTATTTCAGTCATTTATGTGCCTTATTGGTGTGATTTGGGTTTTAAATAGGTCCTATGCATGTCCAGAGGGAGTTGTATAGGTGTTTCTCTGAGTTAGAGTCCATAAGTACAAGTCCATAAGCTGGGGCCCAATATCCGGACAGGACCACTATCCGGACCTGCCTATGGCCCTATTACGTCGGATATTGGAGGGATTATATATATATATATATATATATATATATATATATATATATATATATCTATCTATATATATATATATATATATATATATATATATATATATATATATCTATCTATCTATCTATCTATCTATTGCCAGACGCCTCAATCCCGTTTGGGGTTGCCACAAACAAATTGCCTCCAAGTCGCCCTGTCCCCCGCCATTTCACTGACCTGCTCCCAACTCACACCCCCCTCTCTCATATACCTCTCCACTCCATCCCACCATCTCATCCTCGGCCTCCCCCTCCCCCCCCACCTCACTCACACACAATCCCCCCGCCAGCCCCCCACCCTCCACCCCCTCCACACGGCCAAACCACCCCAGCGTGCTCCCCACAACGCTTCCCATCACATCCACGTCAACACCACAACGCTCCCCCACATCCCCATTCGTCAGCCCGTCCCTTCACGTGACTCCACAGGCTCCCCCCAAACAAATCATTTCCACTGCTCTCACCTCCGACTTGCGCCCCCCCAACAACGTCCAAACCCCACCTCCGTACGCCAGAACCGGCATCACAACACTGTCACGCAGCAACCCCCTCACCCCCATGCTCACCTCCCTGCTCCCCACCACCGCCCTCAAAGAACCAGCAACCCCCCCCCCCCTGCTGCACCCTTTCAAGCACTTCACCCTCCAAACCTCCATCCTTACTCATCACACTACCCAAGTACAGTACTTAAATGTACTCACATTTTCCAATTCCTCACCAACCAACCTCGCTGTACATTCACTAACTTCACCTCTCTCAAAGACCATCACTTTACTCTTCCCTACATTCACCTTTAGATTCCGTTTCTTACACACTCTCTCAAACTCATCCACCAAGCCTTGCAGCTCCCCTTCGTCTTCACTCAACAACACAGTATCATCTGCAAACAACAGTACAGGAAGTTTCCAAACACTATCCTCTCTCACCAGGGCCACTCCAACATCCACTACCCTACCTTGTACCTCTTTTATTACCCCATCCATGTACAGATTGAACAATCATGGAGACATGACACATCCTTGTTTCAAACCAACTTTCAAAGAGAAAAATTCACTTAGTTCACCATCCACACGCACTGCAGCCTTCGCACCATCGTACATACTCTTCACAGCATTCAACAACTTCCCATCTACTCCATATATTCTTATCACTTTCCACAATCCTTGTCTATCCACACTGTCATATGCTTTCTCCAAATCCATGAAAGCCGCATACAACTTCTTTCCCTTCTCTAAAAACTTTTCCACTAAAGATCTAAGAATGAATATCTGATCTACACAACCTC
Source organism: Coenobita brevimanus (assembly GCF_032717465.1). Lineage (NCBI taxonomy): Eukaryota > Metazoa > Arthropoda > Malacostraca > Decapoda > Coenobitidae > Coenobita > Coenobita brevimanus. The sequence continues at coordinate 54,127,819 of NC_137053.1, forward strand.
TTCCCTTCCTAAAGCCTCCCTGTTCTTCTCCAACTAATTTCTCTGTTCTTTCTCTAACTCTGTCTATAAGTTTCCTACCATACACTTTTCCTATTATACTAAGAAGACAAATGCCCCTATGATTACCACACACTTCTTTTTCCCCTTTTCCTTTGTACAAGGGAATAATTATACCTGACTTCCAATACTCCGGGACTCTACCTTCCTCCCAGGCCAATCTGCACATCTTCCACATCCATTCTACTACTATCTCTCCCCCATGCTTCAGCATTTCACCACACACTCCATCAATTCCTGGGGCTTTCCCTGATTTAACTTTCTTCATTGCTTCCACAACTTCTATCCTACTGATTTCTTCCTGTCTTCTCACCTCCCTCCTTCTCCCAGCCACTCCCCAGCCACTTATACTTGCATTACTTCCATCCTCTACGTTCAACAATTCCTTTAAGTGTTCTCTCCATCTGCTCACTTTTTCTCCCATCTCCACTAGTAATCTACCATTTTTATCATTCACTCCTCTGCTAACTTCACTTCCACCCTGTCTTACTCTTTTCACCTCTCTCCAGAACATTTTCTTACAGTCCCTCCACTTTACACTCAAATTCCTTCCAAATTCCTCATCCACTCTCTTCTTACTCTCTCTTACTAATCTTTTCACCTCTCTCTTTCTTTCTACATATAACTCTCTCTTCCGCCTTTCAACTTCTCCCACACCCCTATTTCTCATCCATTCATTGTATGCTTTCTTCTATTGTGCCACAGCCTGTTTCACCCCTTCAGTCCACCACACTGTTCCTTGCACCCCCCTCCGTCTTCCCTTCCTTCCACACACCACATCACATGCTGCACATATTTCTTCTGTAAATATCTTACACACACCTTCCACGTCTCCCATCTGCTCCAATTCATATTTGCCCAATCGTTCCTCAACTTCTCTCTTATACTCTGCCTTTTTCTCATCCTCTTGTAACCTTTCCACTCTCCTTGCAACTACTCCTTCCTCTCGTCTTTCCCTTCTTCTATTCCTCCATCTTACTTGCATTCTAATTCTGGCCACCACCAAGTAGTGGTCAGAAAGTCCACTCCCCCAACCTCTATACACTCTTGCATCCTTTACACATCTTCGCATCCTTTCATCCACACACACATAATCAATCATTGCCTTCCTTTCATTCAGTTCACCACCCACCCTTCTCATCACTTGCCATGTATACCTGTGGATCATTTTATGCATGATGAGGGTATTGGCTATCACCAACCCCTTCCCAGCACAAATGTCCACTAACGCACTCCCATTCTCATCTATCTCAGCAGGCACACCCCACTCACCAACTATTCCATTCACCTTCACATTCCCAACTTTACCATTCATATCACCAATCAAAAACACTCTCTCATTCCTTCCAAACTTTTCCATGCACACTTCTACATTCGTCCAGAACTCTTCTCTCACTCTTCTAGCACGATCTTGCGTTGGTGCATACACACACACAATCGCCCACATTTGTATTCCAACTGTCAACTTTACCCACACAATCCTTGACCCAACTGATCCATACTGTCTTATGCTCCTCTTCCATCTTTTACTCACAACTATACATACTCCTTCCTTTGCCATCTCATTCTCACCTACTCCTGCACATATACCCCATCCATACTCCCATTCTCTCACACTTTCTTCTCTCCATTTTGTTTCAGTTATTCCACATACATCCACTTTCGCACCCTCAAGCACCTGGACAATCTCTCTCTCTTTCACCTCATCATTCACTCCCCTTACATTGCAAGTTCCTTACATATATATATATATATATATATATATATATATATATATATATATATGTATGTATATATAGACAGTAATCCCTCCAAAATCTGACGTAACAGAGCCATAGGCAGGTCCGGATATTGGGCCCCAGCCTCCTGGACTTGTACTTATGGACCCTAACTCAGAAAAACACCTATACAACTTCCTCTGGACATGCACAGGACCTATTTAAGACCCAAATCACACCAATAAGGGACATAAAAGACTGAAATAAATGCAAAAGAACCATAAAATGAGGTTTTAGAGGTGAGTTTATACAATTTTAAACATTCTGGGTACTTACAACAAGTCCCTGGCTCCTGGACTGGTTTGAACTGCCAGTTTGTAGTCCACAGTTAATCCTTTGCAATCTAGATTCTAATTTCTTAACACTGCACAACACTGTAAATTCCCGTGTGTTCTAGTGGCGAGGTATTGCAGTTTATTCACTGTTTATTCACAGAACACGAGCACCTGTGGCTTGTATTGCTATAAGCATTTGCTCTCGATCGGAGTTAGGCTGTGACTGTTGATGATGGCGGGGTAACAGAGTTGCCAGATCGCAATGGCCACATTACCAAACTCCTCAATTTTCATTACCAATTTTTTACTTTCATTACCAAATTCATAAAGCTAGCATCTATTCTTCACTAATTATATACACAAGTGGAAATACATGTAATCAATCTTCTTAAAGTTAACAGCATGTTGATTATTATCACGCTATATAGGCTACCAAATTAATCAGATAGAGCAAACAATCCACCATCTCCATCCTATTTATCCTCATACAAGTGAAAAATCCATTTGGTATTGTATTATTCTGATTCATTACCAAACGAATTTTTCATTACCAAATTGGCCCACATTTGGTAATGAAAAATACCAAATGGCAACCCTGACAGGGGAGAGGGGAGGAAGGAAGGGGTGAAGGGACCATGGTGTAACAGCTGTTCAGTGCCATGCGGCAATATCAAATTACAGGTGGGAAAAAAGTCTGATTTTTTTCGATTTTTTTTCGGTTTTTGGCCCATTTTGGGAATATTGGATCCCGGGACGAAAATGTCCGGTTATTGGGGATGTCTGAAAAATGGGCGTCCAGATATTGGGGGGGTTACTTATATATATATATATATATATATATATATATATATATATATATATAAATATATATATATATATAAATATATATATATATATACACACACACACACACACACACACGTATATATAAAAGCTCGATTAACCAGAATGCATGGGGATTCTTCCATTCTGGATATGGAATTTTCTGGATAATCGAAAGTTACTCTTAGAAATTTTCCGGGAGGTCAAACAAATGAAATAGTACCAAACTTGGGACTTTATTTCATAAAGTACATTATTCAGTATTAGATAAAGTACAGGTAAGATACAGTACAGGTACACTGACGCTCAGTAATATCTGCCCAGGGGTGCCCCCTTCCTACCTCAGCATACCCATGGAAGAAGGAAGGGGGGGGATGAAATGGGCTCCACCCGCGACTGCCCCAGCTCCCAATCATCCCCCATACCCCTACCCAACTCCCCACCCCACCTGTCATTCTTACCTAGCAGTTACATCTCAAGATGATTTCATGCTTAACACTCTTGGTCCCACTACGATTACAAACAAAGAACATTAGGATATGTTAAAAGAATATAACTATCAACATGTTGCAGCAAGAAATTAATGCATTATGACGTTGACAGTAAAACAAAAACATTAACAACGGACACCTCAGGCCTCCTGTGTTGGGTGCACTGCTTTGCAAACACACCCACACACACACACACACACACACACACACACACTGAAAAACACAGACATAAACACACCCGAATATGCAGGCACAGAAATGGACGCACACAAACACCCAATGCATGAGGCCTGGGACGGCCGTTGTTAACATTTTTGTTTTATTTTCAACGTTACAATGCATTAGTTTATTGCTGCAGCATGTTCATAGTCATACCATATATTTTTACATATCCTAGTGTTTTATATTTGTGTATTAGTAATATGAGTATGAATGTAAAGTATGAGGTTTGCTTGAGATGTAACTGCCTGTTAAGAATGATAAGTGGGGGACTGGGAGGGGTAGGGGAATGGGGGAGGGTTGGGAGCTGGGGTAGGGGCGGGTGGAGCTCATTTCATCCCCCCCCTCCCATCTTCCCTGAGTATATGGGGGTACGAAGGGGGCACCCCTGAGCAGAAATTAGCGATCATGAGTGTACACCACAATACACACAAAAAGACCGGTACCCGGAATATTTTCGACCCCATGCCGATGGAATTTGTGTTACAGTTATACGGATATGCTGATGCATCAGATGCCGTTTAATCGAGATTGACTATATATACTGTACTGTATATATACTGTATATATATATATATATATATATATATATACAAATACAGCTACCGCAAATTGACTTAGGACCTCTCCCCACAAGGTATTGAAAAACATAAAAATCATAGTATATCACAATGTTTGTTCATGAAATGCCATTCATTAATATGAAATCATGTTTCCCTTGTTTTTCAGGACCAGTTGGATGCATTCTGGCATGGAATCACTTAGATCTCTAAAGTAATCTATGGACATTTCTTTGCACCAAACATTGTCAGTTCAGTCTTGAGTTTGTCCAGATTGGGTGTCTTCTCTGCCATGCTTTTCTTCATCCTTGCCCAGCAGTTCTCTAACGGGTTTAGATCTGAACTGTTGCCAGGCCAGTCGAGGACCTCTATCCAATTATCCTGAAGCCATTTTGTCACCTTTCTTGACTTGTGACATGCAGCTGAAACGTGCATGAAAAAGTTGCACCCACGAACAACAAAAAAGTTTAACAAATGATCTTTCAGAACTTGAATGTACTGGCCGCAATTCATCACCAAGTTCTTAGGAAGAAAGTAGAGGCCTCCCCTTCCCATTTCACCTGAGAAACACCCTATACCATTACTAACTGTGGGTGCCTAACAGTTGGCACTGTGTAAGCAGGGTCACATCGACTACGGGAGGCTTGGCAACGAACCTTGGCAGAACACACCTGGAACACTTGAAATGTGCTTTCATCGGAAAACATAACTTTTCTCCACTCATCTGATGTCCTGTGTGCATACTTCTTGGCAAATTGAATGCGATGCTTCTTCATGCGGTCAGTGAGAAGCAGCTTCTTCGCTACGGTGCGGCTTAGAAAACCCAGCTCCTTCCGGAAGTGGTGTTGGATAGTTTGAACTGAGATGTCTTGAAACAGCTGGGGATGCATTCTCTTCAATTCTCCTGCTGTCAGCTGAGGATTCTTGATTACCTCCCCCTTCTGAAGTGTATCTGTACCTCTGGAAGTCGTCCTCTTCTTTCCACCGCCATGCATGTGCTCTGATATGACATCAGGTGGCAGGACAAGAGCTGCAGCAAGAATCTATATGAGAGTCGACTTTGTGCATCCAGTATGTTCACAAATTGTGTTGATAGGGACATTATCCTGCCTCCAAGCAATGATACGGACCCTCTCATCCTTTGTGCAGTACTTTCCAGGCATGACAACTCAACTCTAGGAAAATAACAGGGCAAACAGTAATGCACATGAAAAAAAAGGGAGGTGCAAGCCTGGAGCGACGGGAACATATACTCCCGATCTCACTTCTGGGCAGGCACTGACGTGATGAGTGTTTCACCACCTCCCGCCAATACCAGAAAAGTTGCCAGTTACGTCTTGCCCCCAAAATTCACTTGGTAGAGGTGGAAACACAAAGCAAAGACAGACAACTCTTCCATTGCAATTCTGTGTGAAGGTCCTATGTCTATCTGTGGCGGGTGTATATATATATATATTTATACAGGTACATAAATGTTGGGCAAATATGAATTGGAGCAGATGGGGGACCTGGAAGGTGTATGCAGGATATTTACAGAAGAAATATGTGCGGCATGTGATGTGGTGTGTGGAAGGAAGAGAAGACGGAGGGGGGTGCAAGGAACAGCGTGGTGGAATGAAGAGGTGAGATAGGCTGTGGCACAAAAGAAGAAAGCATACAATGAATGGATGAGAAATAGTGGCATGGAAGAAGTTGAGAGGCAGAAGAGAGAGTTATATGTAGAATGAAAGAGAATTGAAAAGATTAGTAAGAGAGAGTAAGAAGAAAGTGGATGAGGAATTTGGAAGGAATTTGAGTGTAAAGTGGAGGGACTGTAAGAAAATGTTCTGGAAAGAGGTGAAGAGAGTAAGACATGGTGGAAGTGAGGTTAGCAGGGGAGTGAAAGATAAAAATGGTACGAGTAGATTACTAGTGGAGATGGGAGAAAAAGTGAGCAGATGGAGAGAACACTTTAAGGAATTGTTGAACATACAGGATGGAAGTAATGCGAGTATAAGTGGCTGGGGAATGGCTGGGAGAAGGAGGGAGGTGAGAAGACAGGAAGAAATCAGTAGGATAGAAGCTGTGGAAGCAATGAAGAAAGTTAAATTGGGGAAAGCCCCAGGAATTGATGGAGTGTGTGGTGAAATGCTGAAGCAAGGGGGAGAGATAGTAGTAGAATGGACGTGGAAGATGTGTAGATTGGCCTGGGAGGAAGGTGGAGTCCTGGAGGATTGGAAGTCAGGTACAGTACAATAAATTATTACCTGGTACAATGGAAAAGGAGAAAAAGAAGTGTGTGGTAATCATAGGGGCATTTGTCTTCTTAGTATAATAGGAAAAGTGTATGGTAGGATACTTACTGACAAGAGTTAAAGAAAGAACAGAGGAATTAGTTGGAGAAGAACAGGGAGGCTTTAGGAAGGGAAGAGGTTGTGTATATCAGATATTCATTCTTAGATCTTTAGTGGAAAAGTTTCTAGAGAAGGGAAAGAAGTTGTATGTGGCTTTCATGGATTTGGAGAAAGCACATGACAGGGTGGATAGACAAGGATTGTGGAAAGTATTAAGAATATATGGAGTAGATGGAAAGTTGTTGAATGCTGCGAAGAGTATGTATGATGGTGCGAAGGCTGCAGTGCGTGTGGATGGTGAACTAAGTGAATTTTTCTCTTTGAAGGTTGGGTTGAAACAGGGATGTGTCATGTCTCCATGGTTGTTCAATCTGTACATGGATGGGGTAATAAAAGAGGTACAAGGTAGGGTAGTGGATGTTGGAGTGGCCCTGGTGAGAGAGGATAGTGTTTGGTAACTCCCTGTACTGTTGTTTGCAGATGATACTGTGTTGTTGAGTGATGATGAAGGGGAGCTGCAAGGCTTGGTGGATGAGTTTGGGAGTGTGTGTAAGAAACGGAATCTAAAGGTGAATGTAGGGAAGAGTAAAGTGATGGTCTTTGAGAGAGGTAAAGTCAGTGAATGTACAGCAAGGTTGGACGGTGAGGAATTGGAAAATGTGAGTACGGTTAAGTATTTGGGTAGTGTGATGAGTAAGGATGGAAATTTGGAGGGTGAAGTGCTTGAAAGGGTACAGCAGGGAAGAAAGGTTGCTGGTTCTTTGAAAGCAGTGATAAGAAACAGGGAAGTGAGCATAGAAGTGAAAAAGTTACTACATGACAGTATTGTGATACCAACTCTAACGTACGGAAGTTGAAGCTTGGACGTTGTTGGAAGGACACAAGTCAAGAGTGAGAGCAGTGGAAATGAGTTATTTAAGAGGAGCCTGTGGAGTCACATGGAGAGACAGGTTGATGAATGAGGATATAAAGGAGCGTTGTGGTGTGGATGTGGATGTGATAGGAAGCGTTATGAGGAACACACTGAGGTGGTTTGGCCATGTGGAGAGGATGGAGGGTGAAAGACTAACGAAGAGAGTGTATGTGATTGAGGTGGAGGGGGGAAGAGGGAGTGGGGAGGCCGAGGATGAGATGGAGGAATGGGATGGAGAGGTATATGAAAGAGGGGAGTGTGCGTTGGGAGCAGGGCAGTGAAATGGCGGGGGACAGGGCAACGTGGAGGCGATTTGTTTGTGGCCACCCCAAACGGGATTGAGGCGTCTGGAAATAGATAGATAGATAAATATATATATACAGTATATATATATATGTACAGTATTAGGGTGGTCCTTATGAACACAGTGAAAACTGAATATGGGTAAATCTTCACAGGCCACTCCCTAGTACTGTGCCACTGACGTAAAAACACCATATGTAAAATTTTTGTGTGCATTGCTCAAAGAATTCTGGTGCCCCAATGGCCCTGAAGTTCTCCCCTATATAGGAGAATGGGACCATATTTGTGGGAGCCTCTCACTCATCCACGAGAGGACGTGGTCATGGCGGGAAATGCAGGATAGTGATGGGGAGGAGGGATAGAAGACATGATGACGCCTGAGAGGGTTGTGGCTGGGTGAGGGGAGAGGAAGCTGGGTCGTCAGTAATGTGTCATTCCCCTTTTGACTGGCTTAGGAAACTGTTGTTTTGTGCATTACGAAGGTAAATAATAGTCTTTCATCCGAGGAATCTTTCCAGGTGGTAGGTCAGTCTCAAAGTTGATTGCAATGGCTTCAGCTGGAGAACAGCCTTCTCCTTTGGAGGAGGATGACCACAACAAATGTAAGAGAAGAAAACCAGGAAGAAGAACGTGATCTGGTTGGTTGGAGACCCCCTCGCCCAGCTAACGGATGGTAAGATGCCATCTAACAATGAGGTCCTCAGGTGGCTGTTTCATCTTCTGCAGAAGGAAAAGAAGATCCTGCAGGATGCTGCAATGACCATGGACTCTAGTATTGTGCCAGAATTCCAGTGATACAGAGCTAGCACAGGATCTCGAAAGTTGATAATCTGTGAGAGGAATAGCACTCCCTTAGCAAGCTGAAAGACAAGAGAGAGGTGGAAGAAATGAAGCAAAGTGACTTCAAACTGAAGCTGAGGAACCTCTTCGAATTGACGCAAACAGATGCCATGAAGCTGCTGAAGAACGAACAGGACGTGGCGTTTCTGAAAGCTCAATGGGAGGAAGGCTACCAAGGCATCATGCTCGGTATCAGGTGAATGCTATCGGATGCTTAAGCAAAGAAGCACAAGACAGAGGAGGATTCCCGAGTTCACAAACTATGAAAGCAGCAGCGATGAGCAGCGGTAGAAGCTGCCACTGAGCTGGAGGAACAGAAGAGGGCAAAGAAGACAAAGAACCTGCTCCCCAACCATCCAGGTCAGCTACCACATTCTCACCCAAAAGACAATGGTCCTGAACTCGTGCATCCATCATCACTCCAGATTTGTCTAATGCCCTGGATCACACAAAGATCTATGACTGCAATTCTGTCCACATACTGGTTGCTGCAGCATCTGTGTATGGCAAAGATCCTTCAACAGTGGTTTTGAACTGCCAGAGCATCTATCAGGGATAAATCAAGGCTCATGGCAAACAGGCAGCAGCTCTGTGCTCATCCTTCAAGCCTGGTGTTCCCCTCACCATTCACTGGGACAGTAAGTTGGTTGCTGAAGAACCTGGCCAAGAAAAGTTGAAACATTTACCCATCCTGGTGTCTGGGAAGGGAACTGTCAAGGTGCTGAATGTCCACAAGCTGCGATCAGAAACAGGAGCTGCCATGGTGGAGGCAATCTTCGCTACTGTGAAAGAATGGGACCTGGTAGATTTGGTGACAAGCATGGCCTTTGACACAACTGCTAGCAACACCAGAATTCACTCTGGGGCATGCACTCTCCTGCAGCAGAAAATGGAAAAGGAACTTCCATGCCTAGCCTGCAGGAAGCACATCAGTGAGATCATGATCCAGAAAGTCTTCACAGTCTGCACTGGCATCATCACATTAGAGCTGGACATCCCTCTCCTCGAGCAATTCAAGCAGGGATCGACCTCTGCTGCAGCAGATCACTTGAAGATTCTCACCAACCTGTTTCTCATTGCAATGAGGTTACCGCCTTCTGCTGTCTTCAACTCACTGCCCAACATCCACGAGACGATTATCAGGAGTTACTCAAGCTCATGGTGATTTTCTTCCTCATGGCTTCCACATTTCGTGGCCTGGCGCCTACCACCTTGCCTGTTGGATGACCAAAAGCATTTACTCAGCCAAGATCTACCTCTTCCATGGGCAGTTCATACTCGCCGTGCAAGAGCTCGCCACATTTGAACAGTTCGTCATTTTTGCACTTACACTCTACATCCAGTACTCGTTCACAGTGCCAGTCGCCAAGTCTCCTTCTCAAAACCATCTGAAGATCCTTTAAGACAGCCTGGGCTGCGGTGACTCGGATGTCTCATCTGCTGTTGTGAAGGCCTTCAGCCGTCATCTCTGGTACCTCTCTCAGGAGCTGATTGGCCTGGCGTTCTTCAAGTCCCTCGGCTTGGAAATGAAGAGGGCCATGATTGCTGCTTTGGAGAATGAGGAGGAGGATGAGCGTGTGAATAGAAGACTCTGGAGCTGAATGTGGTTGTCATTCGAGCCAAGACTCTCCCTGATTTCGTCACAAGCAACACTCGCCACCTTCCTTCCTTCCTTGGATCCTCTGACGAGTTCCTGGATGTCGACCCGTGCATGTGGGTGGAACAAGACAATACAAGAAAGCCAAACAATGTGTCCTGTCACTGAAAGTCACGAACGACTTCACTGAGTGAGGAGTTGCACTGAATGCAGGACTTCAACCCTGTCACTGGATAAGGAGCAGTGCAATTCCTGTTCCAGGTCATAGGGGCTCATCACCAGTGATTCCCAATTGCTCAAAAGGCTACCAATACCTCCTAAACTAGGCAACAATGAGTGTAAGATCAGCTCCCATGACACCTCCTCCCAATGAGTGACTAATACTGACACTGGAAGGGGGACCTAGTTGTGCTGGTGTAGTTATCAGGCCAGATGGCACACAGTATGAACTTCAAGGCCAGTGCACACAGTATGAACTTTAAGGCCAGTGGGGCACCAGTATATACTACAATAGAAGACTGAAATTTGCCCTGCAGAGATTTCGTACCAACAGGGACAAAAGTGCGGGGTGGCCGTAAAAAATCTGCAACTTCGATAAGGACCACCCTAATACTGTATATACAGTCGGCGCAATGGAAGTCTGGACCCTCTATTTCACACCATATATTTGGTAGGGTCCAAGAAAAAGCACATCAGATTTTCTTGTCCTGCCTGGCTCTTGTTAATTTCAAAGCTCTCGTTTTCACACCCTCCTCTGCCTTAGTGAATCATTGGAGATGGGTCCCAAGCCACTAACTCATGTAGAAAAAGCCCGAATTTTAACTATGAAAGAGGAAAATGTAAAAATTAACGAGAGGCTTCAGTGCAGCAGTACGGCTGGGGATCTTGAAGTCTTTCTGAAGTTGATGCTGTATGGTTCTTTCAGACACATCTTTCAGCAATTCTGGGTACATATCTTTCAGTTGTCTAGCAGTCAAACGTGCGTCTTTTATCACAGCTTGCTTCAGTAACCTGTCTGTAGTTGGTGATGTCTTCCTTTTAGGTCCTAGCCTGTCTTTATGTTGGGGAATTGTGTTTTTTGGCAGATGGCGGGGAGCAGCGAGGAGTGCCATAACGGTAGATTTTCCTCGCCCAGTTCGAATACAAATATCCTTAATTTTTACATTTTCTTCTCTCATAGTTAAAATTCAGGCTTTTTCTACATCAGTTAGTGGCTTGGGACCCATCTCCAATGATTCACTAAGGCAAAGGAGGGTGTGAAAACGAGAGCTTTGAAATTAACAAAGGCCAGGCAGGACAAGAAAATATGACGTGCTTTCCCATCCAAAGTCAGGTAGGCACTGAGCTCATAAACTCACAGCATGTGGTGTTAAGCCTGTAAAGTTGCTAGAAGCCACCAGAAAAAAAATCTGCTGACTACAGGAATTTTCCTACAATATTTCTTGGACCCTACCAAATATATGGTGCAAATTAGAGGATCCAGACTTCCATTGCGCCGACTGTATATACCCCCCCTGGGGGTAGGGGGGTTTTCAAGAATACTCCCCCAGTATCCCTGCTTGTCGTAAAAGGCGACTAAAAGGGTTGGCGGAGGGTTAGTGCCCCTCCCCGGAAAACAACTAACTAAAAAAACAAACAAGAAGCCTCGGACAAGGACTGACCAAACGATGACGACCCAGGACCGGACAAAGGACTTGGTAATGAGTACATGGAATGTAAGAGAAGCGAATGATGAGGTGAAAGAGAGAGAGATTGTCCAGGTGCTTGAGGGTGCGAAAGTGGATGTATGTGGAATAACTGAAACAAAATGGAGAGAAGAAAGTGTGAGAGAATGGGAGTATGGATGGGGTATATGTGCTGGAGTAGATGAGAATGAGAGGGCAAAGGAAGGAGTGTGTATAGTTGTGAGTAAAAGATGGAAGAAGAGCATAAGACAGTATGGATCAGTTGGGTCAAGGATTGTGTGGGTAAAGTTGAAAGTTGGAATACAAATGTGGGCGATTGTGTGTGTGTATGCGCCAACGCAAGATCGTGCTAGAAGAGTGAGAGAAGAGTTCTGGACAAATGTGGAAGTGTGCATGGAAAAGTCTGGAAGGAATGAGAGAGTGTTTTTGATTGGTGATATGAATGGTAAAGTTGGTAATGTGAAGGTGGATGGAATAGTTGGTGAGTGCGGTGTGCCTGCTGAGATAGATGAGAATGGGAGTGCATTAGTGGACATTTGTGCTGGGAGGGGGTTGGTGATAGCCAATACCCTTTTCAGGCATAAAATGATCCACAGGTATACATGGCGAATGATGAGAAGGGTGGGTGGTGAACTGAATGAAAGGAAGGCAATGATTGATTATGTGTGTGTGGATGAAAGGATGTGAAGATGTGTAAAGGATGCAAGAGGGTATAGAGGATGGGGGAGTGGACTTTCTGACCACTACTTGGTGGTGGCCAGAATTAGGATGCAAGTAACATGGAGGAATAGAAGAAGGGAAAGACGAGAGGAAGGAGTAGTTGCAAGGAGAGTGGAAAGGTTACAAGAGGATGAGAAAAAGGCAGAGTATAAGAGAGAAGTGGAGGAACGATTGGGCAAATATGAATTGGAGAAGATGGGAGACGTGGAAGGTGTGTGTAAGATATTTACAGAAGAAATATGTGCAGCATGTGATGTGGTGTGTGGAAGGAAGAGAAGACGGAGGGGGGTGAAGAAACAGCGTGGTGGACTGAAGAGGTGAAACAGGCTGTGGCACAAAAAAAGAAAGCATACAATGAAAGGATGAGAAATAGGGGCGTGGAAGAAGTTGAGAGGCGGAAGAGAGAGTTATATGTGGAAAGGAAGAGAGAGGTGAAAAGATTAGTAAGAGAAAGTAAGAAGAGAGTGGATGAGGAATTTGGAAGGAATTTGAGTGAAAAGTGGAGGGATTGTAAGAAAATGTTCTGGAGAGAAGTGAAAAGAGTAAGACAGGGTGGAAGTGAAGTTAGCAGGGGAGTGAAAGATAAAAATGGTAGATTACTAGTGGAGAAGGGAGAAAAAGTGAGCAGATGGAGAGAACACTTTAAGGAATTGTTGAACGTAGAGGATGGAAGTAATGCGAGTATAAGTGGCTGGGGAATGGCTGGGAGAAGGAGGGAGGTGAGAAGACAGGAAGAAATTAGTAGAATAGAAGTTGTGGAAGCAATGAAGAAAGTTAAATCGGGGAAAGCCCCAGGAATTGATGGAGTGTGTGGTGAAATGCTGAAACATGGGGGAGAGATAGTAGTAGAATGGATGTGGAAGATGTGCAGATTGGCCTGGGAGGAATGTAGCGTCCCGGAGGATTGGAAGTCAGGTATAATTATTCCCTTGTACAAAGGAAAAGGGGAAAAAGAAGTGTGTGGTAATCATAGGGGCATTTGTCTTTTTAGTATAATAGGAAAAGTGTATGGTAGGATACTTATAGACAGAGTTAGAGAAAGAACAGAGAAATTAGTTGGAGATGAACAGGGAGGCTTTAGGAAGGGAAGAGGTTGTGTAGATCAGATATTCATTCTTAGATCTTTAGTGGAAAAGTTTCTAAAGAAGGGAAAGAAGTTGTATGCGGCGTTCATGGAATTGGAGAAAGCATATGACAGGGTGGATAGACAAGGATTGTGGAAAGTGTTAAGAATATATGGAGTAGATGGGAAGTTGCTGAATGCTGTGAAGAGTATGTACGATGGTGCGAAGGCTGCAGTGCGTGTGGATGGTGAACTAAGTGAATTTTTCTCTTTGAAAGTTGGGTTGAAACAGGGATGTGTCATGTCTCCATGGTTGTTCAATCTGTACATGGATGGGGTAATAAAAGAGGTACAAGACAGGGTAGTGGATGTTGGAGTGGCCCTGGTGAGAGAGGATAGTGTTTGGAAACTCCCTGTACTGTTGTTTGCAGATGATACTGTGTTGTTGAGTGAAGACGAAGGGGAGCTGCAAGGCTTGGTGGATGAGTTTGAGAGAGTGTGTAAGAAACGGAACCTAAAGGTGAATGTAGGGAAGAGTAAAGTGATGGTCTTTGAGAGAGGTGAAGTTAGTGAATGTACAGCGAGGTTGGATGGTGAGGAATTGGAAAATGTGAGTACGGTTAAGTATTTGGGTAGTGTGATGAGTAAGGATGGAGGTTTGGAGGGTGAAATGCTTGAAAGGGTACAGCAGGGAAGAAAGGTTGCTGGTTCCTTGAAAGCAGTGATAAGAAACAGGGAAGTGAGCATGGAAGTGAAAAAGTTACTACATGACAGTATTGTGATACCAACTCTAACATACGGAAGTGAAGCTTGGACATTGTTGGAAGGACACAAGTCAAGAGTGAGAGCAGTGGAAATGAGTTATTTAAGAGGAGCCTGTGGAGTCACGTGGAGAGACAGGCTGACGAATGAGGATATAAAGGAGCGTTGTGGTGTGGATGTAGATGTGATAGGAAGCATTATGAGGAACACACTGAGGTGGTTTGGCCATGTGGAGAGGATGGAGGGTGAAAGACTGACGAAGAGAGTGTATGTGAGTGAGGTGGAGGGGGGAAGAGGGAGGGGGAGGTGGAGGGGGGAAGAGGGAGGGGGAGGCCGAGGATGAGATGGAGGGATGGGGTGGAGAGGTATATGAGAGAGGGGGGTGTGAGTTGGGAGCAGGGCAGTGAAATGGCGGGGGACAGGGCGACTTGGAGGCGATTTGTTTGTGGCCACCCCAAACGGGATTGAGGCGTCTGGAAATAGATAGATAGATAAATATATATATACAGTATATATATATGTACAGTATTAGGGTGGTCCTTATGAACACAGTGAAAACTGAATATGGGTAAATCTTCACAGGCCACTCCCTAGTACTGTGCCACTGACGTAAAAACACCATATGTAAAATTTTTGTGTGCATTGCTCAAAGAATTCTGGTGCCCCAATGGCCCTGAAGATCTCCCCTATATAGGAGAATGGGACCATATTTGTGGGAGCCTCTCACTCATCCACGAGAGGACGTGGTCATGGCGGGAAATGCAGGATAGTGATGGGGAGGAGGGACAGAAGACATGATGACGCCTGAGAGGGTTGTGGCTGGGTGAGGGGAGAGGAAGCTGGGTCGTCAGTAATGTGTCATTCCCCTTTTGACTGGCTTAGGAAACTGTTGTTTTGTGCATTACGAAGGTAAATAATAGTCTTTCATCCGAGGAATCTTTCCAGGTGGTAGGTCAGTCTCAAAGTTGATTGCAATGGCTTCAGCTGGAGAACAGCCTTCTCCTTTGGAGGAGGATGACCACAACAAATGTAAGAGAAGAAAACCAGGAAGAAGAACGTGATCTGGTTGGTTGGAGACCCCCTCGCCCAGCTAACGGATGGTAAGATGCCATCTAACAATGAGGTCCTCAGGTGGCTGTTTCATCTTCTGCAGAAGGAAAAGAAGATCCTGCAGGATGCTGCAATGACCATGGACTCTAGTATTGTGCCAGAATTCCAGTGATACAGAGCTAGCACAGGATCTCGAAAGTTGATAATCTGTGAGAGGAATAGCACTCCCTTAGCAAGCTGAAAGACAAGAGAGAGGTGGAAGAAATGAAGCAAAGTGACTTCAAACTGAAGCTGAGGAACCTCTTCGAATTGACGCAAACAGATGCCATGAAGCTGCTGAAGAACGAACAGGACGTGGCGTTTCTGAAAGCTCAATGGGAGGAAGGCTACCAAGGCATCATGCTCGGTATCAGGTGAATGCTATCGGATGCTTAAGCAAAGAAGCACAAGACAGAGGAGGATTCCCGAGTTCACAAACTATGAAAGCAGCAGCGATGAGCAGCGGTAGAAGCTGCCACTGAGCTGGAGGAACAGAAGAGGGCAAAGAAGACAAAGAACCTGCTCCCCAACCATCCAGGTCAGCTACCACATTCTCACCCAAAAGACAATGGTCCTGAACTCGTGCATCCATCATCACTCCAGATTTGTCTAATGCCCTGGATCACACAAAGATCTATGACTGCAATTCTGTCCACATACTGGTTGCTGCAGCATCTGTGTATGGCAAAGATCCTTCAACAGTGGTTTTGAACTGCCAGAGCATCTATCAGGGATAAATCAAGGCTCATGGCAAACAGGCAGCAGCTCTGTGCTCATCCTTCAAGCCTGGTGTTCCCCTCACCATTCACTGGGACAGTAAGTTGGTTGCTGAAGAACCTGGCCAAGAAAAGTTGAAACATTTACCCATCCTGGTGTCTGGGAAGGGAACTGTCAAGGTGCTGAATGTCCACAAGCTGCGATCAGAAACAGGAGCTGCCATGGTGGAGGCAATCTTCGCTACTGTGAAAGAATGGGACCTGGTAGATTTGGTGACAAGCATGGCCTTTGACACAACTGCTAGCAACACCAGAATTCACTCTGGGGCATGCACTCTCCTGCAGCAGAAAATGGAAAAGGAACTTCCATGCCTAGCCTGCAGGAAGCACATCAGTGAGATCATGATCCAGAAAGTCTTCACAGTCTGCACTGGCATCATCACATTAGAGCTGGACATCCCTCTCCTCGAGCAATTCAAGCAGGGATCGACCTCTGCTGCAGCAGATCACTTGAAGATTCTCACCAACCTGTTTCTCATTGCAATGAGGTTACCGCCTTCTGCTGTCTTCAACTCACTGCCCAACATCCACGAGACGATTATCAGGAGTTACTCAAGCTCATGGTGATTTTCTTCCTCATGGCTTCCACATTTCGTGGCCTGGCGCCTACCACCTTGCCTGTTGGATGACCAAAAGCATTTACTCAGCCAAGATCTACCTCTTCCATGGGCAGTTCATACTCGCCATGCAAGAGCTCGCCACATTTGAACAGTTCGTCATTTTTGCACTTACACTCTACATCCAGTACTCGTTCACAGTGCCAGTCGCCAAGTCTCCTTCTCAAAACCATCTGAAGATCCTTTAAGACAGCCTGGGCTGCGGTGACTCGGATGTCTCATCTGCTGTTGTGAAGGCCTTCAGCCATCATCTCTGGTACCTCTCTCAGGAGCTGATTGGCCTGGCGTTCTTCAAGTCCCTCGGCTTGGAAATGAAGAGGGCCATGATTGCTGCTTTGGAGAACGAGGAGGAGGATGAGCGTGTGAATAGAAGACTCTGGAGCTGAATGTGGTTGTCATTCGAGCCAAGACTCTCCCTGATTTCGTCACAAGCAACACTCGCCACCTTCCTTCCTTCCTTGGATCCTCTGACGAGTTCCTGGATGTCGACCCGTGCACGTGGGTGGAACAAGACAATACAAGAAAGCCAAACAATGTGTCCTGTCACTGAAAGTCACGAACGACTTCACTGAGTGAGGAGTTGCACTGAATGCAGGACTTCAACCCTGTCACTGGATAAGGAGCAGTGCAATTCCTGTTCCAGGTCATAGGGGCTCATCACCAGTGATTCCCAATTGCTCAAAAGGCTACCAATACCTCCTAAACTAGGCAACAATGAGTGTAAGATCAGCTCCCATGACACCTCCTCCCAATGAGTGACTAATACTGACACTGGAAGGGGGACCTAGTTGTGCTGGTGTAGTATTCAGGCCAGATGGCACACAGTATGAACTTCAAGGCCAGTGCACACAGTATGAACTTCAAGGCCAGTGCACACAGTATGAACTTTAAGGCCAGTGGGGCACCAGTATATACTACAATAGAAGACTGAAATTTGCCCTGCAGAGATTTCGTACCAACAGGGACAAAAGTGCGGGGTGGCCGTAAAAAATCTGCAACTTCGATAAGGACCACCCTAATACTGTATATACAGTCGGCGCAATGGAAGTCTGGACCCTCTATTTCACACCATATATTTGGTAGGGTCCAAGAAAAAGCACATCAGATTTTCTTGTCCTGCCTGGCTCTTGTTAATTTCAAAGCTCTCGTTTTCACACCCTCCTCTGCCTTAGTGAATCATTGGAGATGGGTCCCAAGCCACTAACTCATGTACAAAAAAGCCCGAATTTTAACTATGAAAGAGGAAAATGTAAAAATTAACGAGAGGCTTCAGTGCAGCAGTACGGCTGGGGATCTTGAAGTCTTTCTGAAGTTGATGCTGTATGGTTCTTTCAGACACATCTTTCAGCAATTCTGGGTACATATCTTTCAGTTGTCTAGCAGTCAAACGTGCGTCTTTTATCACAGCTTGCTTCAGTAACCTGTCTGTAGTTGGTGATGTCTTCCTTTTAGGTCCTAGCCTGTCTTTATGTTGGGGAATTGTGTTTTTTGGCAGATGGCGGGGAGCAGCGAGGAGTGCCATAACGGTAGATTTTCCTCGCCCAGTTCGAATACAAATATCCTTAATTTTTACATTTTCTTCTCTCATAGTTAAAATTCAGGCTTTTTCTACATCAGTTAGTGGCTTGGGACCCATCTCCAATGATTCACTAAGGCAAAGGAGGGTGTGAAAACGAGAGCTTTGAAATTAACAAAGGCCAGGCAGGACAAGAAAATATGACGTGCTTTCCCATCCAAAGTCAGGTAGGCACTGAGCTCATAAACTCACAGCATGTGGTGTTAAGCCTGTAAAGTTGCTAGAAGCCACCAGAAAAAAAATCTGCTGACTACAGGAATTTTCCTACAATATTTCTTGGACCCTACCAAATATATGGTGCAAATTAGAGGATCCAGACTTCCATTGCGCCGACTGTATATACCCCCCCTGGGGGTAGGGGGGTTTTCAAGAATACTCCCCCAGTATCCCTGCTTGTCGTAAAAGGCGACTAAAAGGGTTGGCGGAGGGTTAGTGCCCCTCCCCGGAAAACAACTAACTAAAAAAACAAACAAGAAGCCTCGGACAAGGACTGACCAAACGATGACGACCCAGGACCGGACAAAGGACTTGGTAATGAGTACATGGAATGTAAGAGAAGCGAATGATGAGGTGAAAGAGAGAGAGATTGTCCAGGTGCTTGAGGGTGCGAAAGTGGATGTATGTGGAATAACTGAAACAAAATGGAGAGAAGAAAGTGTGAGAGAATGGGAGTATGGATGGGGTATATGTGCTGGAGTAGATGAGAATGAGAGGGCAAAGGAAGGAGTGTGTATAGTTGTGAGTAAAAGATGGAAGAAGAGCATAAGACAGTATGGATCAGTTGGGTCAAGGATTGTGTGGGTAAAGTTGAAAGTTGGAATACAAATGTGGGCGATTGTGTGTGTGTATGCGCCAACGCAAGATCGTGCTAGAAGAGTGAGAGAAGAGTTCTGGACAAATGTGGAAGTGTGCATGGAAAAGTCTGGAAGGAATGAGAGAGTGTTTTTGATTGGTGATATGAATGGTAAAGTTGGTAATGTGAAGGTGGATGGAATAGTTGGTGAGTGCGGTGTGCCTGCTGAGATAGATGAGAATGGGAGTGCATTAGTGGACATTTGTGCTGGGAGGGGGTTGGTGATAGCCAATACCCTCTTCAGGCATAAAATGATCCACAGGTATACATGGCGAATGATGAGAAGGGTGGGTGGTGAACTGAATGAAAGGAAGGCAATGATTGATTATGTGTGTGTGGATGAAAGGATGTGAAGATGTGTAAAGGATGCAAGAGGGTATAGAGGTTGGGGGAGTGGACTTTCTGACCACTACTTGGTGGTGGCCAGAATTAGGATGCAAGTAAGATGGAGGAATAGAAGAAGGGAAAGACGAGAGGAAGGAGTAGTTGCAAGGAGAGTGGAAAGGTTACAAGAGGATGAGAAAAAGGCAGAGTATAAGAGAGAAGTGGAGGAACGATTGGGCAAATATGAATTGGAGAAGATGGGAGACGTGGAAGGTGTGTGTAAGATATTTACAGAAGAAATATGTGCAGCATGTGATGTGGTGTGTGGAAGGAAGAGAAGACGGAGGGGGGTGAAGAAACAGCGTGGTGGACTGAAGAGGTGAAACAGGCTGTGGCACAAAAAAAGAAAGCATACAATGAAAGGATGAGAAATAGGGGCGTGGAAGAAGTTGAGAGGCGGAAGAGAGAGTTATATGTGGAAAGGAAGAGAGAGGTGAAAAGATTAGTAAGAGAAAGTAAGAAGAGAGTGGATGAGGAATTTGGAAGGAATTTGAGTGAAAAGTGGAGGGATTGTAAGAAAATGTTCTGGAGAGAAGTGAAAAGAGTAAGACAGGGTGGAAGTGAAGTTAGCAGGGGAGTGAAAGATAAAAATGGTAGATTACTAGTGGAGAAGGGAGAAAAAGTGAGCAGATGGAGAGAACACTTTAAGGAATTGTTGAACGTAGAGGATGGAAGTAATGCGAGTATAAGTGGCTGGGGAATGGCTGGGAGAAGGAGGGAGGTGAGAAGACAGGAAGAAATTAGTAGAATAGAAGTTGTGGAAGCAATGAAGAAAGTTAAATCGGGGAAAGCCCCAGGAATTGATGGAGTGTGTGGTGAAATGCTGAAACATGGGGGAGAGATAGTAGTAGAATGGATGTGGAAGATGTGCAGATTGGCCTGGGAGGAATGTAGCGTCCCGGAGGATTGGAAGTCAGGTATAATTATTCCCTTGTACAAAGGAAAAGGGGAAAAAGAAGTGTGTGGTAATCATAGGGGCATTTGTCTTTTTAGTATAATAGGAAAAGTGTATGGTAGGATACTTATAGACAGAGTTAGAGAAAGAACAGAGAAATTAGTTGGAGATGAACAGGGAGGCTTTAGGAAGGGAAGAGGTTGTGTAGATCAGATATTCATTCTTAGATCTTTAGTGGAAAAGTTTCTAAAGAAGGGAAAGAAGTTGTATGCGGCGTTCATGGAATTGGAGAAAGCATATGACAGGGTGGATAGACAAGGATTGTGGAAAGTGTTAAGAATATATGGAGTAGATGGGAAGTTGTTGAATGCTGTGAAGAGTATGTACGATGGTGCGAAGGCTGCAGTGCGTGTGGATGGTGAACTAAGTGAATTTTTCTCTTTGAAAGTTGGGTTGAAACAGGGATGTGTCATGTCTCCATGGTTGTTCAATCTGTACATGGATGGGGTAATAAAAGAGGTACAAGACAGGGTAGTGGATGTTGGAGTGGCCCTGGTGAGAGAGGATAGTGTTTGGAAACTCCCTGTACTGTTGTTTGCAGATGATACTGTGTTGTTGAGTGAAGACGAAGGGGAGCTGCAAGGCTTGGTGGATGAGTTTGAGAGAGTGTGTAAGAAACGGAACCTAAAGGTGAATGTAGGGAAGAGTAAAGTGATGGTCTTTGAGAGAGGTGAAGTTAGTGAATGTACAGCGAGGTTGGATGGTGAGGAATTGGAAAATGTGAGTACGGTTAAGTATTTGGGTAGTGTGATGAGTAAGGATGGAGGTTTGGAGGGTGAAATGCTTGAAAGGGTACAGCAGGGAAGAAAGGTTGCTGGTTCCTTGAAAGCAGTGATAAGAAACAGGGAAGTGAGCATGGAAGTGAAAAAGTTACTACATGACAGTATTGTGATACCAACTCTAACATACGGAAGTGAAGCTTGGACATTGTTGGAAGGACACAAGTCAAGAGTGAGAGCAGTGGAAATGAGTTATTTAAGAGGAGCCTGTGGAGTCACGTGGAGAGACAGGCTGACGAATGAGGATATAAAGGAGCGTTGTGGTGTGGATGTAGATGTGATAGGAAGCATTATGAGGAACACACTGAGGTGGTTTGGCCATGTGGAGAGGATGGAGGGTGAAAGACTGACGAAGAGAGTGTATGTGAGTGAGGTGGAGGGGGGAAGAGGGAGGGGGAGGTGGAGGGGGGAAGAGGGAGGGGGAGGCCGAGGATGAGATGGAGGGATGGGGTGGAGAGGTATATGAGAGAGGGGGGTGTGAGTTGGGAGCAGGGCAGTGAAATGGCGGGGGACAGGGCGACTTGGAGGCGATTTGTTTGTGGCCACCCCAAACGGGATTGAGGCGTCTGGCAATAGATAGATAGATAGACACACGAGGTGCTGCCTAAAAGTTCCAGTAATTTGAATGTTGTAGGAAAATAAGTTACCTTACTTCCTAGCTCTCACTGTCGCCTTCAAAGTAGTCCTCTTGGGCATGTATATAATGGTCCCAGCGTTTTTTCCACAAGTACATTCATCCCTGGAAGGCTTCAGGCATGATGGTCTTGAGCACCTACTGCGATTCTGTCTGGATCTCCTCAATCAAGTCAAATCGATGCCCTTTCAGTCATAATTTCAGCTTGGGAAACAGGAAAAAGTGGCAGGGGGCAAGGTCAGGTGAATAGGGTGGGTGGGGAATGACTACCGTGTTAGTGGAGGCCAGGAACTGCCGAACAACAATTGATGTGTGGGCGGGGGTGTTGTCATGATGCACAACCCAGTCCTTGTTCTTCCACTGTTCTGGAAGTTTGCGGCGGATGTTCTCCCTCAGACGCTGCAAAAATTCACAGTTAAACTTTCCGCTGACAGATTGACCGGGTGGGACAAAATCCTTGTGAATAATCCCTTGGATATCAAAGAAAACGATCAACATCAACTTAACATTGCTGCGCCATTGGTCTGCCATTGCAAAACCGTCAAACCATCTACACACTACGTAAGCGGAGCTCAACAAAATGTCTGCTGACAGACACAGCCGGAGCCACATTTACACACAAGGGGTGCTGCTGACTTCTCCTACCGGCAAAAGGCAAAACAGCTAACGGGTGGTTCCCTCTGTTCAAATTACTGGAACTTTTATGTAGCACCTCATGTGTATATATATACAGGCATACCCCAGTTTAACAATCTAATTGGTTAGGTAAAACCTGATCGTTAGGTGGGGTATCGTATATCGGGGTACTTTTAACATGTATTTCAATGTGGACCGTTTACCAGCCTTGGGTTTCCCCCCAAACTAAGTCCAAAACCCACCCAGATGAGCCCAAAAACAGATTTAAAGGCAATCTAAATGGCCTAACAGCTGTCAAGGAAGCTAACCCAAGTTTAACACCTGTAAATAACTCACTGAAAACAACAAATAAAGCCAGAAAATCATAAGGAATAGGTTAGAGAATATCAAACACCTCTCATCACTTACTTCTTGTAAGCCCATGTCCAGTCCTGGTCATCATCCTTGCTATCCCCCCTGAGGGTAGGGGACATGTGGTGCTTCCCAAAACTCAATCCTCCTCCTCAAAGCCCTCAAACCCTAACCCCAGGGGAGGGTCAGAGGAGGATGGCGATGACTCAGGCGGAGGCGATGGAGTGCGATGCAATGACTCAGGCAGAGGTGATGGGGTGTGATGCACTGGCTCAGGCGGTGGCGATCAGGTGCAATGCAATGGCTCTGGGGATGGTGATGGAGTGCGATGCGATGATAGAGGAGGTGGCGTGGGAGACAGCTGCGATGTCTGGTGAGGTGGCGAGGGAGACTGCTGCGATGAATGATGAGGTAGCGATGGAGTCAGTTGCAGTGGCTCTCGTCATGGCGAGGGAGACAGAGATAGTGGCCAAAGTGGTGTGGGAGATGGAGGGTGGGACGAGGAAGGCAGCGATGGAATGGCAGAGTGCCTTAGTGGAGACACAGGTGACACGGGAGACGACGATCAGCTGCAGGTTAGGTCCAGCACAACGGGCCGAGCACATCCTCGGCAGCAGGTGTCCCTCGGTGTTTCTCTGCTGGTTGAAGGCTGGGAAGATGCTCTGCTCGTCAAGGGCTGGGGAGATCCTATGCGACTTGCTGGCCTGGTGTGGGCCTGCTTAACCCCTCAACCGCGGGGCGTCCGTCACTTTCATGACGCTTGGGAGCAAGGGATCATACCGCGGGGTGTCACTTTTGTGATTCTGTGTTATTTTGAATTTGCCCGGGCTTTCAAGTGGTGGCTTGTATCATCTATCAGTACTGCCAATGTCCAACACTAGTCAGCACTCCTAATCTCATCTGTACTCCCAGCCATTGTTGACAATTTAGCCATTTCTCCCCGTTCTTGACTCCCCTCCCTACCTCCCCTCCATTACCCTATCCTCTTGCCTGTCCGGCCATGCCACGCTAAGTAAATCTTCCCCGGAATTTTTCACTGATTTCATCCATTGAAATAAGCCCTATGCCCTATACTTATACCAAATAATATATACAAGAAAGAAATAGGGCAAGTGAGAGTGCCATACACCTAGAATTGGCTAATTATCACCTGACAACACCTGACGTGCACTCGTTCACTAATTTTCGATGTTTATTTCCCCTTGAAATATGCCGTATAATCTATTTTCGTAATAAAAATATATATAAGAAAGGAAGGGAGAAGCCTAAGTGATATTTACATTCACCTGGAACTGCCTAATTTATTATGTATTGTCTTGGTTTCCTGCCAATCATTTCATTGCTATATATTAGCAGGTCTCACAAGGCTGAAGTTGGCAGTATTCCACTCACCCTAGCCAGGCGGCAGGAGGCCACCACTATCAGTTCACTGTCGTCTTTCAAGGTGAAGGTATGTCGGATTCACTCCTGCTAACTTCCGCCGCTTTTTAGCCCCATGCAAAGGGCCCTGTGACCTTTACCCCCTACTAAACCTCGTGTGGAAAGAGGTAAAGGCCTGACAATTAAATGAGAGTGACTACGGTCTTTCTGTTGAGTAAAACAGTGGTGTTGATTGCAGAGAATGAAAGGGAGGTGGAGGAAAGGTTTAGGAAGTGGAGAGATGGTATGGGGCAAAAGGGTTTAAGGGTAAATGCAGATAAAACAAAAGTGATGATATCTAGGGTTGGTGGCGGTACTGTCAAAGACGAGGGAGAGTGGCCATGTGCAGTTTGCCACAAGGGCGTGGGAAGTAATTCCATCTTGTGCGGTGTGTGTGATAAATGGGAGCATAAGAGATGTAGTGGTATCAGAGGTAGACTGCGAGATAATGCTGATTTTATGTGTATGGCATGCCGGGGTGAGCAGGTGGAGATTGTCAGACGTGAAAGGATTGAATTTGCTGGTGAATCTCTTGAGTGTGTGGAAGAGTTTTGTTATTTGGGAGACATGTTGTGTGCTGGAGGTGGGGCTGGAGCTAGCTCTGTGGCTAGGGTGAGAAGTGGTTTGAAGAAGTTCAAGGAGCTCTTGCCTCTCCTGACATTGAGAGAGCTCTCCCTACGTGCTAAGGGGTCTTTGTATGCAGCATATGTTAGGAGTGTAATGCTGTATGGCAGTGAGACCTGGGCAGTGAAGGAGGAAGATATTCGCTGGCTCAGACGCACAGAAATGACAATGATTAGGTGGATGTGCAGTGCGTCCCTGCGTCCAAGGCCTGGAGGGGCTGGGTTTACAATGGAAGAGTTGAGAGGTAGGATGGGACTGGAGTGTATTGGTGTTGTGATGAGGAGAGGCAGATTGAGGTGGTTTGGACATGTGGAGAGGATGGGGGATGATAATTGGGTGAGGAAGGTGAGAAGTGTTAATATTGGGGGTGGGGTTATGAGGGGTAGACCGAGAAAGACATGGGACGAGGTCATTAAGTGTGACCTTAGGGTTAAGGGATTGAACATGGAGGCTGCAATGGATCGTGCAGCGTGGAAAGCCGCCATTAGGTGACCAAGGCCGACACATGCAAGCATGTTGGAGCCTTTAAAAAAGAAAACGAAGTGAAATTGTAAATAATGTGTAAACAGCAAGTGAAAGCAATGAATGTAAATATAAGTGAACAGTGGAAAATAGTTTTATAAGTTACTTCAAGTGACAGTGCATAACACAGTGTAAATAAAATAGAAATGTAAATAATGTAAATAAAATAGAGAATGTAAATAGAAATGTAAATGAGTTGTATTATAAGAATTCGAGTATATATACTAGGAGTAATGAAAGTGAAAGTTTCACTCTAGCATGTATGAATACTATGAGTTATGAGAGTGAAGGTGAAAGTGACATTCACTCTCAATGCTAGTATACAGGACAAGAAAGTGAATGCTTCATATTTTACTGAAAGAAATTGAATCCCTACAGTGACAATAAACTACTATTACTGAAGGAAATTTATGGATAATGACTGTAGATATAAGTGTTATATAGTAATAGAAATATAAAGTGTGAGTGTTTTTATGAATAATAAATGACACCACCAGCGGCGAACAATCGGAACTGGGATGGTCATACGCCCTCGTAATTTTCATTGCTTTCACAGTGTTTTTTTTTTTTTGGAGTACGGATTCCAAACTATTTGAGAATTATAGAATAGTGTTTCTAGTGATTATATCAGGCTGTGGTAATCATATTACGAGTTGTCGGGAAGTGTAAAGTGGAGACTTCGTTACCCAAATTCAGAGGTCTCCACAAGTCCTACGGTACTCGACGAAGGCTCAACAAACACCCCAGGAGAAAGCTGAAGGTATGTGCCATAAGCATATGTGATTTTAATATTCTAGGACTAATAACTGATTTTTGGCAAATATTTTTAGAGAGTCTGTCAGAGCGCGAATGTGCGTGCGGGAGCCGCAGGTCAAAGCAAAACAAGTCCGCGGTTTAAGGGTTAAAGAAGGTTGTGATCATTGTCTGCCTGGCTGCCCTCTTCTCCTCCAACATCGTCCTGTAGACTTTCGTACCCTCCTCGAGCCGATCAGCTGTGTCCCTGCTTCGTCCTGAGAGGGGGTTGTGTGTTTTCGTTAGGTCTATAATCTCGTCCAGCTTCATTAGCATCACCTTCAGGATCTTGATGTTGAGAGCTCAAACCTCAGGCACAACCTCCTCCTCCTCTGCCTCCTGGTGCACCTGATGATCTCCATATTGAGGAGCTCCTCATTGCAGAGCTCCTCCCTATGGTTCTCGAGAACCTCCTCCACGTCATCCTCGTCAACCTCCTCGAAGCCTGCCTCATGTGACAACTCAACAATGTCCTGCTGCACATGCTCGACAGGAGGTTGCACGCTCTTGGGGAAACCGGTGAAGGAGTGAACACACTCTGGCCACAGCTTCCGCCACACACCGTTCATCGTCGTCTGGCTCACCTCGTCCCATGCTGCAATTATATTCTCCAAGGCATGATGTATGTTGTACCCTCTCCAGAACTGCTGTACTGTTGTCCTGTTGTCACTGTCACAGGCCCTTACTAACTGCTTCATCATGCAGCGGAGGTAGTAGGCCTTAAAGGCAGCAGTCACCCCTTGGTCCATTGGCTGCAACAAAGACGTGGTGTTTGGGGGTAGGAACACCATCTCAATATTGCTGGCCCATTCCTTCATTGCGGGTGGGTGGCTAGGTGCGTTATCCACCATCAGGAGAAATCTGTTTACCAGATTTTCACAAGACGCATACCTCTTCAGCACACGAGAGAGGTACGAGTGAAAATACGACAAACAGATATCTGAAGTCAACCAAGCCTTCTTGTTCGGCTTCCAGATAACCCCAAGGTTCTCCTTAACATATCCCACCAGAGCTCTGGGGTTCTCCAAGTGGGAGACCAGGAGCAGCTTCAATTTGAGGTTTCCCTCGGCATTGCCCCCCAGCAGCAGTGTCAGCCAGTCCTTCAAGGCCTTGAATCCTGGCGAAGACCTTTCCTCCATTGCAAGATATGCCTTGGAGGACATTCTCTTCCAAAAGAGCCCAGTCTCATCAAAATTCATGACCAGCTTCGCACTATACCCACCCTCCGTGATGATGCATTTCAGCTCATCAGGAAACGCTGCCGCCGCCACCGTATCTGCACTTGCCGCCTCACAGTACATCTTCGCGCGGTAGAGATTTGCCAGCCTCTTAAATCGGTCAGACCAACCATGGCTAGCCTTAAAGGTCTTGCTTTCATCAAGTTCATGCCTGACCATTAGCTTGTCCCAGAGCGAGAGAGCCTTAGTGCAAATACTGTAATAGCCTGGCTCATGAGTGCCTTGCGCCGGTTCTGATCTTCCACCCACGTATGCAGCATCTGCTCCAGCTCCTCCATCACAGGCTCTAGCTGGTGGGTGATACGGGAGGCAAATAAGGTTGCAAACTCCCCAGCAGCAACCTTAATGGACTCCTCCTTCTTTATGATCGTGGAGACAGTCAACTGGGCCAGGTGGAGAGCCGAGGCGATAGAACACGCACCTTCGCCTTTGTCGTGCCGCTTAAAAGTGTCCAATTTCACCTCCGGTGACACAGTCTTACATACACGCTTCGCGGGAACATCACCAGCACCACCACTAGCAGGCCACTTACCACCACAACTAGGGCCTCCACTAGCACCACCACTAGCCTCACAATGTGCAGCACCCTTACCAGACATTATCTCACTTATTTGGAACCAAAAGCACACAATATTGCACTCCACACACGATTAGTATCACTGCTCAACTCACGGCACTGCTCGAACACAGTTACGATGCACTACGATAGCAACGTGCATAATGTTGGTGGTGCAATACGATGCGTGGCAGGTGAGCGTAAGGGAGATCCTCACTCTGAGATGGCCGGTGCGAGAAGAGCGATATGGGTGATCGCGGGGTAAGCAATGGCTATGGGGCCTGCGCGAGCGTTTCTGCGCATCCTGGGAGGCGGGCGGGCTCAGCTGACCACAGGAACGCGCGCAATTCAAAATTTGGCCCGTCATCTGCGGGTGTCACATCGGAGTGCCCGTCGTTAAACCGGAGCTCGCCCATCGGGTATCGGGGCCTGGTGCGATTTGTACCCCCATCGTTCAACCGAGGTAACGCATCTAGGGGTATCATATATTGGGGCATTACTGTGTGTGTATATATATATATATATATATATATATATACAGTAGAACCTCTCTCATTCGGACTATATGGGGGGAAGGGTTGTCCCAATTAGCAGATTGTTCGGACCATCAGGGTAATCTCCAGTTCATACCAAAAACTATCTACATATGGTATGTTTGTTAATTATTAACATATGTGGCATATGTCAACCCTATGTAACTGCAAAAGATGAAAGGATACTAAAATAACCAAACTAATCATGTACGATAGTTTTGTATTGCATAATTAACAGGTAAGGCCATGACAAGAAACTAGCCTACATTTTAAATTGTAGTACGTGACTAAGGCCCGTGTAGGCAAAAAAATAAATTAATTAATTAACTGTAATATTTGGAATAAAAATAAAACTTATGTAGGCAAAAAATACATTGTCATCTTTGGCATATTGATAACGCCCATATGGGCAAGAAGCTAATGTTTAATGTACAAGTAAAGCACATTTTAGAACAAAGAATAACCTACTGTAATCATTAAACACTGCAGAATATTTTGACCCATTTTTGTGTAAGCAAACTCCTCCTTTTAACACCTTTATTCATTGCAGAAGCTACACTTGCATTAAGGGGCATGGTAAGGAGGATTAAGTTTTGAAATACAGCGTAAAAATATAAATGGTTGGTGAACTAGTTGATGGAACGAATGCTAGCGTGTGTTTAAACAGGCATCCATGTTGCAACCTAGCGTGATCCGAGACTAAATAAATGACGATCGCTTTCCGCGCCAATACTGAAAGTGACTTTAGAATTACAGTACTTTCAACATATTTTTGGAGCTTATTATTTTTAAATTTTGTCCGAATTAACAGAAATCCGGATCAAAGGGGTCCAGACCAAAGAGGTTCTATTGTATATAAATAAATAGATAGATAGATAGATAGATTGATAGACAGACAGATAGATAGATTGATAGACAGACAGATAGATAGATAGATAGATAGACAGATATATACTATATATATATGTCTATCCTTGTCTAACATGGTTTTCCCTAACGAAAACGGTCTAACACGATACAATTTTCCTGAAGCAATATCCCTTCTAACACGGGCACTGATGAAGCTAACAGTTTTTTGAACCGGACGGTCTGCTATTGAACTTCAGAAAGAGGATATCCAATGCCAGGAGGAACAAGAATCCATGGATAACATAGATGATAATGTCAGAAGCATTATACAGTGCTACTGACTTTGATGGATTTTAATCAAGGTTCTCCCCTCTACCACCTCTACGGCATAGTGGGTCTCTTCTTATCCTCCCATAATATATATAAAATGTGGATTTTAACTGTAATAATACTCTTTTATAAGTTTTTGAACCATATTAATGCTTTCTAGGTTAAAACTGGAGGTATAAAAAAAATATTTTGCACCACAATGGGGAGAAAAAGTGAACTTTGAGCGGGGTGCGGAAGGAAGTAGGGGGTTTCAAGAGCCCTGTAACACGAAATTTCTTTAATGCGGTAGGGGTATGGAAGCAATTAACCATGTTAGATGAGGACAGGGTGCATAATATAGAGTCCCTACAACACAAAATTTCTCTAACACGGTAGGGATATGGAAGCAATTAACCGTGTTACATGAGGACAGACTGTATATTATATATATATATAAAATAAGTGGTAGGTGGTGGCGACCATCATCCACTCACTTGATGTAGTGCTGCCTACTTCTTCCTTAGCCTTTATCATTCTTTTTCTGTGCCTACCCTCCTCTGTTCCTATTTCTCCCATCTTTCCTGTCACTTCCTATTGCATTTCTTTCCATTACAGGTGGCTTTACATTAAGTGACAAGCCAAATGGTTTCCTGCATCATTTACAAAGCTAGGTGATAACCATATAACCAAACCATACGTGCTCCCTACGTGTCAACAAGCGGGTTGGTGGAGGGATAGTGCCCCTCACTGTAAAAAAAATAACTCAAAAGTCAAATGGCCATCCCTTAAGGGATTATGGCGTCTGGCAATATATATATATATATATATATATATATATATATATATAGTAGTAGGTGGGGGAACTCACCATACACTCACTCGATGTAGTGCTGCTCCCAGGTGTCTGCTCTTTGCTCTCCTCCATCCTTCTTTCCTTCCATCCTCATATGTCTTTCTTTCTTTCTTTCATTCTTTCCTCGTCCTTCTTCTTACAGGTGACTTTACACTCCTTATATCTTTCTTCCCTTCATTCTTTCCTCTCACTTCTGCCTGTGGGTGACTCTACACTAAGTGACAGGCCAAATGGTTTCCTGTACACCAAGAAACCATTTACTATGCTGAGTGATAACCATATAACCAAATTTTGGCGCCTGGTGGCTTAGTGGGTAATTACGGCACTCCAATCGGATTAAGCCAGTAAAGGTTTATATTCAAGGGGTGGTTGGGGTTCACTGCTCACATAATGCCACTCAGGGAGAAGTGAGGCTGGTCACTCTCATCTTAAATGTCAGGACCAACTTGCCTAGCCCCAGGCTTGTAAGTTTCTCACTGGGCAATGTATGATTGGATGATGGATGGATAGATATATAACTACTGTACATATACAGTATATATATATATATATATATATATATATACTGTATATATATATATATATATATACTGTATATATATATATATATATATATATATATATATATATATATATATATATATATATATATATATATATATATGTCTATATATATTTACAGTATATAGATATAGATGTGTCATGTCCCCATCGTTGTTCAATCTGTACATGGATGGGGTAATAAAAGAGGTACAAGGTAGGGTAGTGGATGTTGGAGTGGCCCTGGTGAGAGAGAATAGTGTTTGGAAACTCCCTGTACTGTTGTTTGCAGATGATACTGTGTTGTTGTGACTGAAGACGAAGGAGAGCAGCAAGGCTTGGTGGATGAGTTTGGGAGTGTGTGTAAGAAACGGAATCTAAAGGTGAATGTAGGGAAAAGTAAAAGTGATGGTCTTTGAGAGAGGTGAAATCAGTGAATGTACAGCGAGGTTGGATGGTGAGGAATTGGAAAATGTGAGTACGTTTAAGTACTTGGGTAGTGTCATGAGTAGGGATGGAGGTTTGGAGGGTGAAGTGCTCGAAAGGGTACAGCAGGGAAGAAAGGTTGCTGGTTCCTTGAAAGCAGTGATAAGAAGCAGGCAGGTGAGCATGGAAGTGAAAAAGTTACTACATGACAGTATTGTGATACCAACTCTAACGTATGGAAGTGAAGCTTGGACGTTGCTGGAAGGACACAAGTCAAGAGTGAGAGCAGTGGAAATAGGTTATTTAAGAGGAGCCTGTGGAGTCACATGGAGAGACAGGCTGACAAATGAGGATATAAAGGAGCGTTATGGTGTGGATGTGGATGTGATAGGAAGTGTTAGGAGGAATACACTGAGGTGGTTTGGCCATGTGGAGAGGATGGAGGGTGAAAGACTGACGAAGAGAGTGTATGTGAGTGAGGTGGAGGGGGAAAGGAGGGGGAGGCCGAGGATGAGATGGAGGGATGGAGTGGAGAGGTATATGAAAGAGGGGGGTGTGAGTTGGGAGCAGGGCAGTGAAATGGTGGGGGACAGGGCGACGTGAAGGCGATTTGTTTGTGGCCACCCCAAACGGGATTGAGGCGTCTGGGAATAGATAGATAGATAGATATAGATATACATAGACAGACAGATATAAATATATATATATAGATAGATTGACAGATACATAGAGATAGATGGATAGATAGATAAACAGATAGACAGACAGATAAACAGACATAAATATACATACTGTAAACAGTATATATGTGTCAATACGGTATATATGTGGAGAGGGGAGAAAAAGTGGGCAGATGGAGAGAACACTTTAAGGAATTGTTAGGCATATAGAATGAAAGTAATGCGAGTATAAGTGGCTGAGGAATAGCTGGGAGACGGAGGGATGTGAGAAGAGAGGAAAAAAATCAGTAGGATAGAAGTTCTGGAAGCAATGAAGAAAGTCAAAATGAGGAAAGCCTCATAAAATGATGGAGTGTGTGTTGATATGCTGAAGCATGGGGGAGAGATAGTAGTACAATGGATGTGGAAGATGTGTAAATTGGCCTGGGAGAAAGGTAAGGTCCCAGAGGATTGGAAGTCAGGTATAATTATTCTCCTATACAAAGGAAAAGGGGAAAAAGAAATGTGTTGTAATCATAGGGGCAATTGTCTTCTTAGTTCAAAAGGAAAAGTATATGGTAGGATACTTATTGACAGAGTTAGGGAAATAACAGAGGAATTAGGTGGTGAAGAACAGGAAAGTTATAGAAAGGGAAGGGGTTGTGTAGATCAGATATTCATTCTTAGGTCTTTAGTGGAAAAGTTTCTAGAGAAGGGAAAGAAGTTGTATCTGGCCTTCATCGATTTGGAGAAAGCATATGACAAGGTGGATAGACAAGGACTGTGGAAAGAATTAAGAATATATGGAATAAATGGGAAGCTGGTGAATGCCGTGAAGAGTATGTATGAGGGTGCTATGGCTGCAGTGTGTGTGGATAGTGAACTGAGTAAATATTTCTATCTGAAGGTTGGATTGAAACAGGGATGTGTCATTTCTCCATGACTGTTCAATCTATATATGGATGGGGTTACAAATGAGATACAAGGTTGGGCAGTGGATGTTTGAGCGGCCCTAATGAGAGACGGCAGTGATTGGAAACTCCATGCACTGTTGTTTGCAGATGATACTGTGTTTTTATGTGAGATGAAGGGGAGCTGAAAGGCTTGGTGAATGAGTTTGGGAGAGTGTATAAGAAATGGAATCTAAAGGTGAATGTAGGGAAGAGTAAAGTTATTGTTTTTGAGAGAAATGAAGTCAGTGAATGTACAGTGAGGTTGGATGAGAAGGAAATGGAAAATGTGTGTGCATTTAAGTACTTGGGTAGTGTGATGAGTATGGATGGAAGTTTAGAGGCGTGAAGTCCTTGAAAGGGTACAACAAGGAAGAAAGTTAATGGTTCCTTGAATCCAGTGATAAGAACAGTGATAAGAAACAGAGAAGTAAGCATGGAAGTGAAAAAGTTACAGTGTGACAGTACTATGATACCAACTCTAATGTATAAAAGTGAAGCTTGGACCTTGTTGGAGGGACACAAGTCAAGAGTGAGCGCAGTGGAAATGAATTATTTTAAAGGAGCATGTGGAGTCACAAGGAGAGATAGACTGACAAATGAGGAAGTGAAGGAGCACTGTGGTGTGAATGTGGATGTGACAGAAAGTGCTAAGAGAAACACACTGAGGTGGTTTGGCCATGTGGAGAAGATGGAGAGAGGGAGACTGAAAAGAAGAGTGTATATGAGTGAGGTGGAGGGGAGGTGTGGGAGGGGGAGACGAATGATAGGATGGAGGGATGGAGTGGAAAGGTATAGGAGAGAGGAGGGGGGGTGAGCTTGGAGCAGGGCAATGAAATGGTTGGGGACAGGGAAACATGGAGGGGTTTGTGGCCATCCCTCATGGGATTAAGGCATCTGGAAATAGATAGATGTGTGTGTGTGTGTGTGTGTGTGTGTGTGTGTGTGTGTGTGTGTATATTCTATCTATCTATCTATAGCCCGACGCCCTAATCCCATAAAAGGGTGGCCGCAGACAAAATGCCTCCAAGTCACTCTGTCACCCACCATTTGATTACCCTCCCCCCAACTCACCCTCCCCTCCCCTCCCTCATATACCTCTCAACTCCATCCCTCCACCTCATCCTCGGTCTACCTCTCCCTCTCCCTCCCTCCACCTCACCTACATACACCCTCTTAGTCAGTCTTTCATTCTCCATTCTCTTCACATGTCCAAACCACCTCAGTGTATTTCTCCTGATCTTCTCAACCACATCCACATCCACCCCACAGTATTCCTTCACTTCTTCATTCGTCAACCTGTCCCTCCACATTACTCCACATGCTCCTCTCAAGTAATCCATTTCCACTGCTCTCACTCTTGACTTGTTCCCCTCTTGCAAGATCCATGCCTCGCTTCCATACATCAGGGTAGGGATCACAATACTATCATGCAGTGACTTCTTAACTTCCATACTCACCTCCCTATTTCTCATCACTGCTTTCAGTGTACCAACAACCTTCCTTCCCTGCTGTACCCTTTCACGCACTTCATCCCCCAAAGTTCCATCCCTACTCATCACACTACCCAAGCACTTGAATGCACTCACATTCTCCATATATATATATATGTATGCAGTATACAGATAGATGGATAGATATGACGTAGTGCTGCTCTCAGGTGTTTGCTCTTTCCTCTCCTTCCTCCTTTCTTTTCTTTCTCTTCTGTCTTTCTTTACTTCATTCTTTCCTCGTCCTTCTGCCTACAGGTGACTTTACACTCCCTCTTTGTCTTTCTTTCTTTCATTCTTTCCAGATCCTTCTGCTTACGGGTGACTGTACACTGAGTAACAAGTTAAACGATTAGCTATACACCAGGAAACCATTTACTACACTGGGTGGTAACCATATAACCAAATTATGGCACCTGGTGGTTTAGTGGGTAATTGTGGTGCTCCAATCAGATTGGGCCAGTGTAGGCTTATATCCAAGGAGTGGTTGGGGTTATTGCTCACGTAATGCCACTCAGGGATGAGTGAGGCTGGTCACTTTCATTCTGAATGTCAGGGCCAAATTGCCTAGCCCCGGGCTCCTACACTCCTCATGAGGCAACATAGGATTGGATGATGGTTGGATGGATGGATGGACATATATATATATATATATATATATACAGTGGAGTCTCTTTTATCCGAAATTCTTTTAACCGTAATATGTTATTAATCGTAAGTTTTACTAAAATGTTCTCATTTCGATTAACCGCAAAAATCTGAAATCTATCCGAAAATTCTAGCACGGCGAGCTTGTTTCATGCCACTAGTGTTAGTTTATGGTTGTTTTATTTGTTCAAACTGCTTACAGCGAAGCGAACTACGTAATTGTTTTGGTGAAGGTTTATTTCAGTCTGTTTGAGTGAAGATTTATATGACAGTTTCTATAAGAGTTACAAAAGTGCAGTTACATACGTAGTTACTACAGTGTATAAAGTGTTTTGGTGATGGCTGAGTGGCTTTTGGGGTGCTGGTTGTGGTGGTGGGCTAGACGTCGACAGAAATGGGTAATGGGTGAGTACAATACTGTTCCCTTGTATCCTACATATTATTACAGTATCAACCCAACCTGGGGGAAGGTTTTTTTTTTCAAGAATACTCCTCCAGTATCCCTGCTTGTCGTAAAAGACGACTAAAAGGGTTGGCGGAGGGTTAGTGCCCCTCCCCAGAAAACAACAAACTAAAAAAAATGAACAAGAACCCTCGGACAAGGGCTGACCAAATGATGACGACCCAGGACCGGACAAAGATGGGTACATGGAATGTAAGAGGAGCGAATGATGAGATGAAAGAGAGAGAGATTGTCCAGGTGCCTCAGGGTGCGAAAGTGGATGTATGTGGAATAACTGAAACAAAATGGAGAGAAGAAAGTGTGAGAGAATGGGAATATGGATGGGGTATATGTGCAGGAGTAGGTGAGAATAAGAGGGCAAAGGAAGGAGTATGTATAGTTGTGAGTAAAAGATGGAAGAAGAGCATAAGACAGTAAGGATCAGTTGGGTCAAGGATTGTGTGGGTAAAGTTGAAAGTTGGAATACAAATGTGGGCAATTGTGTGTGTGTATGTGCCAACGCAAGATCGTGCTAGAAGAGTGAGAGAAGAGTTCTGGACAAATGTAGAAGTGTGCATGGAAAAGTCTGGAAGGAGTGAGAGAGTGTTTCTGATCGGTGATATGAATGGTAAAGTTGGGAACGTGAAGGTGGATGGAATAGTTGGTGAGTGGGGTGTGCCTGCTGAGATAGATGAGAATGGGAGTGCGTTAGTGGACATTTGTGCTGGGAGGGGGTTGGTGATAGCCAATACACTCTTCAGGCATAAAATGACCCACAGGTATACATGGTGAGTGATGAGAAGGGTGGGTGGTGAACTGAATGAAAGGAAGGCAATGATTGATTATGTGTGTGTGGATGAAAGGATGCGAAGATGTGTAATGGATGCAAGAGCTTATAGAGGTTGGGGGAGTGGACTTTCCGACCACTACTTGGTGGTGGCCAGAATTAGGATTCAAGTAAGATGGAGGAATAGAAGAAGGGAAAGACGAGAGCAAGGAGTAGTTGCAAGGAGAGTGGAAATGTTACAAGAGGATGAGAAAAAGGCAGAGTATAAGAGAGAAGTGGAGGAACGATTGGGCAAATATGAATTGGAGCAGATGGGAGACGTGGAAGGTGTGTGTAGGATATTTACAGAAGAAATATGTGCAGCATGTGTTGTGGTGTGTGGAAGGAAAAGAAGACTGAGGGGGGTGCAAGGAACAGTGTGGTGGACTGAAGAGGTGAGACAGGCTGTGGCACAAAAGAAGAAAGCATACAATGAATGGATGAGAAATAGGGGCGTGGAAGAAGTTGAGAGGCGGAAGAGAGAGTTATATGTAGAAAGAAAGAGAGAGGTGAAAAGATTAGTAAGAGAGAGTAAGAAGAGAGTGGATGAGGAATTTGGAAGGAATTTGAGTGTAAAGTCGAGGGACTGTAAGAAAATGTTCTGGAAAGAGGTGAAAAGAGTAAGACAGGGTGGAAGTGAAGTTAGCAGGGGAGTGAAAGATAAAAATGGTAGATTACTAGCAGAGAAGGGAGAAAAAGTGAGCAGATGGAGAGAACACTTTAAGGAATTGTTGAACATAGAGGATGGAAGTAATGTGAGTATAAGTGGCTGGGGAATGGCTGGGAGAAGGAGGGAGGTGAGAAGACAGGAAGAAATCAGTAGGATAGAAGTTGTGGAAGCAATGAAGAAAGTTAAATTGGGGAAAGCCCCAGGAATTGATGGAGTGTGTGGTGAAATGCTGAAGCATGGGGGAGAGATAGTAGTAGAATGGATGTGGAAGATGTGCAGATTGGCCTGGGAGGAACGTAGAGTCCCGGAGGATTGGAAGTCAGGTATAATTATTCCCTTGTACAAAGGAAAAGGGAAAAAAGAAGTGTGTGGTAATCATAGGGGCATTTGTCTTCTTAGTATAACAGGAAAAGTGTATGGTAGGATACTTATTGACAGAGTTAGAGAAAGAACAGAGGAATTAGTTGGAGAAGAACAGGGAGGCTTAAGGAAGGGAAGAGGTTGTGTAGATCAGATATTCATTCTTAGATCTTTAGTGGAAAAGTTTCTAGAGAAGGGAAAGAAGTTGTATGCAGCTTTCATGGATTTCGAGAAAGCATATGACAAGGTGGATAGACAAGGATTGTGGAAAGTGTTAAGAATATATGGAGTAGATGGGAAGCTGTTGAATGCTGTGAAGAGTATGTACGATGGTGCGAAGGCTGCAGTGCATGTGGATGGTGAACTAAGTGAATTTTTCTCTTTGAAAGTTGGGTTGAAACAGGGATGTGTCATGTCTCCGTGGTTGTTCAATCTGTACATGGATGGGGTAATAAAAGAGGTACAAGGTAGGGTAGTGGATGTTGGAGTGGCTCTGGTGAGAGAGGATAGTGTTTGGAAACTCCCTGTACTGTTGTTTGCAGATGATACTGTGTTGTTGAGTGAAGACGAAGGGGAACTGCAAGGCTTGGTGGATGAGTTTGAGAGAGTGTGTAAGAAACGGAATCTAAAGGTGAATGTAGGGAAGAGTAAAGTGATGGTCTTTGAGAGAGGTGAAGTTAGTGAATGTACAGTGACGTTGGATGGTGAGGAATTGGAAAATGTGAGTATGTTTAAGTACTTGGGTAGTGTCATGAGTAAGGATGGAGGTTTGGAGGGTGAAGTGCTTGAAAGGGTACATCAGGGAAGAAGGGTTGCTGGTTCTTTGAAAGCAGTGATAAGAAACATGGAAGTGAGCATGGAAGTGACAAAGTTAATACATGACAGTATTGTGATACCAACTCTAACGTACGGAAGTGAAGCTTGGACATTGCTGGAAGGACACAAGTCAAGAGTGAGAGCAGTGAAAATGAGTTATTTAAGAGGAGCCTGTGGAGTCACGTGGAGAGACAGGCTGACGAATGAGGATATAAAGGAGCGTTGTGGTGTTGATGCTGATGTGATAGGAAGCGTTATGAGGAACACACTGAGGTGGTTTGGCCATGTGGAGAGGATGGAGGGCGAAAGACTGACGAAGAGAGTGTATGTGAGTGAGGTGGAGGAGGGAAGAGGGAGGGGGAGGCCGAGGATGAGATGGAGGTATGGGGTGGAGAGGTATATGAGAGAGGGGGGTGTGAGTTGGGAGCAGGGCAGTGAAATGGAGGGGGACAGGGCGACTTGGAGGCGATTTGTTTGTAGCCACCCCAAACGGGATTGAGGCGTCTGGCAATAGATAGATAGATAGACAGATATATACCTTTAATGCTTGGTAGGGTATCCTTTGCGCTTCTTCACGGACCTGAGGCGTCGTGGAAGTGAAAGGGCGAGGTTCCTCAGGTGCTGGGGTGGTATTCTTGCCCAGGACTCACGAATGGCTGCTTCCAGCTTAGGCAGAGAGCTCACGTCCTTCCCTTGGAGATTCTTCTTTACGAGGTACCAGAAGTTTTCTATCGGGCTGAGGTCTGGGCTATTGCCTGGCCAGTCTTTCATGAAGGAGACCTCGCAGTCACGAAGCCAGTTGGTGACCGATTTGGCTTTATGAGCAGGTGCACCGTCCTGCTGAAACACTCGTGCACCTTTGAGCTTGAAGGACTCAGGTAAATGATCAAAAAGAAGCTCCAGGTAAACGTCCTGATTCACTCTGCAGTTCTTGGGAAGCACAACAAGCTTCCCCAAACCCTTCCCAGAGAAACAACCCCATACCATAAGTGAAACAGGGTGTTTAACTGTGCTCTCCACGTAACGGGGGTCAAGTGGGTCACTACCTCTGCGCCGGTACACACGCGCTCCTCGATTGCAGGTAACAGTAAACGTTGCCTCATCAGACCACAACACTGACAATCATTGGTCCTCACCCCAGTTAAGGTACTTGTTAGCAAAGGCAAGCCTACGAAGTCGCTGGTAAAATGTAAGAAGAGGCTTTCTCACAGGCCTGTGACTTGTGTAACCAAGTTCACAGACTCTTCGAGACACCGTGCGCACTGAAACCTCACCAAACACTTCCGGATTGCTCTCCTTAAATTTCCTTGCACTCACATGAGGATTAGACTCCACTGCATGTTTTAAAACATTAACAGACCTCAGGGAAGTTTTTCTGGGCCTACCAGATCGCGGTTTCTTTGCAGGAACATCACCACTATTTTCCACTCGAAAACAGAAACACCACCTCCACACTGTCGATCGCGCCACACCAACCAAATCACTAACTTCCTTCCTGGGGTGGCCTGCCTCCTTTAGAGCAATGATCTGTGATATGATTTCACTCAAAAGTTCACGGGTAGGGGCCATAATAAAGTGGCGAAAGCCAAAACACTGCAGGACACCAGGTAAAAAATGGCGCAAGAAGAAAGGGAGGAGTGGTGGAGTTCCTCTCTCTCATGCAGCCCGCAGGCAACTGAGGCGGCTGCCATCCAGTGCGCAGAAAAAAAAAAAAAAATGTATATATATACATTTAATCCTCATAAATTGCGGCAATTTGGGTCTGGACCACTGCCGTGATTTACGAAATCTGTGATTTATGAATAATAACTCTTATGTAAAAAATTAATTTGGGTCAGGACTTTGGCCAACCAGCCCCCACAGCACCCTACCTACATCTATCTAGGCACCATCAAACACAAACGTACAAATTTATGAATATTCAGTGCATGTATTAAATAGAAATATGCAATGTTAAGGGATCTCACCTTAATCCTATGACAAAATTGCTTAAGTGAATGGAGTGGGGTGATGTTGGGAAGAACTTAGAACCTCTCAGCACTCGTTCTTTCAAAACTCTTTCGCCAGCTTTGAAAACTTTTCTCTTCTTAACACGACAAATGAGCTCCAAATGTTGACTGTACGACAATGGCGGCAGCTTCTTGACGCCATACTGCTTAGAGCAGTTCATCGGGGGGTCAGGAGGGGCCATGGCAGGTAGCAGGTGGGGGGCAGTTGAACAAAAAAAGGCAGGTAGCTCTCATACTCCACGGCGACGGTAGGTAGTGTGCGGACTGGCGGGACAAGAACAACAACAACATGGCGGCATTAGTATGCATACTTGCCACCAGGGACGTGCAGTGTTTGGTTGTTGGGTCGCAATTTTCAGTTTGAATGCCACGGTTTACGGTTCTCCTCGGAAAAGGCCCACTTCGGTGCCTTGGTCCGCGATTTTCGTGACTTAACAGTGATTCAAGGTTAGCGGCAGTCTGAAGGCCACTTAGCCGTGATTTACGAATCCGTGATTTATGAACAGGCGATTTACGAGGATTGAATGTATATATACATATATATATATGTAATCCCTCCAATATCCGACGTAACAGAGCCATAGGCAGGTCCGGATAGTGGTCCTGTCCGGATATTGGGCCCCAGCTTATGGACTTGTACTTATGGACCCTAACTCAGAGAAACACCTATATAACTCCCTCTGGACATGCATAGCACCTATTTAAGACCCAAATCA
Organism: Coenobita brevimanus; assembly: GCF_032717465.1. Classification (NCBI taxonomy): domain Eukaryota; kingdom Metazoa; phylum Arthropoda; class Malacostraca; order Decapoda; family Coenobitidae; genus Coenobita; species Coenobita brevimanus. The sequence continues at coordinate 54,169,134 of NC_137053.1, forward strand.
CACCAATAAGGCACATAAAAGACTGAAATAAATGCAAAAGTAGCAAAGAATGAGGTTTTTGAGGTAGGTTCATACAATATTCAACATTCTGGTTACTGGCTCCTGGACTGGTACTTATGGACTCTAACCTAGCCTAACTCAGAAAAACACCTTCCTACTGCACATGCATAGCTCCTAACACCCTATTCACACCAATAAAGGACATTAAAGAGTGATGCCTTTTGAGGTAAGTATAGTATGGAAAATGTTTGAGGTAAGTATAGTATGGAAAAAAGTACAGTATGAAACATTCTGCCTACTTACAGCAAGTCCATGGCCATCTCGATGAATAACCGCCTCCTCTTGGACTCTGACAGTAGGAAGGATTTCCTGAAGCACTTGCAGTACACTGTTCCTGAAGTCTTGTACTGAACTTAGTCAATCGCACTCAGAAGTCCGTTCTCTTCACAGTGCGCACTCTTGTCTAACTTATGCTCCATTGTAACTTACTAAGTGTTGCACTCTGCACTTTAACTTTTCCCAGTCTTCTAACCATGTTCTAAAGCAAAAACAAACAAGTCTATTTACGTTACATTTAGTTCAAAAATTGTCTTTTCACTCAAAACTGTAAATCCTTAACACAATGCACTGTTTTTTTCACTGAACAACACTGTAAATTCCCGTGTGGTCTAGTGGAGAAGTTCTTGCTGTTTAATCACTGTCAGAGTCCGAGAGTATCACTGGCAGGTGACCTAGGGGTGCGTCGCTGGGTCGTGGTGATGGCGTACCCACTGCAGACGACTCTGAAGATAGACGCAAACTTACGTCGAGCGGTGACTCCACCGTGGCTGATGTGCTGGGCTGTGGCTCAGAGCATGAGGGCCTGTCTTGGGGAGGCAACGGAGTGGAGCCAGGGCTGGGCACAGCGAGGGTCATGGGCCTGAAAAAATTGTCAATCGTTGACTGACGCAAGCAACGACGATTCTGACGATTGATGATGCGCTGCCTGAAAGCACGCACTTCCTCCACAAGTCCCAAGGGCCCCATCTCCCTGTCGCAGTCCGGGTGTTCCAGGTAGTCCAGAACGAACTCTAGGTGTTCCCGGAGTGCGCTCAGCTTGGGGATGGCTGGAGTAGTGTCCTGCTGAGAGGAGACCGCATCATCGTCGCTGTCCTCGTCAGAATCTTCAAGCTGGGTACTGACACCTGCAACTGAAGATGCGATCTAGATATCAGACAATGTCTGATACCCAGGATCGCCCTCGTCGTCATCCAACCACTCACGCACATCGTCCACATCAACATCATCGCCATGCGTACGTAGACGTGCATGGAAGTCATCCACGTCAAAACCTAGGAAATCGTACTCCACATCTATTCCGAGAGGCAGACAAAACCAACCATTTTCTAGAGTCTTCACAGGGACTTCCTTCCATGCACTTGCCCAGTTGTTGATTGCAGAATTGATGTTGTAGTGGCGAAGGTTTTCCAAAGTCCGCTGGCCTCGCGTGTCCCGTCTCTCCCTGCGTTCGTCCTCGTCCTCGAGAACAACCATCACCTCATCCAGGAACTTCCTTTGGTATAGGCGCTTTGTTGCCACAATCACTCCTTGGTCCATTGGTTGGATGAGAGCAGTCGTATTAGGTGGCAGAAACATGCACCTAATACAGCCATTCTCAGCCACCAACTCCGTGTCGCATTATCGAGGAGAAGGAGGGCCTTTACCTGGTTGTGCGGGATTCCCAGTGTCTTCGTCTGGTAATGTATGAACTCCTTGATGAAGTGACGGTGGAACCAGTCTTTGAAGATCTGGAATGTAAACCATGCCTTCAAAGAATGGTACCAGACGACAGGAAGGACATCCATCACCCCACGAAGGCACCGAGGCTGCTTTGCACGGCCAACAATAACAGGCTTGAGCCGGTGCATGCTGTTAGCATTGGCACAACACAAAGCAGATATCCATTGCTTGGAGAGCTTGCGGCCAGGCACACGCTTCTTCGTCTCCTCGGCTAGAGTGTTCGTTGGCAAAGAGCAAGAGAATAAACCAGTTTCGTCAGCATTGTAGACTTGACCGAGAGTGAGGCCCTCCCTGTCGATCAAGCCCTTCACCTTGTGCCGAAACTCTTCTACTCCATCCTCGTTAGCGTCCAAAGCTTTGCCATGAGCTTTACAGTTGGTAAGGCTATGCCGTAATTTGAACGCGAAGAGCCAACCCTCAGAAGTCTTGAAGTCTAGGGCGTCGTGAAGCCTGGCGAACTTCTCAGCAGCAGCCTTCAGCTCCATACCACGTACCATCACACCAACAGCACATTGCTGTCGATACCAAATCAACGTGGAGCGGTCGACTTCTGCAAACCTGGAAGTAAACATCACCTTCCTCTCCACGTTGCATTTGCTTCTCGACGAGAAGTCAGCCATGTACTGCATGAGTTTGTCTCGGGATCTCTTGATATCAAACAAAGTAGATCAGGTCAGGCTGAACTCGCGGAGGATGCGGGAAGAAGACCACCCCTCATCTACTTTCTCCAATATCTCCCGTTTCTTCTCCAGAGTCAACACCACTCTCTTCCTCTTCTCAGGCGGCGGGGCCATCATCACACACACTAATAAGAGGCACGAGAGCAGCAGGAATGCCTGCAGCAGGTAAGGAACCACCATAAAAGTGAGCACGTGGGCAGCCATGACAACGAGCGTGCACTCGCGGCGAGATACAGGAGGTAAGTGGGGAGGATGCAGGGGTGCTCTATCAGATGTCGGAGGAATGACACACCACAACAAAGCCACCCCGTGCCACGCGCGGCAAGTTCAAATTACGGGCAGGAAAAATTCGTTTTTATTTTTTTTTTTCCCTGGACCATTTTGGGAATATTGGATCCCGGGACGATTATGTCCGGTTAGTGGGGATGTTCGGATATTGGGCGTTTGGATATTAGAGGGAGTACTGTACACACACACACACACATATATATATATATATATATAGTACCGTATATATATATATATATATATATATATACAGTCAATCCTCGTAAATCGCGTGTTCATAAATCACAATTCGTAAATCACAGCTAAGTGGCTGTCAGACTGCCGGTACCCTTAAATCGTTGTTAAGTCACGAAAATTGCGGACCTAGGCACCCAAGTGGGCCTTTTCCGAGGAGAATCGTAAACCGCGGCATTCAAATTGAAAATCATGACCCAACAACCAATCACCACGCATCCCTGGTGGCAAGTGTGCATACTAAGGTCGCCATGTTGTTGTTGTTCTTCCCGCCAGTCCGCACACTACAGACCATCGCTGTGGAGTACGAGAGCTGCCTGCCTTTTTTTGTGCACCTTATCCCCCGCCTCGTACCTTCCATGGCCCTTCCCGAACCCCCAATGAAGCGCTCTAAGCAACATGATGTCAAGAAGCTGCCACCGTTGTCGTACAGTCAACGTTTGGAGCTCATTCGTCGTGTTGAGAAGGAAGAGAGGTTTTCAAGGCTGGCGAAAGAATTTGGGAAGAAAGAGTTGACCATAAGGACGATCTACAAAAACAGGGAGAAAGTGAAGAAGTGCGTCAAAGCTTATGGAACTGGGCTCATTGACGGCCAGGGTACGGTGCAGAGACGAGGCAGTAATTTGGACAGAAAGATGTCTGGAGATGTTTGTCATGAGGCAGGCAAGGAAGAATATTCCGGTCGACGGCTCAGTCATCAGGGAGAAAACTAAGAGTTTTCACAAAATGGCAAGTCAATGGCTTGATATCAACCCCCCTAAGCCCTTCCATGCTAGCCATGGGTGGTTGGCTAACTTTCTGACAAGGAAGCGCCTGAAAAACGTGCACACAACTGGAGAGAGTGTGTCTGCTGACGTGGCCGCGGCAGAGGACTTTTCAACCGTCCTCCAGGCAGTTTTGGGGGAGGGGGGTTATACAGCAGAAACTGTTTTCAACCTGGATGAGACTGGGCTCCAGTGGAAAAAGCTGCCTAGCACCACATACATCCCACGTCAACACCGAAAGGCCTGGGGAAGGAAGCTCGACAGGAGGCACTACACAGTCATTTTTTGTACCAATGCCAAGGGAACATTCAAGATGAAGCCTTTTGTAATTAATAAGACAAGAAAACCCCGCGCCTTCCGCAACCTCGAAGACATGGATCAGTCAGGGGTGTATTGGCGTCAGCAGGCTAAGGCATGGGCTACTACAGGCTTAGTCGTGGACTGGTTTGACAGATTTGCTGAGGATGCGAAGGCTCATTGCAAGCGTGTTAAAGTGCCGTTCAGAGTGCTGCCGCTCATGGACAACGCTCCCGCTCACCCACAAGCCCTAACCTCACGTCATCCCAGCGTCAAAGTTATGTTCCTCCCACCCAACACAACCTCTCTTCTCCAGCCACTTGACCAGGAGATAATAGCGAATATGAAGCTGTTTTAAACCCAGTTATTTTATCGCCAGTTTACCTCAGCTGTCATCGACGATGCACCGGAGTGGCAACTGCTGAGAGAGATCACGGCAGACAGCAGTGACAGTGAGACAGAGGTGGGTGCTGTTGAGCCTGACCCTGGAGAAAGTCGGGAGGTGTTGTCTGTGTACCAGTTCCAGAGGAAATTTAATATCAAGGACACTATCGATGCACTACTAGAGGCTTGGGGCAAGTTTAATGTTGCAACGATTGCACATGCCTGGCACCTTCTCCTGCCTAACCTCACGAGTGATGACGCACCAACCCACAGTGTAGAGGACAACGTACAGGCTGTTGTTCAACTGGCTCGGAATCTGCCAGGCTGTGGTGAAGGGTCAGCTAGTGACATAATGAACGTGATTACTGAGAAGGTTGATGCTAAGGCTGTCATGGAGGCTGTTATACAAGACGATGAGCACTTGGAAAGGCAGACTAACCGTGACGTGAGTGAAGTGAATGAGCAGGAACGTGACAAGCCTTCTATGAAGGAGCTCATTGATTTGCATGTTTACATAGACTTAGCCAAGGAGATTGTGAAATCCACTGAACGTGATGAAGAAAGGTGTAGTGAAAGTATTGGTTACCTAGAAAAATCTGTGCGTTTTTACAAGGAATTGCATAATCACAGAGTTAATGAGAAACATCAGGAACTCATCACCCACTATTTTGCCCGGGTAAGGGCAGAAGCTGAGCCTGAACCACAGCCTGGCCCTTCACACACTGAGGATATGGATGACATAGCATCTGTAATCTCTGAGGCAGACTTTGAGGGCTTTCTGAGGGAGGCAGAGGAGCTGGAGAAGGGAGAACAGCATGAGGGAGCACCCCCACCTCATGCTGAGAGGTTCTAGGTTCTTCCCAACACCACCCCACTCCATTCACTTAGGCAATATCGTCATAGGATTAAGGTGAGATCCCTTAACAAGGCTTATATCTATTTACTACAAGCACTGAATATTCCTAAATTTGTATGTTTGTGTTTGATGGTGCCTAGATAGGTGTAGGTAGGGTGCTGTGGGGGGGTGGTTGGCCAAAGTCCAGACCCAAATTAATTTTTCACATAAGAGTTATTCTTTATAAACCACGGAATTTGTAATCCCGCAAAGGGTGGCTGCAGACAAAACGCCTCCAAGTCACTCTGTCGCCCACCATTTGACTCCCCTCCCCCCAACTCACCCCCCCCTCCCTCATATACCTCTCAACTCCATCCCTCCACCTCATCCTCGGTCTACCCCTCCCTCTCCCTCCCTCCACCTCACCTACATACACCCTCTTAGTCAGTCTTTCATTCTCCATTCTCTCCACATGTCCAAACCACCTCAGTGTATTTCTCCTAATCTTTTCAACCACATCCACATCTACCCCACAACGTTCCTTCACTTCTTCATTCGTCAACCTGTCCCTCCACGTCACTCCACATGCTCCTCTCAAGTAACTCATTTCCACTGCTCTCACTCTTGCCCTGTTCCCCTCTTGCAATATATATATATATATATATATATATATATATATATGTAGATGTTGAAGGTTGTCACAGTTATAGCCATCATACATCAGCCAAGCTCATCTCTGTATGGAAAACCTTTGTAATTCCAGTTTGTCTCATGTGTTAAGTCACTGAAATATATATATATATATATATATATATATATATATATATATATATCTATCTATATATATATATATATATATAAATATCTATATCTATATATCTATATATATATATATATATACTGTATATATATATATATATATATATATATATATATTACGTGCTCCCCACGTGTCAACAAGTGGGTTAGTGGAGGGTCAGTGCCCCTCCCCGTAAAACTAATATCTCAAAGTCAAATGGCCACCCCTTACGGGATTATGGCGTCTGGCAATAGATAGATAGATAGAAAGACAGACAGATATATATATATATATATATATATATATATAGAACTGCTCGCATAACACGCGATCAGAGAGTGCGAAACTAGTCATAAAACGGCCTCTTTTTTTTTAAATCCAAGAAATGGTCAAAACGTGACGCTGACAAATAATACATGGGTGGAGAAATTGCCCATTTCTTAACCCTTTAACCACGGGCTTGATTTGCTTTCTCTTGCGGCACCCGCGGGCATATTTGCGCTTCGACAGACTCTCTAAAAATATTTGCCAAAAATCAGTTATTAGTCCTAGAATATTAAAATCACACATGCTTATGGCACATACCTTCAGCTTTCTCCTGGGGTGTTTGTTGAGCCTTCGTCGAGTACCGTAGGACTTGTGGAGACCTCTGAAGCTAGGTGACGAAGTCTCCACTTTACACTTCCCGACAACCCGTAATATGATCACCACAGCCTGATATTATCATTAGAAACACTATTCTATGATTCTCAAATAGTTTGGAATCCATATTCCAATAAAAAAAAAAAAAACTGTGAAAGCAATGAAAATTACGAGGGCGTATGACCTTCCCACTTGCGCTAGTTCACAGCTGGTGTTGTCATTTATTATACATAAAAACACTCACAGTTTATATTTCTATTTCTATATAACACTTATATATATCTACAGTCATTATCCATAAGTTTCCTTCAGTAATAGTAGTTTATTGTCACTGTAGGCATTCAATTTCTTTCAGTAAAATACGTAGCATTCACTTTCTCGTCCTGTATACTAGCATTGAGAGTGAATGTCACTTTTACCTTCACTTTCATAGTATTCATACATGCTAGAGTGAAAATTTCACTTTCATTACTCCTAGTACAGGTATATATATTCGTATTCTTATAATGCTACTCATTTACATTTCTATTTATGTTCTCTATTTTATTTACATTATTTACATTTCTATTTTATTTACACTGTGTTATGCACTGTCACTTGAAGTAACTTATAAAACTATTTTCCACTGTTCACTTATATTTACATTCATGGCATTCACTTGCTGTTTACACATTATTTATGCATTATTAATAATTCCACTTGCACTGTTTTACTCAACAGAAAGATCGTAGTCACTCTCTTTCAATTGTCAGCCCTTTACTTCTTTCCACACGAGGTTTAGTAGGGGGTAAAGGTCACAGGGCCCTTTGCATGGGGGTAAAAAGCGACGGAAGTTAGCCGGAGCAAACAGATGTACCTTCACCTTAGAAGATGACACTGAACTGATAGGGGTGGGCCGGGGTGGCCTACCTAGGGAAATGCATTACTGCCAACGTCAGCCTCTTGACAGCTGATAATATATAGCAGTGAAATGATTGGCAGGAAATCTAGACAATACATTATAAATTAGGTAGTTCCAGGTGAATGTAAATATCACTTAGGCTTCTCCCTTCCCTCCTTATATGTATTTTTAGTAAGAGAATAGATTATACGGCATATTTCAGGGAGAAATAAACAGCGAAAATTAGCGAACGAGTGCACGTGAGGTGTTGTCAGGTGATAATTAGCTAATTCCAGGTGTATGGCAATCTCACTTACCTTATTTATTTTTGGTATATATTATTTGGTATATGAATAGGGAATAGGGCTTTGAAATCAGTGGAAAATTCCAGGGAAGATTTACTTAGCGTAGCATGGCCGGGTAGGCGAGAGGATAGGGTAATGGAGGGAAGGTAGGAAGGGGAGTCAAGAACGGGGAGAAATGGCTAAATTGTCAACAATGGATGGGAGCACAGATGAGACTAGGAGTGCTGACTAGTGTTGGACATTGGCAGTACTGATAGATGATACAAACCACCACTTGAAAGCCCGGGTGAATTCAAAATAACATAGAATCGCAAAAGTGACGCCCCGCGGTATGATCCCTTGCTCCCAAGCGTCACGAAAGTGATGCCCCGCGGTTAAGGGGTTAAAAGAATGTACTATGCTGTTACGATAGTGAAAACGCGGCCTGAGGCCAATGATTATGGATTATTTAGTCATTATGTGAGGAAACTGGTCAAAACATGGTAAAAAACACACAAAACGTGGGCAGATATAGTCACAGAGTGCATTGCATCTGCTCGTGACGTATGCATGTCACGTGTCTGTGCAGGGTATTGTCACGATCTACTGAGCATTCCTAGGCCACTCCAGTCAACCCTCTGTCCGCTCTCTGCCTCCACACGTGCTGTGTGTTAACTTTGCTCTTTTTTTTGGCCACCTGACCCAACCTAACCATGCCACCCTACCGTGACTCAGCGAAACGGTGGAAGAGTTTGACCCAGGAACAGAAGCTTGATGTAATCACGCGGATAGAGAGAGGAGAACGTAATTGTGTCACTGTCAAAAAATACCAAGTCAACAAGTCAACTATTCATCTGACCCAGCATTTGTTATGGTGAAAATGTACCTGGTTAAGTACTGCAACAGACGGGAGAGAGGAGGAGTTCCAAATGACTCTATAAATGTACCAAGGACTCTGTGGAGCCGGAACGGACAGAGGACCGTGTTGGGGACCAGTAGGAGTCCTGCTCTGCCTTGGAACGCCAATCTCCCTCCACCCAGGGAGCCCACAAACTCTTCAATTCAAGGTGAGGAATCCTCCAGTGTTTCTAGGTACTGACGTTATTTTTAGGTTGGTAAATGTCCTGGGAAAAATCCCGGAAAATTGCCCTAAAAGGTGAAGTTGGGGCTGGCTTTGGTACCATGAAACCCTTTAACATGTAAACATATGGCAGTATAATGTGGAATTCTCATAAAATGGGACTTGCCAGGAACAATATTCGCACGTTATATATGCGAACAGTGACTATGTATCAGTGCTGTAGGTCTCGTGACCCGTCTTGGTCTTTATCTTGCTTGACGTGGTCTCGGTCATGATCTTGGTCTCAAAGCTTCTGGTCTCGGAGTTTTGGCTCAAGACCAGAATTACAAAGTACATCGTGGCTTGAGGACGGTCGGAATTTATGATCATACACGGAGAAAAATCATGGCTGATTCGATTCATGGTCCGCCATACAGCATTGTACTATCTATAGATACTGCCTGGCTAGCGCTAAGGTGATGATGGATGAGCTGAGCCCTGTGGGGGCCGACAGAGTGCATGCGAGTCGAGACAGCACGCATGATGTGGCCATTCTCACGGTGATAATCTCTGTTTGCACACAGGCATGTTTGCAGCTCTGCTCACCTCCATGTACTTCATGTACATGTATGGTGTATGCAATCCCCGCACTCTTCCTAACCACAAAATTTCTATATTCCTATGTTTGTTTCTTCATGCCAATGAAGCAATGAAAGTAGAAATATTTTACCTAGATGTTCAGTTGTTCACTTATATTAAATTTTGTAAATATCTTTCCTTACAGGGGCGCAGCCAGGATTTTGGAGCGATGGGGGCCAAGTCAGACACCAGGGGCTTCCAACCTTTCGAGTTATGACCCTTCAGAGTTTCCAAATGGCTATCACAGGGGCCTGCAGTGACTTCCGTAACTTTTTTAGAAGAAATCAGAATACTTTCTAGTGTTTCACGGCCACCCTTGTATTTCATACAACCTATTCACATATAAGCGGGGGGTACCATGGCCATGTGGTCCAGTGGTGTTTCTAGCCCCACTAAAGTGGAGGGGGAGGGCCACCTGGGGACCGACAAATCATCTGCAGTAGCAAGACGGGCAGTAAGCAGACTTGAATGAGAGCCCCTTTCAAGAAGGAAAGTTAGTGAATACTGTTCTCTTAAACAAATAGTGGGTACGACCGTAAGAAGTATTTGGAGCACTTATGGAAGTAAAATATATATTTTATATTTATGAATATTTTTTGCAAGTATTTGGAGCACTTATGGAAGTAAACTATATATTTTATATTTATGAATATTGGTGGTAGGTGGTGGCGACCGTCATCCACTCACTTGATGTAGTGCTGCCTACTTCTTCCTTAGCCTTTATCATTCTTTTTCTGTGCCAGCCCTCCTCTCTTCCTATATCTCCCGTCTTTCCTGTCACTTCTTATTGCTCTTCTTTCCATTACAGGAGGCTTTACACTGAGTGACAAGCCAAATGGTTTCCTGTAAGCCAGGAAACCATTTACAACGCTGGGTGGTAACCATAAAACCAACATATACGCGCTCCCTATGTGTCAACAAGTGGGTTAGTGGAGGGTTAAGTGCCCCTCCCCATAAAACCAATAACTCAAAGTCAAGTGGCCACCCCTTACGGGATCATGGCGTCTGGCAATAGATAGATAGAATATTTTCTGTTTTCCACCTCTGTACCCCGAAACCCCTTTGGTCTCCTGTGTAATTATCCTGAAAAATAGGTAGTCCCCCTTGACTGTTGTGTATGGAACATTTGGGCACAGGTAAAACTCAAAGAGAAGTGCGAAAATTAGTCTTCCGAAAACCAGCTTTCGCATGACGAAGATACAGTTATCCATGAGTTCGATGGCACTGACAAAGTATGGAACACGATACACTGTAACTTCAAAACCATACTATCAAAAGTTTAAAAACTTAAAAAACTTTCAAAAGCCGTAACATTGGTGTGCAGGGCCGTAGAGAGCTACGACCGCACCCTGGGGTGCCTGGAAAATGTTTGACACGGGCCAGAAAAGAGCAAAATTGTCACAGTCCTGATGTGGGCCTTCCTCCATACTCTTGAGTTTTGGCCTCTGGAATTATCCCCATTGCCCTCTTCTCTCATTCAACTCATGCGCGATAATCAACTTAAATTCATTTAAAAGGTGTTTAGTTATCGCACTGGTACATAATCTGCAACTGGGTGATTGGGGTTCAAGTGCACTCACTCAAGGGGCTGAGATGCCTGTGAAAACTGACCAGCAGTGCAGCACCTGCAGGCTGCAGCTACTTTTCATTCATTCGCAGAAATAAATTCTTGGTCTTGGTCTCAAGGTGCCTGGTCTTGACTAAAACACTGCTGTATATATATATCTATGTGTGTGTGTGTGTGTGTGTGTATATATATATATATATATATATATATATATATATATATATATATATATATATATATGTTGCCCCATGAGGACTGTTGGAACCATGGGCTAGGCAAGTTGGTCCTGACACATAAGATGCAAGTGACCAGCCTCACTCTTCCCTCTCACTCTTCCCTGAGTTGCATTATGTGAGCAATAAATCTCAACCATCCCTTGGATATAAACCTACACAGGCTCAATCTGATTGGAGGACTTTAATTACCCACTAAACCACCAGGCTCCATAATTTGGTTATATGGTTACCACCCAGCATAGCAAATGGTTTCCTGGTGTACAGGGAACAATTTAGCTTGTCACTCAATGTAGAGTTACCCATAGGCAGAAGGAAGAGGAAAGAATGAAGGAAAGAAAGAAAGAAGAGGGATTGTAAAGTCACCTGTAGGCAGAAGAAAGAGGAAAGAGTGAAGGAATGAAAGACAGAGGAGGAAGGATGGAAGAGAGGAAAGGGTAGACACCCAAAGCAGCACTACATCAAGTGAGTGGATGGTGAGCTATTGGTATTCTATGTTAACATACGTGTAATAAGCTTTGTTTCTGGTGATGTCTTAGTCACTTGCCTATTTACATAATACTGCCAGCCATTATGATGTCTGGAATACATACCCACCACTCACGTCCATCATTACAGTATGAATGCCCGTTCATTCATAATTACGCCACTACTGCGATGTTGCCACATCTTAACAGGAGGTAACATGGGGTATAGGAACTTCTTGATGCAACTGTGCCTGCTCAAGGTGGAGTTGTCTCAGGTGTTGGAGGAATCTGACTGTGACCGAGGAGTGAGGAATTAAGGTGGACTGGTGTGTCAACTTGTCATGTGTGAGCTGTGAAGCGTAATAATTTAATCTGTTTACCTAAAATAGTTAATGATTTACCTTTATTTTGTAGTAAAAACAGTCTAATCTACTTCATCCATCCATCCATCATCCAATCCTATGTTGCCCCATGGGGAGTGTGAGAGCCTGGGGATAGGCAAATTGGTCCTGATGTTTAAGATGAGAGTGACCAGCCTCACTCATCCCTGATTGGCATTATGTGAGCAATAAACCCCCAACCACACCTTGGATATAAACCTACACAGGCTCAATCCAATTGAAGTGCCATAATTACCCACTAAACCACCACACGTCATAATTTGGTTATATTCTTACAACCCAGCATAGTAAATTGTTTCCTGGTGTACATAAAACCATTTGGCTTGTCATTCAGTATAGGGTCACCCATAGGCAGAGGAAAGAGGAAAGAATGAAGGAAAGCAAGACAGAAGAGGGAGTGCAAAATCACCCATAGGTAGAAGGAAGAGGAATGAATGAAGGAAAGAAAGGCAGAAAAGGAAGGAAGGAAGAGAGGAAAGGGCAGACACCTAAAGCAGCACTACATTGAGTGAGTGGATGGTGAGAGCCCACACCTACCCATAAGCTAATATAATAATATTTAAAATATATATTGTAGTTTTACTATAAACAGAATTTTATACACTGTATCCTATTCAGTACTACAGACCATTTCCAAACTTCCTAAAGTCACCTATTGTTTGTCAGAATGGAGTAAATAAAGACATAACTGTAGTTGATGAGTACCCAGAAATGATTTTTTGCCTTTTGATTATGAAAAATATCATCCTAAACTTAATAAAATCCTCTAATGGTATCCAGAAAAAATTGAAAGTGATGCCATGGTACAGAGAGGGATACAAATGGTTTGCATTTGCGTTTGCATTTGCAGAACAATATATTTCAAGAAGTTTGTGGAACGTAATGGTTTGAATTGGCAGCTCTGTGTTTGCAGAAGTGAATTTTTATTTGTGGTGCCAAGCTCTGTTACATTAACACACCCATATCCCGATTTCCAACACATCAATAACCGACAATTTGCTAGACCAAACAAAATAAATAGGGGAACATTCTCACAATCTGAACGGCCATCGCCTCGCAAGTCCGACACCCACCCGCTTCCTAGGTTTGAAACGAGTATGTCCCAATGCAGATGTGGTGGTGCAGGAGGCTCTCCCGGTCCTCCCTCCATCCTCTCTCTTCTCCCCCCCCCCATCCCTCCTCCATTAATCCCCCATCACACACAACATTGCCAGGCATGTCTCCCTCCCCATCCTCGCATGTCTCGTGTGTGTGTGTGTGTGTGTGTGTGTGTGTGTGTGTGAGAAGAGGGGGGACAGTAGGGCAGTTTGACTTTCTTATCTCCTTCCCTGTCCCCCACCTCTGCTTGTCTTCCTCCCTGGCCCTCACCCTCCTCCACCCCCACTTGTCTCCCTCCAGCCCTCCTGCACTCCTGCTTGTCTCCCTCCCCATTTCCTTGCCCATCCCCATTCCTGCATGGCACACTGCCAGCTGCCTGCCTTGCTATCAGTTGCCCTGAAACATCTCTCAACACTGCACGGACCACCACCATACTTTTCTGCATGTGATGTTTGATGTCTTATTTTTTACCAATGGTACTGTTTACAATTATAATAACATTACCTGTGGTGTTTCTGTGTCAGTCTGTAGTGACTGAGTAAGATATAATTGAGTTTGGGTTTGGGCCTAGAATGCATCTCTGGCTTTTCTTCACTATCTTATGGGAAAAATTACTTCGATATCCGACATACTCGTTGACGCAACACTGCCGGATATCAGGGTAAGGATGTATATTTTATATATATACATATATATATGTAATATATATACAATACATATATATATATATATATATATATATATATATATATATATATATATCATCATCATCATCATCATCAGCCGTCTGATTATCCACTGCAGGACCAGCCTATCCCGACCGAAGCTGGGATGATACAGCCATTATATCTCTACCAAGTGGCTTAGGCTGTCTGGTAGAGATTGTATGTAGGGTGAGAAGTGCTTGTAAGTGTAACTGTAGTGTTGGAGTGGCTTTGGATGTGTGTGTAGTCTGTGAACCAAGTGTAATTGGCCCACGCAAGCTGACTGGGTGCAAGCATACTTTATAGTAAGCGACACTGGTTCAACCACAGGACCCCTTGTGTCCGCCAATGCAATACGTGGCTGGGTGAACACTCCCAAAGTTTATTACCCTAGCGGGGCACGAACCCTGGTTTACCCAAGTACGAAAGGCACACTCTACCACTGTACCACAGAGGCTCATATATATATATATATATATATATATATATATACACACACATACACAGTATACAAAACTCCTTATGTGCCAAAAATGTACCCCAGAACTTGACCACTTCACTTAGCCTTACTCGTAATCTGATGAAGAGTTGCAAAACACGTGACTCATCCTCAAGGTCATCTTGTCGTGATTTCAGTTCTTCAGAGTTGAAAGAGTTGAGCAGAAGAGCAAGAAAGAGATTGAGCACCATGAAGTTACCCATTACCAGTGCTGGGAGAAAGATGGCCAAACATGTCTCGGATCCCTGCAGGAAAATGGAAAAAGTACGGGGAATTACTGTACACTACAAACGTGAGTGGGACCTCTTGAAAAAAAAAAAAAAAATCCCATCCATGGAATGATGAATAGAAAGGTCATATAAATATGTTTTAAGTTAACTGGCAGATTGTGCATTTATGAAAGGTATCAAACAATTTTCTCTGATGACAATGACTTTCATCTAAATAAATGGACTATGGTATGGGAGGTGAGAGCTGGGTGGGCTAAGCAGTTGTCTCTATATTGCAAGTTTACTACTGTGGTTTAGTTCAGGCTATTACAAATACTGTAATAACCTGAAGATCTGAATTCTGCTAAAAACAGTCATTCCTGTCTTTCATACCATAACCCTCCAGTTATCTCTTACACCTGTCAATATGCTGTATGAGGTATCCCATGAATGCAGAATAATATAATATAGAAGATTCAATATTAGTAGCCAAGTACTGGCACACAAAAACACATGGGACCATCTATTGGCACTTGAGTTGACTGCCTGACCTCAGGGAATGGCCTTTACAGCATATGCCAGAGTTGGTTACATGCAGTAATATCCTAGTTCTGAAATGCATTAAGTACTGTACTGAACAGCATCATACCAAACCACGAAACCTGCAGGTCCAGTACTCATATCCTAAGTTGCTTCTTCAACCACTACAAGGTAAACCATATTGACAATCATCACATGTAAAATTATTAAATATTCGTTCTTGACACAGTTCCCTACAAACAGTCCATAAAGTATTATTTATACAAAGTGCTGTATTTAAAATTACAGAAAAAAGTAAACTGTATTGGGACATATACTATATCATTATGTAATGCTGCATTTGGTGACAGCTAAGACTAACTGACACACTATTGCAAATATCTGATCTTTAACTACTGTACGACAAGAAAGCATATACAGTATACATCTTTCACGAGATACCCTATCACAGACAGCAGCTAGCTGGCAGAGCACAGGATGACATGGAGGCAATATGTTTGTGGTCATCCATTACAAAGATTAAGGCATCTGACAACAGATACTGTAGTTTGACCACTGTACACATAACAGCAAGGAAAATACATATAATGACTTACATCTTTCTCCGCTGCCCTCATGCAGTCCCAAAGGGGCTCTACCCACTCTCCACAAAGGATTCGAAAGATCATCATGAAGGAGTGGAAGAAGTCTGTGAAGTTCCATCTGTTGGGAAAATTAATACATTATGGGTCCGTCAGACGGCTGTAAGTTGTGATAAATAGGATGCTGGTAATATCTCTACACGGCAGGATCAACCAGTAGTATGCAGAGATTAAGAAAATAAAGGTAATATCTGTATAAGAGGAATTCATTAAAGGCACTATTACTGGTACAGTATAAATGGTGTGGAAGAATACAGGACATACCCTCCAGTCGTACTCTCATGACTTGGACCATACGATGCTTAAATGTTAATCCAATGGAATGCCAAAATTTAAATTAACCCCTAAATGCCTGGCTACATATAGTGCGTCATTCTTTCACCACGGGCATTGTTCTTAAACAGCCTTTCTTCAAACCTTTACAGCTCGGAAACTATAGCAGCTGGAAAAAAATTCTATCTATCTATCTACTGCCAGATACCTTTATCCCATAAGGGGTGGCCACAATCAAATTGCCTCCATTTCGCTCTGTCGCCCGCCATTTCACTGCCCTGCTCCAAGCTCACACCCCCCTCTCTCATATACTTCTCCACTCCATCCCTCCATCTCATCCTTGGCCTCCCTCTCCCTCTCCCCCCCTCCACCTTGCTCACATACACTCTCCTCATCAGTCTCCCATTCTCCATCCTCTTAACATGGCCAAACCACCTCGATGTGTTTCTCCTAATGCTTCCTATCACATCCACATCCACACCACAACACTCCTTCACTTCCTCATTTGTCAGTCTGTCTCTCCATGTGACTCCACATGCTTCTCTCAAATAACTCATTTCCACTGCTCTCACTCTTGACTTCTGTCCCTCCAACAAGATCCAACCTTCACTTCCATACGTTAGAATTGGTATCACAATACTGTCATGTAGCAGCTTTTTCACTTCCATGCTCACTTCCCTTATCACTGCTTTCAAGGAACCAGCAACCTTTCTTTCCTGTTTCACCCTTTCAAGCACTTCACCCTTTGAACTTCCATCCTTACTCATCACACTACCCAAGTACTTAAATGCATTCACATTCTCCATTTCCTCCTCATCCAAATGCACTGTACATTCACTGACTTCACCTCTCTAAAAGTCCATCACTTTACTCTTCCCTACATTCACCTTTAGATTCCATTTCTTACACACTCTACCAAACTCATCCACCAAGCCTTGCAGCTTCCCTTTATCTTCACTCAACAACACAGTATCATCGGCAAACAACAGTACAAGGAGTTTCCAAACACTGCCCTCTCTTACTAGGGCCACTCCAACATCCACTGTCCTACCTTGTGTCTCTTTTATAACCCCATCCATATACAGACTGAACAACCATGGAGACATGACATATCCTTATTTCAATCCAACCTTCAAACCTACAACCTTAGCACCCTCTTACATACTCTTCATGACCTTCGGTAACTTCCCATCTACTCCATATATTATTAATACTTACCACAATCCTTGTCTATCCACCATGTCACATGCTTTCTCCAAATCCATGAAGGCTTCATACAACTTCTTTCCCTTCTCTAGAAACTTTTCCACTAAAGATCTAAGGATGAATATCTGATCTACACAACCTCTTTCCTTCCTAAAACCTCCCTGTTCTTCTCCACCTAATTCCTCTGTTATTTCCCTAACTCTGTCAATAAGTATCCAACCATACACATTTCCTATTACACTAAGAAGGCAATTGCCCCTAAGATTACCACACACTTCTTTTTCCCCTTTTCCTTTGTCTATCTATCTACCTATTGCCAGATGCCTCAAACCCGTTTGGGATGGCCACAAACAAATTGCCTCCACGTCGCCCTGTCCCCCGCCATTTCACTGCCCTGCTCCCAACTCACACCCCCCTCTCTCATATATCTCTCCACCCCATCCCTCCATCTCATCCTCGGCCTCCCCCTCCCTCTTCCCCCCTCCACCTCACTCACATACACTCTCTTCGTCAGTCTCTCACCCTCCATCCTCTCCACATGGCCAAACCACCTCAGTGTGTTCCTCGTAATGCTTCCTATCACATCCACATCCACACCACAACGCTCCTTTATATCCTCATTCGTCAGCCTGTCTCTCCATGTGACTCCACAGGTTCCTCTTAAATAACTCATTTCCACTGCTCTCACTCTTGATTTGTGTCCTTCCAACAACGTCCAAGCTTCACTTCCATACGTTAGAGCTGGTATCACAATACCGTCGTGAAGTAACTTTTTCACTTCCATGCTCACTTCCCTGTTTCTTATCACTGCCTTCAAAGAACCAGCAACCTTTCTTCCCTGCTGTACCCTTTCAAGCACTTCACCCTCCACACCTCCATCCTTACTCATCACACTAACCAAGTACTTAAACGTACTCACATTTTCCAATTCCTCACCATCCAACCTCGCTGTACATTCACTGACTTCACCTCTCTCAAAGTCCATCACTTTAATCTTCCCTACATTCACCTTTAGATTCCGTTTCTTACACACTCTCCCAAACTCATCCACCAAGCCTTGCAGCTCCCCTTCGTCTTCACTCAACAACACAGTATCATCTGCAAACAACAGTACAGGGAGTTTCCAAACACTATCCTCACTCACCAGAGCCACTCCAACATCCACTACCCTACCTTGTACCTCTTTTATTACCCCATCCATGTACAGATTGAACAACCATGGAGACATGACACATCCCTGTTTCAACCCAACCTTCAAAGAGAAAAATTCACTTAGTTCACCATCCACACGCACTCCAGCCTTAGCACCATCATACATACTCTTCACAGCATTCAGCAACTTCCCATCTACTCCATATATTCTTAATACTTTCCACAATCCTTGTCTATCCACCCTGTCATATGCTTTCTCCAAATCCATGAAAGCCACATACAACTTCTTTTCCCTTCTCTAGAAACTTTTCCACTAAAGATCTAAGAATGCATATCTGATCTACACAACCTCTTCCCTTCCTAAAGCCTCCCTGTTCTTCTCTAACTAATTCCTCTGTTCTTTCTCTAACTCTGTCAGTAAGTATCCTACCATACACTTTTCCTTTTATACTAAGAAGACAAATGCCCCTATGATTACCACACACTTCTTTTTCCCCTTTTCCTTTGTACAAGGGAATAATTATACCTGACTTCCAATCCTCCGGGACACTACCTTCCTCCCAGGCTAATCTGCACATCTTCCACATCCATTCTACTACTATCTCTCCCCCATGCTTCAGCATTTCACCACACACTCCATCAATTCCTGGGGCTTTCCCCAATTTAACTTTCTTCATTGCTTCCACAACTTCTATCCTACTGATTTCTTCCTGTCTTCTCACCTCCCTCCTTCTCCCAGCCATTCCCCAGCCACTTATACTCGCATTACTTCCATCCTCTGTGTTCATCAATTCCTTAAAGTGTTCTCTCCATCTGCTCACTTTTTCTCCCTTCTCCACTAGTAATCTACCATTTTTATCTTTCACTCTCCTGCTAACCTCACTTCCACCATGTCTTACTCTCTTCACCTTTTTCCAGAACATTTTCTTACAGTCTCTCTTTTCCTTTGTACAAGGCAATAATTATACCTGACTTCCAATCCTCCGGGACCTTACCTTCCTCCCAGGCCAATCTGCACAACTTCCACATCCGTTCTACGACTATCTCTCCCCCATGCTTCAGCATTTCACCACACACTCTATTAATTCCTGAGGCTTTCCCCATTTTAACTTTCTTCATTGCTTCCACAACTTCCATCCTACTGATTTCTTCCTCTCTTCTCACATCCCTCCTTGTTCCAGCCATTCCCCAGCCACTTAAACATGTATTACTATCATTCTCTATGTTCAACAATTCATTAAAGTGTTCTCTCCATCTGCTCACTTTTTCTCCACTTCTTTGGCACCCTGTCTAACTCTCTTTACCTCTTTCCAGAACATTTTCTTCCATTCCCTCCACTTTACACACAAATTCCTTCCAAATTCCTCATCCACTCTCTTCTTACTCTCTCTTACTAATCTTTTTACCTCTCTCTTCCTTTCTACATATAACTCTCTCTTCCGCCTCTCAACTTCGACACCAGTTTTTCATCCACTCACTATACCGGTATGCTTTCTTCTTTTGTACCACAGCCACTCTCACCTCTTCAGTCCACCACGCTGTTCCCTGCATCCCCTTTTGTCTTCTCACCCCACACACCACCCCACATGCTGCACAGATTTCTTCTGTGAATACCTTGCACACACCTTCCACGTCCCCCATCTGCTCCAATCTATATTTACCCAATTGCTCTTCCACTTCACTTTTATATTCTGCTTTTTTTCCATCCTCCTGTAACTTTTCTACCCTTCTTAGAAGAAGTACTTCCTCATGTCCTTCCCTTCTTCTATTTCTCCATTTTGTTTGGACTTTGACTTTGACCACCACCATGTGGTGGTCTGAAAGTCCCCTCCCCCAACCTCTACGTACCCTTGCATCCATTACACACCTCATCCTTTCATCCACACACACATAATCAATCACTGCCTTCCGTTCATCCAGTTCACCATCCACCCATCTCATCACTCGCCATGTATAGCTATGGATCATTTTGTGCCTGAAGAGGGTATTAGCTATCACCAACCCCCTCCCGGCATGAATGTCCACTAAAGCACTGCCATTCTCATCCATCTCTGCAGGCACACCCAACTCACCAACTACTCCATCCACCTTCACATTCCCTACTTTTCCATTCACATCTCCAATCAAAAACACTCTCATTCCTTTCAAACTTTTCCAAGCATGCTTCCACATTTGTCCAGAACTCTTCCCTCACTCTGCTTGCAAAATCTTGCGTTGGTGCATACACGCACACAAACACCCACATTTGTAGTCCAACTTTCACTCTTACCCACATAATTCTTCAGCCAACTGATCCATACTCTCTTATATTCTCCTTCCATCTGTTACTCACAACAATACACACTCCTTCTTTTGCCCTCTCATTCTCACCTACTCCCGCGCATATACCCCATCCATACTCCTATTCTCTCACACTCTCACCTCTCCATTTAGTTTCAGTTAATCCATATACATCCACTTTCATACCCTCAAGCACCTGGACAATCTCACTTTCACCTCATCATTTGCATCCCTTGCATTCCATGTAGCTATCCATACCAAGTTCTTTGTTCAGTCCTTAGCCCGTTAACTGCGCATGTATTTTTTTTTTCAGGTGTCTGTGATGCGCAGACATAGGGGTAAAAATGAAATTTCCCAAAGGCCAAATTTTGTCTTAGGAATTGAGAGAACACATGCCAAAGTATATAGTAACGAAATATTAGCTCAATATTTACCTTGGTAAAGCCATGGATGAGCATCGAAGTGTCTGATTCCCTATTGGAATGAATGATTTTCGTCTTCCTTTTAGTTTTCTGTTTCAGTTTCGGTTTTGAAGGCTCAAACATATTTGCATGGGTCGGCCTTGGTCACCATGGTACTATATTCGAAATTCACTTGCGCAGCCAGGACTGTATTGAGCAGTCGCACTCGGAGCAGCCCAGGCTGTATAGAGCATTTAACAGGTTAGTCGTCATCTCTTGGTCAGTCCTGGTCCAAGGCTTCTTGTTCGTATTTTTAGTTAGTTGTTTTCCGGGGAGGGGCACTAACCCTCCACCAACCCACCTGTTGTCACGTAGGGAACATGTGTTGGTTGGTTATAAGGTTACCAACCAACGTTGTAAATGCTTTCCTGGTTTACAGGAAATCATTTGGCTTGCCACTCAATGCACAGCTACCCCCAAAACAGGGTATCACTACACGAAATGGGTGGATAATGGGTGCCCCCACCTACCACCAACAAATTAAAGACCATATTACTCACCAACCCTCCTTGTGAAAGAAAGTATCCCCAGGTCTGTAGGTCGTCGTATCAATGAGTAAGGACGTGACGAAGAGGAGTAATTTTTTGGCTTGCAAAGCAGAATGTGTTCATGCATTTACACGCAGACCTGATTTTGTCTGTGCTCTCAACGTGATAACTTCTCCATTACTAGATAAACTAGATACAGTGGCATCCAAGGTATGCCCTATAGCATTATCACCGAGTCCTTTCCTTAGTAACCTTGGAAAGAGGCTTGGCAGGGGTTATGATGAGGCAAGGTGTCCATTGCTGTGGGAATGGAATCAGATGAGAGGTTTAAGAAAAATTGTTCTACACCTGACAAATTCACAGACAACTGAGGTATGCTTGCCTTGGGTGGGAGGAGTCACTCCCGAACCTTTGGTGATGAGATCAAGTGGCGGTCACTTCAAACTGTGCCGCAAAAACAGTTGCGGTTCCTTATGACACCTGGCAGCCTACTGCCACCTCTTTTGCATCGGTCCATACCTACACCTGGTGGTTAGGGGTTAATGGACAGTGCTATGATTACCAAATGGATGCCAAGAGTCAGTACTGTACAACTATATCTTACATTTTATTGCAGTCACTACCAGACAATTTTATTTAGATTAGGAGGCCGTAGCACCAAACGATCAGGGTGGTGCTCCTGAGGGGAATGGGAATGCAGGTGATAGGGAGAGTTGGAGCCCCTGTTTCACTAGCTACCTAACCATCCCCTTTTTGCTGACCTTTTCAGTGTGACACTAACATGGAGAGTAGACCAGCATACTCTCCCAAACACTTCCTCTATCTCATACACTACAACACATGGTGTACCCCACCACGTCACAAGGGATGACGTCAACAAGGGCATGCAGCCAGAAAACTTTGTCCCCACTACCTAGTGGCAGCCCTTTTGAGGGGAGGCGTGACAAGGGCTCCGCCAGCATAGACCGTGAGGCCGGGGAGAGATGGGTCTGGAACCTGTACTAAAGAGTACAGGGCACTGTGGTTCCCAAGCTGCCACTTCTGCCCAATAGAAAGGGGGCCGAACCTGGGAGGAGCACCCCACTTCATGAAGCTTATTCATCCATCCATCCATCATCCAATCCTACATCGCCCCATGAGGAGCGTAGGAGCCCAGGGCTAGGCAGTTGGTCCCGACATTCAAGATGAGAGTGACCAGCCTCACTCATCCCTGAAGTGGTATTGCATGAGCAATCAACCCCAACCACCCCTTGAATATAAACCTTCACTGGCTCAATCCGATTGGAGAGCAATAATTACCCACTAAAACCACCAGGCGCCAAAATCTGGTTATATGGTTACCACCCAGTGTAGTAAATGCTTTCCTGGTGTACAGGAAACCATTTGGCTTGTCACTCTGTACAGTCACACACAGGCTGAAGGAAGAGGAAAGAATTTTAAAAAATAATAATAATAATAATTTGGTTTTACGCCAGGTATCCCCAAAGGGCTAAGGCGTTGCCCCTGGGTAGAGGACTTTTGGACTGAAGCATGTAGCATTTTATGACCGGATGCCCTTCCTGATGTCTACCAATGACCCTTGGGTGGATTCGATCCTCCGACCCTTCGGTCAGAGCAGAGCGCTCTAACCCACTGAGCCAGGAAAGACACAAGAGGGAGTGTAAAGACACCCGTAGGCAGAAGGACAAGGAAAGAATGACAAAAGAGAATGGAAGGAAAGAAGGATGGAGAGAGGAAAGGGCAGACACCCGAGAGCAGCACTACATAGAGTGAGTGGATGGTGAGATCTAATTCTTTTTTTAGCCCTCTGCAAGAGCTTGTGTTTGTAGTTCTCCTCTGTATATGTGCATCATCAGCAAACATATTCAGATAGCTTCCATTTGTGTCATTTGTATATACTAAAAACATAACTGGTGCCAGCACTGAGCCCTGTGGAACTCTGCTGGTTACTTCTCCTCATGATGAGTAATTTCCTTTTAGTACTGTTCTCATTTCGCTTTTCCTGAAAAAAATCTTGCATCCAACAATACAGATTACCTTGGATTCCTCCTTGACAGTACAGTTTCCATAAAAGTCTTTGGTGTGGTGCTGTCAAATGCCTTCTTGAAATCTAAATAGATACTGTCTACCCATCCTTCTCTTTTCTGTAGTGTTTCTGGAGCTCTATCATAGTAACTAGATTAGTAACACATGATTTTCCCTTTCTAAAACCAAACTCTCATTCTGTTATCATATTGTATTTTTGCAGATGGTTTACCCAAATTTTTCTAATCAGTTTTTCTAGTATCTTACAACACTGGTCAGGGATACTGGTTGGTGGCTGAGTGAATCCTATTCCCTTTCTTGAACAGGGAAACAATGTCTGCATTCTTCCAAACATTAGGTAGTTTACTTTGACTTAAAAATTCCTTGCATATTAAATATACTGGTCTACTTAACTCTTCTACACATTCATGTAGCATCCAACCAGAAATTTCGTCAGGACCATTTGCTTTTCCTTTGTCTAATTTACTCAACCCTGTACCTCTTGTTCCGATAATCGTATCTCTGGTAATATGTGTGGGCATGCATGCTCTTTATCATCTCTCTCAAAATTACTTCCTACTGTAAAAACTGATTGAGTTTTTTTGTTAAGTATATACTTTACAAATATCTTCTTCTTGGATATACTGTAGGTTATCCCCTAATCCATGATGGACTGTGTTTTATGCTTAACTTTGATTTTACTTTGGATGTAGCTGTAAAACATATTCCATTGATCACTGCTTTTATTTATAATGTCTTCCTCAAAATCTTTGAGCTTCTCTCCCTATCCTTGTGTAATTATTTCTTGCCCGTTTATAGCTGTTAAATGCCCTCTCACTATTGTGTCTGCTGTATCTAGTCCAAAACAAATATCTTTTCTCTTCTGATTTTTTACATTCTGTATTAAACTACTTCTTTATCTTTATTTCTGTTTCTTTGTGCTGAGGGATATAATTTTGGACTCCTGTTTCATAAAAGTAACAGAATTTTCTATATACAGTATATAACGTTTATATTTTCTCCTCTAAGTTCCTTTTCCCAATTTATTTATATGAAGTACTTCTTTCAGTCACAATAGTTGCTCTTTTTGTAGTTTAGGCTCTTCTTGTAATTTTCATTAGTTAACTATATCATATGCATTCCTGATGTTGCATTTTAATACTGTATGGTCACTTTGGTCGAATGAAGGGTGATACATTATGCTGTCAGTATCATTATCTTGCCTAGTAAATATAAGATCTAATTGAAATACCAAGGGAGACCAAAGACAGGCGTGACAAGAGCCTGAGCAAGACAGGCATACGTCCCCAACCACCAAGCTCCCCACTTCCCCTCAACGGAATCCACGGGAGGTATGTCACCCTGCTGCACTACCCTCTACCTGGACCAGTGCTCACCAGGATCAGGTGGGATCTGTGTACCAACAGTCTTCCCAAGTAGGACCTCAGTGATGCCCACCATGCTCATCGGTCCTTTCAATGCAGGAACGCAATGACGCCTACCATGTTTGTCAGGGAGGGAATGCCCACCGTGCGTCCCTCACCTGCAGCCCCCAATGGGAGCAGGACCGATGCAGTGCCCACCGTGCTCGCCGGGGAAAGGATGCCCACCATGCTCCTCTCACCTGTACTTCCAGGGCATAGCAGAATCGTGGCAGCGCCCACCGTGCCTGTTGGGGAGGGAACGCCCACCGTGCTTCCCTCGTCTGCAGCCCCCATGGGAAGCAGGACTGCGGCGACGCCCACCGTGCTCACCGAGGAGAGAATGCCCACTTTGCTCCTCTCACCTGCAGTCCCAGGGCATAGCAGAACCGCGGCGGTGCCCACCATGCCCGTCGGGGAGGGAACACCCGCTGTGTTTCCAAATCTGCAGCCCCACCAGGAGCAGGACTGCAGTGACACCTCCTGTGCTCGCCAGGGAGAGGACGCCCACCGTGCTCCCCTCACCTGCAGTTCCAGGGCCTAGTAGAACTGCAGCGGTGTCCACCGTGCCCGCCGAGGAGGGAACGCCCACCGTGCTTCCCTTGCCTGCTAACCCTGCAGCACCCACCGAGGGTCACACCCCTTGCTCGCCTCACTCCTCCAGAGACCGAGCGGGGCATCTCTCCTGCTCTCCTCACACTCCAAGGGGCAGAGCCAGCTCCCCAGTGGAGTTGTTGCTGGAAGGGCTCTGGAGTGGCCCTATAGTGAGCCTGGGGGTACGCTCGCTTCAACCAGTGCCCCTACGTCACCAGTTGCTGTCGGCCTCCTGGAGAAGGAGAAGCCACAGGCAGCCCCTGTCGGACTTCCGACGAAATTGAGACTGCAGCCCCCAGTCACCAAGGAACACCCTCAGGACTCCTGGCCGAGACCTCCCCAGACCAGCTGGCAAGCCGTCCTCCACCAAGGGTAGGTGCGCGCCTAGGCAGCGCGCCCCAGCCCCGAGGGTCAACGCACCTATGGAGGCCCCTCCAGTGAAAGGCCTCCCTCTACGCTGCCCAGCAGCCCCCACCTGGTGATCTGACGTACGACTTTGGTCCCGTGCCCCTACAAAGAGTGCACACCTGACGGGACCCCTCCAATGCCTGGGCGCCAACTGTAGTTACCCTATCACCCTTAGTCACAAACACCAAATCCTTGTATCTCCAATAGTGTGTGTAATCCATCACATTGTATTGTGCCCAGCTACCGGTACTGTATTCTTTATGGTAATATATGTGTAAGATCGGTTAGCCTGTGTTTCTGAGCCCTGATCCTCTGGTTGCATGCTCTGGACCAGATCTTGGAAAGAACCCAAATCAGACCCTTGTACTCAGAGAGCAAGAAGTTGAGCTCTGAATACATGGCATAACACTAATAATGATGGACCTTTTAGTCCTCTTTTTGTGGTGTTTTCCTTTACATGTTGTGTTAGGAAAAACTCCTGTACAAGATCCAAGAGCCTTTGATTCCAACAGCTTTCATAGCTTCTTACATCTAAAAGATTCCAATTTACATTTGTACTGAAATCAGGAAGGGCATCCGGTCATAAAATGCTACATGCTCCAAACCAAAGTCCTCTACCCAGGGACAACGCCTTAGCCCCTATCCAAAAAAGGGGGTACGGTACCTGGCGTAAAACTCACACACACACACTGAAATCTCCAGATAATATACCAGTAATTCTTTCACATTTTTCTTTCATTCTATGTAGTAGGACTCTAAAACTCTGCATTGTTCTTTCTGCCAGGTCTTCATAGTCGCCTGTTTTCCAAGTGTTTGTTTTGGGTGGCATGTAGCTATAAATCTGCCACCATTACCAGGTATTTGCCCTTCAGATGTGATGATCTCTACTGCAATTAATTCTACTTGGTGGGTATGTCTAGTTCTATCTCTTTGACTTGTATTTTTCTTTGTTAATATCATAACTCCTCCTTTTTTTGAATTTGTATCTCCTCTCTACTTGCTGTATTTCTCAAAGTTTAGGGTGTCATTAGATGTCCTCGGGATTAATTTTGTTTTGGTTAGGCAATTGATATGAGGTTCCTTTTCTATGGTATATAGTCTTTTATCTCCTGTAATTTAGATACCGGTACCATTCCAGCTACATTTGAGAACATCGTCTCAATCATGTTGTTTACATATCTGACATAGTTTGAGTCTACTTTTTTTTTTTAGTCCATGTTGTTTATGTACCATTTTTTTTACTGATTCCTTGACCAGTTTTGTGTTATTTTTTTTTCGATTTCTTTCACTTCCTTTCTTATGCTTTTTTCCTTGACTTTTGTTTCTATATTCTTTACTTTCACCATTTCAGCAACCATACTTTGTGCTTCATCTTTGCAATTTCTCATCATATCATTCACCTGGGTTAGTTTCTCTTCAATATCACTACTCATGTTGCTGTGTCTTTTCTGTTTAGTCTTTTAATAATTCTTCATTTTGTTCCCTCTCCTTGTGAAATTTCGTGTTAATTTCCCCTATTTCCATTTGAAAAATTTTCTCTAGTCCTTCTAGAGCGACTTTTCCAAAGTAATCCATTTTACTGAAAGATAATCTCTACTTACAGTACTGCCGCAGTCAACATACATGTTGAAAGCCAGGCAAGTCGCATGCTACATGTTGCTTGTGTTGCCCCGGTGGAATCGCGCCTTTAGTCTCCATACTATTGAGCTCAGTGGGGAAATTCCAGAGAATGTTTATTACTAATTCGAGCGGTTTATTAACCCACTGCATCCCAGCAGATTTTTCACCAAAGACACCTCCCTCAATCATGGCAGATTTTTTTTTTTTTTTTTTCCCTCAAACCTCTGCTTTTCGTAAGCAACAATGGCAATTCACAGAAAATGTGCTCATCTAAGCTTAGAGGTGGTCTAAGCAGGAGACCTCTGCAGCCGCGCCGCTGCTATTGCATTTTCTATGGTAGTAACTATTGGAAACCACTCAGAATAGGTAGATATTTGTTCATTTGGTACGAATTTATATGTAGTACAAGAATATATTGGTTTTCACACAATAATGTAGGCGATATACCGGTAAGAGTTGTTTCACTCACTGAACACATCAACATACCACATCTTCCTTGGCGACGTTACCTCCTCATCACTTCTGCTCGTTTCTTCCTCTGGCGCCATGTAATCTTTTCCTCCACATCGTCATCGATTGGGGAATCACTCTCACACTGAATTTCGTACCGTGGTGGGACATATCTTTAATGGCCAGGTCACTGCTAACAGGCAAGTTGCCGAGACAATGGCGAGCTGGGGTGTACAGTCATGCGGGGTAAGCCTATGTCGCCGCCTGGCAGCAGGGCCTACCAAAAATCACCTGTAAAACTTGAAAAATTTGCAAATAACGGACCTCGCAATTCCAAAACTTATGGGTACGTTGACAGGACTTAGTGTAACAAAACACAATATACCCATACGTTAACAAGACGCGGCGGGTTAACCCAGAGATTTAGCTCTGGTTCTCGTTAATAATAATTATTAATGAATTAAATGCTACTGCATTTAACTTTTGTAGACAATATATTGTAAATACGTGTAAATACAAAGTTCTACCGTCATGACTGCGCCTACGTGGTAGGATGGCGTGCTATCCTGACGGGAAAATGGAGGAAGGTCTGACATTTTGACAAAGATAAAGTGAATTTGTCATTCGTTTTATTCAAACTAAGATTAACTTGTTAAGCTGGATTTTCCTTGTAAATTCTATCTATCTATCTATTGCCAGACGCCTCAATCCCGTTTGGGGTGGCCACAAACAAATCGCCTCCAAGTCGTCCTGTCCCCTGCCATTTCACTGCCCCTACTCCCAACTCACATCCCCCTCTCTCAAAGACCTCTCCACCCCATCGCTCCATCACATCCTCGGCCTTCCCCTCCTTCTTCCCCCCTCCACCTCACTCACATACACTTTCTTCGTCAGTCTTTCACCCTCCATCCTCTCCACATGGACAAACCACCTCAGTGTGTTCCTCATAACTCTTCCTATCACATCCACATCCACACCACAACGCTCCTTTATATCCTCATTCGTCAGCCTGTCTCTCCATGTGACTCCACAGGTTCCTCTTAAATAACTCATTTCCACTGCTCTCACTCTTGACTTGTGTCCTTCCAATAACGTCCAAGCTTCACTTCCATACGTTAGAGTTGGTATCACAATACTGTCATGTAGTAACTTTTTCACTTCCATGCTCACTTCCCTGTTTCTTATCACTGCTTTCAAAGAACCAGCAACCTTTCTTCCCTGCTGTGCCCTTTCAAGCACTTCACCCTCCACACCTCCATCCCTGCTCATCACACTACCCAAGTACTTAAACGTACTCACATTTTCCAATTCCTCACCATCCAACCTCGCTGTACATTCACTGACTTTACCTCTCTCAGAGACCATCACTTTACTCTTCCCTACATTCACCTTTAGATTCCGTTTCTTACACACTCTCCCAAACTCATCCACCAAGCCTTGCAGCTCCCCTTCGTCTTCACTCAACAACACAGTATCATCTGCAAACAACAGTACAGGGAGTTTCCAAACACTATCCTCTCTCACCAGGGCCACTCCAACATCCACTACCCTACCTTGTACCTCTTTTATTACCCCATCCATGTACAGATTGAACAACCATGGAGACATGACACATCCCTGTTTCAACCCAACTTTCAAAGAGAAAAATTCACTTAGTTCACCATCCACACGCACTGCAGCCTTCGCACCATCGTACATACTCTTCACAGCATTCAACAACTTCCCATCTACTCCATATATTCTTAACACTTTCCACAATCCTTGTCTATCCACCCTGTCATATGCTTTCTCTAAATCCATGAAAGCCGCATATAACTTCTTTCCCTTCTGTAGAAACTTTTCCGCTAAAGATCTAAGAATGAATATCTGATCTACACAACCTCTTCCCTTCCTAAAGCCTCCCTGTTCTTCTCCAACTAATTTCTGTGTTCTTTCTCTAACTCTCAATAAGTATCCTACCATACACTTTTCCTATTATACTAAGAAGACAAATGCTCCTATGATTACCACACACTTCTTTTTCCCCTTTTCCTTTGTACAAGGGAATAATTATACCTGACTTCCAATCCTCCGGGACTCTACCTTCCTCCCAGGCCAATCTGCACATCTTCCACATCCATTCTACTACTATCTCTCCCCCATGCTTCAGCATTTCACCACACACTCCATCAATTCCTAGGGCTTTCCTCGATTTAACTTTCTTCATTGCTTCCACAACTTCTATCCTACTGATTTCTTCCTGTCTTCTCACCTCCCTCCTTCTCCCAGCCATTCCCCAGCCACTTATACTCGCATCACTTCCATCCTCTATGTTCAACAATTCCTTAATGTGTTCTCTCCATCTGCTCACTTTTTCTCCCTTCTCCACTAGTAATCTACCATTTTTATCTTTCACTCCCCTGCTAACTTCACTTCCACCCTGTCTTACTCTTTTGACCTCTTTCCAGAACATTTTCTTACAGTCCCTCCACTTTACACTCAAATTCCTTCCAAATTCCTCATCCACTCTCTTCTTACTCTCTCTTACTAATCTTTTCACCTCTCTCTATCTTTCTACATATAACTCTCTCTTCCGCTTCTCAGCTTCTTCCACACCCCTATTTCTCATCCATTCATTGTATGCTTTCTTTTTTTGTGTCACAGCCTGTTTCACCTCTTCAGTCTACCACTCTGTTCCTTGCACCCCCCTCCGTCTTCTCTTCCTTCCACACACCACATCACATGCTGCACATATTTCTTCTGTAAAT
This sequence comes from Coenobita brevimanus, assembly GCF_032717465.1. Taxonomy (NCBI): domain Eukaryota; kingdom Metazoa; phylum Arthropoda; class Malacostraca; order Decapoda; family Coenobitidae; genus Coenobita; species Coenobita brevimanus. The sequence continues at coordinate 54,200,183 of NC_137053.1, forward strand.
ATCCTACACACACCTTCCACGTCCCCCATCTGCTCCAATTCATATTTGCCCAATCGTTCCTCCACTTCTCTCTTACACTCTGCCTTTTTCTCATCCTCTTGTAACCTTTCCACTCTCCTTGCAACTACTACTTCCTCTCGTCTTTCCCTTCTTCTATTCCTCCATCTTACTTGAATCCTAATTCTGGCTACCACCAAGTAGTGGTCAGAAACTCCACTCCCCCAACCTCTATACCCTCTTGCATCCATTACACATCTTCGCATCCTTTCATCCACACACACATAATCAATCATTGCCTTCCTTTCATTCAGTTCACCACCCACCCTTCTCATCACTCGCCATGTATACCTGTGGATCATTTTATGCCTGAAGAGGGTATTGGCTATCACCAACCCCCTCCCAGCACAAATGTCCACTAACGCACTCCCATTCTCATCTATCTCAGCAGGCACACCCCACTCACCAACTATTCCATCCACCTTTACAATCCCAACTTTACCATTCATATCACCGATCAAAAACACTCTCTCATTCCTTCCAAACTTTTCCATGCACACTTCTACATTTGTCCAGAACTCTTCTCTCACTCTTCTAGCACGATCTTGCGTTGGCGCATACACACACACAATCGCCCACATTTGTATTCCAACTTTCAACTTTACCCACACAATCCTTGACCCAACTGATCCATACTGTCTTATGCTCTTCTTCCATCTTTTACTCACAACTATTGCGTGAGGTAATTCACTGCATTTACGTAACTGTAATTAAATACTCTTTGGCATCTCTGAATCCTATGGAAGGGAGAGAGACTCGCCATTTTTCATTGTTCTTAAAGCTCGTTTAAGTTGCACATTGTTAAAGGTAGCACCAAGGATGCTTGGAAAGGCCCTGGCAAACCGACCAAGAATTCAGGCCCATCGTCATCTGTTATTTCGACTCTAACCACATAATCTTTATGGTTTGGCCATATCGAGGGGACTAGCTAGGATATAGGGAGATTATTACTGGTGAGTTAGAGTATTAATTATATCCTAGTTTCCTAAGAGACTTCTAGTATTTAAAATTAACATTTGTTGTCGTCAGATTAACACTCGTCAGAAAAGAGTGCAAAAATTCTGACATTTTGGTGCCCTGAGTGAGGAAACAGATCTATGCAGTGGTGTTAAACGAGTTCAAGGACGGGTTTGTGGGACACAGTGTACTTTCGCGTTCCGTAGAGGTACCGGACACGGAAATACGCATCTACGGGGCTCCTGGCAGAAAGGTAGGCTCCTTTTCTGATGATGTGTGGCTGAATGCGTGTTGGACTGGAAGCACGATCGTACTATCTTTTTCCTGGGAGGAAATGACGTTTATGAAGAGGTGGAAGTCAATGAAATTGTTGGAAATATTTTGGCCGTGGTAGGAGCAATGGAAGGTTCATGTAAATCCTCAGTAAACATAACCCTTCTTAGGCCTAGAAACCTGACATATGGTGCACCAGTTTGTTATGGCACATATCAATTAGTTAGCAGGGCCGTAAATAGGAGGTTGCAGAGAATATGTAAAGGAAGGGACTTTATCCATTTAATGCTAAACCCTTCCAGGCACCCTAAAGGCCGACGGTATACACTGGAATCACCAAGGCAGAGGCGGTTCTGGCAAAATTTACAATTTATGGAGAACAAAAGAAGGGAGACTTCTACGTTGTACAGGCTATGGGTGGTCCAGTGCTATATTAAAATCCCAACTGGTTCTGAGCGCAGGGCAATTTAGTTAATTTAGAAATATGATTATGGAAGCAAAGACATATCCCAAGTGGTTTAACAACCCACGTGAATAGGTCAAAAGGAAAAACCCTTCCCTACAATCTTCAAAATTTAAAATGCAATTATAGGAATTTAAATGTGTAAATAAGGAATCAGCCAAAAGTGTCTATTTCCTTGTTACGGAAGTAAACGAGTGGTAAGGCAGGATGGGTAATGAGAGCTATAAATGATTGTAAGAAAGTATTAGAGGAAATACCTCTGTCAAGGGAAAAATTAATTAGTCTTTTGAACATTTTAAAAGTCAGATGGACTAAGTATGAAGCAGCTCTAGTGAAAGAAGATAATAAAAATCTGTTGGAATCAGAGACTACCAAATATGAAAGTAACCTAGAGGGATATTTAACAATCGTGAAGCTGTTTGATAGTGGTAGGTGGTGGCGACCATCATCCACTCACTTGATGTAGTGCTGCCTACTTCTTCCTTAGCCTTTATCATTCTTTTTCTGAGCCTGCCCTCCTCTCTTCCTATTTCTCCCATCTTTCCTGTCACTTCTTATTGCTTTTCTTTCCTTTACAGGTGGCTCTACATTGAGTGGTAAGCCAAATGGTTTCCTGTACGCCAAGAAACCACTTACAACGCTGGGTGGTCACCATATAACCAAGCCACACGTGTTCCCTATGTGTCAGCAAGTGGGTTGGTGGAGGGTTAGTGCCCCTCCCCATAAAACAAATAACTCAAGAGTCAAATGGCCACCCCTTACGGCATTGTGGTGTCTGGCAATAGATAGATAGATAGATAGAAGTTGTTTGAGTCAAAATTAGCTAATAACACCGCAGACACTCGTTATGGAACTGTGGAGTAAAGCTGCACTACCAGAAATTACGCTCCCAGAGTTTGATGGCAAATCCTTCTAAGATAAATTTCCCTACTTAGACCATGACAGAACAGACCTGTCCAATGTAAGTAAACTCTCCAATCTGTTAGGACAGGTCAAAGGTACGCCTTACATGTTTATAAGTGAATTACCTGTTGAAGAAAATAATTGTGAGGCAGCTTTGACTATCCTTAGATAGACTTATGAAGATAGGGAGCAGGTCATTACCCAGTTATTGAATGCTCTAATTGAATTACCCATACCGCAACATGATTTTGTTTCCACGCAAAATTTTCGGATTGCAGTGAGTTGTAATTTAAAAGCTTTAGGTACTTACGAAGATGTAAAAGTTGCAGATTGGGTGCTTTTTAGCATTGTACCCTTAAAGCTGCTACCTAGAATCAAGGATGCCTTGTATGGTGGGTACTAAAAGGATAATTTCTCCTGTGAGGAGATTGAGGAGGGCTAAATGCACTTCTGTAAACAGAAGGCTACAATAAGGAAAAGAACCACTAACCAACTGGCTGTGAAACCTAAACCAGGGACGGCTAAACCTGTAACTAAAGAAGAGGTTGGCACTTTTCTTAGCTCCTTAAAATCTGAGTAGACAGTATTAAAGACAAGGAATGGACAAGCTGATGAAAATAAGGAGGTAAAGACTTCCATGGTAAAGGACAGGAAGGTTTGTGTGGTTTGTAGTGAACAACATTCCAGTGTTGGCTATCTTGTCATAGATAACCCGATTACGTTTCTAGAATAGTAAGGGTGAAGGAATTAGGGTGTTGTATGATTTGCATGAATTCAGGACACATTTCCACGGACTGTAAAAGCAAATTAAATCTTTGTTTCAAGTGCAAAAGAGATAATCATCACAGTGCTTTGTGCCTAAGAATGATCAAGTATGAGGTTCCTAAACCTGCAAGTGTCAATATGACCGTTGGGAAAGCAAATACCCAAGTAACAGTGCCAGCTGCAGTTCCAATTGCAGATGTGAAAGTAATGACAGACAATAGAAGTAAATCAGCATATAGTCTTTTTTATACGGATGCACAGAAAACCTTCATTTCTGCAGACACTGTGAAGAAATTAAGGTTACCTATTATTGGCAAGGTAAATCTAGCCATTACAGGGTTCTTGACTACTAAGGAAGCACAATCTTTTGATTTAAGTAGACCTTTATTAGCTTGGCAGATATAAATGCCGTGCAAAAGCAGCTGTACTGGATAATATGGAAACAAGTATATATATATATATATATATATATATATATATATATATATATATATATGTGTGTGTGTGTGTGTGTGTGTGTGTGTGTGTGTGTGTAAGGACTGAAGGAAACCTCTGATCATCTACAGAGCTCAGAGATTAGGTTGGCTAAACAGAATGTGAAATCTGATACTGTGAGTCCCATAAAAATGATCATCGGGTCAGATTACTGTGGAAGATTCCTACATAGGACTTTTAAGAAGAATAAAGCACAGTTGTTCAAGAGTGCAGGTGGTAGCCTTATTATGGGTCAGTTGCCTTTTCCAAAGCAAGCCAAAGGAGAGGCCAAATTGGTATACTTAGTATTTATTACCCACACACATTCACTGATGGTTGCTAGAATAGGTGCAGAATTAGAACGTACTCAAATAAATGACTTGCTGGATGAAAAAAACTGAACCTGTACACAAATTGTGAGACCTAGATAGTGTAGGAATACACTCTGGAGAACCAACCCCTGAGGGTAAAATTACTTTGGATTTGTATAACCTGTCAGTGGATATTAGAGATGGACAATATTGGGTTGGATTATCATGCAAACTAAACCATTCGGGGTTACCAACAAATTACCAGGCAGCTAAGGCTCAGTTAAATTCTCTTTTAAGAAAGTTGAGAGACAACCCTGAACATCTAACAATATAAAATATTATAAAAGATCAACTGAAGAATAAACTTATAGAAGAGGTATAATTCCCTGTTAACCATAAAGATAGACATTACGAGTATTTACCACATCATGCTGTAAGCAAGGATTCAGTAACAATAACAACTCACATAAGGATAGTTTTTAAATGTAGTAGCAGAGCGTCCAAAGGATCAGCTAGCTTGAACGATTGCCTATGCTGTGGACCTACACTAACAGAGAAGTTCGGGAATGTGTTACTAGGATTTAGCGAGAAACCTTAACATTTGTAAGGAATTTCTCTGACTAGGATTGAGAGAAGAGGATAGGAAATTTGCAAAATTCCTTGGGCCTCAAGACTCTCAAAATGAGGGTAGTCCTTTGAAAACAAACCGATCGGTGCTCTCTGGCGCTTGTGCTAGTCCGTTCCTACTATGCAACACTTTGAAGCATCATTTTGAAAATGCCACATGCCCAGAAATAGGGCAGGTTTTCTATATGGATAATTTACAAGGTTTTGCTGATACAAAGACGGAAGCATCGAAGGCTTATGAAGTTGCCAATTCCGAATGTTGGAAGGCAAATTTGCCGTTACAGAGCTGAAATACAAATTCACCGTTTTTAAGGAATAGAATACGAGAGGACTATCCAAATACTGACATTCCCAAAACTCAAAATGTTATGGGTCTTAACTGGGATACAAGGGCTGAAGATTTATGTTTGAAACCAATTAAGTTCTCTTATGTCACTCTCACGAAGAGGTACGGTCCCCATGTTATTTGACCCATTAGGGTTGGTCAGTCCTATAGTTATTAGGGGCAAATGTTTAGTGCAAGAGGCTTGGCGAGAAAAAATGGACTGGGACACTTAATTAGGTGAGACGTATGTTGAATAATGGGAACAGATTAGAAAGGAATTTGAAAAATCATCAAGCATACGTATTCCCAGGCAGATGTAGAGTAATGAGGAGTCACTTTTGGATATATTTTGTGATGCTTCTCAAAGGGCATGTGGAGCAGTAGCTTATTTTGCAACAGGAGATGATAGTAAGATTATTTTGTCCAAAGCCAGAGTTACACCAATTAAAGGAAGAACCCTACCTCAAAATGAAATTGGCTTCCCTAAAAGGAGGAACTAAATTGGCCAGGTATTTAACCACTGCTCTTGATACTCAGTTTCAGGGATATTTATATTTGGACTGACAATGAGAGTTGTCTTTACTGGATAGAAAAGGAAGATATTAAAATTCCGTTCGTTCGCAATGGAATGAAGACTATAAAAGAGCTGTCCTCCAGATTTAAATTTGAGCATGTATCCTCCAAGCAAAATCCAGCTGATCTGCACTCGAGAGGCTCGACAGTAAAGAGACTGATCAGAGATGACCTGTGGTTTAAGGGTCATAAATGGTTACTTACTAAATAATGGCCTGAGCAGAAATAGTATTGTATTGCTGAGGTTAGTGCTGTAAACTTGGATCCTGTAGTACCTGAGCCAGAAGTGATAGACATCAGTGGATTTTAATCACTAAGACAACTCCTTAACACTACTAAATTAGTTGTAAAATTTTTGAATAAGAACGTGGGGTTTGAGGAGTCTCATTCCATGGAATATTGGCTGAAAAAGCTTCAATGAAAATATTACGGAGACATTTTTGACCTTTTATGCCACGGCACTAGCAGCAATAATTAGCTGAAAAGAGATTTAGGATTATTCTTAGACGGAAAAGGTCTAATCAGATGCTGTAACAACATAATAAAGGCTGATATGCCTCTCCTATCATCCTATATCCTATATTGTTACCTAAGAATGATTATTTTGTACTATTAATTGTTTAGAAAGCCCATGAGTTAACTCTTCATGGAGGTGTGCCACAGACTTTGGCCTTAGTCCGAGAAAGGTATTGGATTCCTAGGGGTAGACAGGTTGTAAAGAAATATCTCAAGAGTTGCATTAAATGTAGGAGGTATGAACAACGACCATATGACTATCCAGGACCACCTGCTTTACCAAAGGATGGGGTAATTGTAAGTCGGCCCTGCAAGGTACCTGGAGTTGATTACACAGGGGCCCTAACTGTTACAGGTGAGGGAACTCCCATATGTTTGTTTATTTGTATCTACACAAGGGCAGTCCATCTAGAAATGGCAGAAGATTTAAGTTCAGAGATTCCTGAACATATTCAGATTTGCAGCTAGAAGGTCTTGTCCTAGTAAATCAATAAGCAACAACGGAACCAATTTCGTTGGAGCATCAGCTTTAATTTAAAACGTATTGAATGACCCAAAGGTTAAGTCGATGCTGGAAATCTGAAATTGTACCTGCCAGATAATAGCTCATAGAGCACCATGGCAAAATGGATTCACTGAACGAATGAGGGTACTGTGAAGAACTGCCTTAGGAAAAACTTACACAGAACTAAGACAACTAGAGAGGAGCTGAGAACAGTAATAAATGAAACTGAGGCTAGGATTAATTATAGACCTTTAACCTATCTGGATGATAATAGCGTATCAATTGAGGCTTTGACAGCAGCTCATATGTTACATGGCAGAAAGCTCCATTTGTGGATATCCAGGAGGAAGTAGATGACCCCATGATAGAGAGTAATGAACTAGGACAACATCTGCATGAGGGATATCAACGTTTGAAAAAAGTATTGGACACGTGGAACAGACACTCGGGGGAAGATTATCTTTTGAGCCTAAGAGAAAGGTTTTATGGGGCTCAAGCTGCCGGCAACAAGTCAATCATAAACATAGGAGATGTGGTCATAGTAAAAGCACACCAACCATGATCCCAGTGCCCATTAGCATAAGTTATCTCCACACATCCAGATTCGGAGGGGGAGCTGAGACTTGTAAAAATTATATGTAGAGGACATATCAACATAAAACCTACTGATGAATTGGTGTCCCTTGAGTTAATGGCTACCCCAGAGGCTGTGAATGGCGAACAATTGGGTCAAGATGAGCAACCCTGAAGGGCTGCAGCACAGGGTTCTCAACATTTGTGGCATGTTCTCCTGGCTAGGGGTCACATCACATGCAGTGTATCATTTTTCGCTCGGCCCCAAAACTGTGGGAAATATTTTCCCCCAGAGTGGTATTTGCACTCTTTCGCTTTTAAAATAGTTGTCCCTGTTCAGAGCAGAAGAGTATCCCTGAGAATGTTTATTACTAATTCGAGCAGTTTATTAGCCCAGAGATTTAGCTCTAGTTCTCATTAATAATTCTTATTATTAGTAAATTAAATGCTACTGTGTTTAACCTTTGTGGACAACTATATTATAAATACGTGTAAATACTTATGAAGTTTCCATTGTCATGACTGTGCCTGCGTGGTAGGATAATGTATCCTGACACAAAATGGAGGAAGGTCTGACATATATTGACATAGTTACAGTGAATATTTGGCTTTAGTTTTATCTAAACTTAATTAAACTTGTAAAGTTGGAGTTTCCTGGTAAATTTCGTGAGGTAATTCACTGTATTCAGGTAGCTGTAATTAAATATTTGGCATCTCTGAATCCTATGAGGGGAGAGAGACTCGCCATTTATCATTTTGTTCCTAAAGCTCATTCAAGTTGCACGTTGTAAAAAGTAGCATCAAGGATGTTTGGGAAGGCCCAGGCAACCCGACCGAGAATTCAAGACCATCGTCATCTGTTATTCCGACTCTAGCTAGCTAGGATATAAGATCATTATTGGTGAATCAGAGTATTAATTATACCCAAATTTCCTAAAAGACTTCTAGTATTTAAATTTAACATCTGTTGTTGTTAGACTAACACTCGTCAGAAAAAAGTACAAAAATTCTGACAAAAAAGTGCTTAGGAATTCATACATACCTTTTGCATGCTATGTTTTAAAGTATTATCCCCTTGTACGCTTTTTATGTCTTGTTTCTACCTAAAAAGCATAACAAAAAAAGTATTAAAGCACAGGGCCGCATCCAGGAAAAAACGGGGGAGGGGGAGAGTTCTGAAACGTTCAGCTTGAGTCAGCTGCATGCTTATAACGCGTCTTGGGGTTAGGTGCAGGAATCTGGAAGCTTAATCCGGAGAAACTGATTAAATTGGTGGATTCTGATGCTGTCTGATGGGGCAATAGCTTAATTTTCAGTATTTGCTGAATGGAGAATTTTCAGTATAAAATTCGTATTTTCAGAACCAACAAAATCGTATCTCCAAAAAAATGTTTATTTCTCATCTTTAACAATACTACAGTGAAAAAACTTTACAGTCGCTTATTTGAATATTATTAGAATCACCAGGAATACCGTCTTTCTCCGATGCGCCTTTCGAACTCGTAGATGTTTTGAATGTTTGTCAAGGTGCTTTGTGTAGGGAATGTAGAGCATCAGAAACCCATACACGTGATCTTGCTGCAGGTTCGTGCCCATGTCCTTTTTGAATCGCCTCAGTACACTGATGGACCGCTCACATTAACATGAAGTGGCTGGCATGGTACAAAATGAAATGACTGACAAGGTACTAAGTATGTGGAAAAGGGTGCGGATGTCAGGGAACAACAGCCTGTCTTGCCGCTGTGTCTGGAAGGTCTTCTCTCTGCCACTTCGTATGATGGTGGGTTTTACCTGAAAATACGAATGCATTCACCTTCCGAGTGGCATCGTCATCCGTTATCGTGATTAGTAACCCGTGTTTGAGGCAGTGCAAACACTAATCGGGGGGGTGGGAGGGGTTTCATGGCACCCACAAACCTCCTCCCCCTGGATCCACCATTGAAAGGCTATGTGCAGAAATAAACTATGGAGCCCCCTTCACAGACGAGAACACGGCCACGCAGACCACGACCCTTTCCAACGCATCTCTGGGGTCATATTTATTAACGATCCTAACCAGTTTCTGACCTAAGATAACAAATCTCCACTGCAATTAATTTTCATTAGGAGTAACTTTCTTTTTTTCTTTTAATTTTAAAATTAGCACTAGTTTTGTTGTACTGTGCATGGAAGCTGTATGTGTGAAGAAAAATGTAGCCTGTAGCCTATACTGGCAGTCTTATATCCATTTAGGCTAATACAAACATACAGTCTTACACACAAGCTTAGCTAAGTTTATAAATACTCTGCCCACTACTGCCACTTAGGCCCTCCCCTTCACCCCTCCCACTGCAATCCCCATCCCCCAGTCCCTCCCCAACTTCATCCCCGGAGAGGGTATTGTGCGGGGGAACTGACCACTCGACCGCAACTCCAGTAATCCCCACAAACTCCCGCCAGCGTACAGGGGGGAGAAAGCCAGAGTTAATGAACGGCCCAGCTAGACTACACTTGGAACTGTAAACGGCCGGGCACTGATTTAAAAGCGATATTATGATCAATTCTCTCTCGCATTTTGGATTTTGCATTGACTGAATTCTTTTTTCCTGAATTCTCAAACTTAACGAATCATTCCTCCTCATATCTCATTATTTTTACATGGATTCACAAACCTTCGATCAGTTTCCTCACGTAGATTATCTTCATTTGTTTTCTCCATGATGTATAAATTTACGAACAGTTTCCCCTCTTACCCTCAGATTTACTTATGACTGGATTCACAAAATCACGATAAATTCCCTCTCGATTATCATATTTATTTTTGCAGTACAATAAATTTCGTCTCGTATCTCAATGTTCTTGGCTGGATTCATAGACTATAGGCTTTCTGTTTTATGAAGGCAGTTTGGAGGGGCTTCCTAAGACCTCACACCGCTATGTTGCCACATCGCCGCCGCACACGTGCTCCTCTCTCTCTCTCTCTCTCTCTCTCTCTCTCTCTCTCTCTCTCTCTCTCTCTCTCTCATATTAATATTTATATTAACTGCTTCAAATTTTATTTTCTTTATTTTGTCTTGTTCTGACTTCTGATGGGCAAGCTTCCATGGCGAGAGTCTGACCGAGTATGACCCACACACCTCTCGTGTCATTGCACTTGATAACGTCGCAAAAGCAATATGACAAGTCTTACGGGATTTATTCTATACTGTAGCCTTTTTTTTTTCTTTCAATTACATCTATGCAGAGTACTTAAAATTCATTTACAAGTAGTTACTAACTTAAAACAGGAGAGAGAGGGAGAGAGGTGAGCAAGAGTAATTACACGTGTGTGGCGACGGTGATGTGGCAACTGAGCTAGTGGTGTGAGGTCTTAGGAGGCCCCACCCAAACTGCCTTCATAAAACAGGAAGCCTTTAACCTACGATTAATCCCTCTTGTATCTCAAACTGGTTTTATAAAAAATAAGTCATGAAGATTCTCTCTCTCTCTCTCTCTCTCTCTCTCTCTCTCTCTCTCTCTCTTCCTGTTTAGTAAAAAAGAAAAAGTTACATAGGAAAATTGTCACCAAAGCGCGTTGTAGAGAGAAGCACAAGGGGAGGAGTGGACCCTCCATTAACTCCTTCGGTTCTTCCGTAACCCCTTCAGTGCGGTGACATATTCTACACTGTATTCTTGCAGCAACCAGACGATTGTATTCAGATTAAGAGCAGACTCTAATACTGAGGGGATTATAGAAGGCTATATCTAACCTCCTCCATTTCGAAGAGTCTCCTAAAGTGAAAAGAATCACGAGGGGGTATGAATAAACCAATAAAGCAAGTCAGCAGAATGAAGGTATAAAGCTGAGCATAATTACCTGGAGGTAGCGTAATAAACCAGTGTTCTAAACAGGTCAGTGTATTTGGGGGGAGGGGGTCATCACCTTCAAGTACTTGCCCTCCAAAATGGGGGGAGGATGACCGGAGCAAGTCTCTTACAGCTATGTGTCACCATATGTCTCTCAAATCCCAACCTTTGTTTTTAGGTCAGTATTTGGTTATGTGCAATGAGTGGGTAATATACCAGAGAACAATTCAAACGTTCGGGATGCAGTATTCCCAATATCATTAGACTTTATACAAGGTGACCCCCAAAAAACTTCCACATTTCGAAAGGCTGTAGCACTGGCAGTAGTGAGGTGGGAGGGGTGAGGCTAGGGTCTGTTGGTAGCCCAATCCCAACTGTCCTCAGTCACCAACATGGCATGGTCGGGAGCACACCGTGCGTTCGCTGTTGAAACATTCTTCACAAACAACCGTTCCGTGATCGCCGTGCAGAGGGACTTTCGAAGACGTTTCAGTATTCCACGGAACCAAAATGTTCCAGATCGGAAAACCATCTTGCAGTGGGTTGAGAATTTCAGGGCAACAGACACAGCTTAAAAAAGAAAATCACTTGGTCGATCTAAGAGCACTCGTATGCCTGAGAATATTGAAGCATTGAGGCAATCTGTTGTGCAGTCTCCGAGACATTCTGCGTGGAAGCATGCTTTAGCTGTAGGGATATACCGGGAAACTGCAAGGAGAATCATACACAAAGACTTTCATTTCCATCCATACAAAATGATGGTTGTGCAAGAACTCAATGCAAGAAACTGGATAAGCTGCAGGAAGTTATGTGAGAACATTCTGCAACATGTTCCGGAAGATGCTATTCTCTTGTGCAGTGACGAAGCTCATTTTCATTTGAGTGGCTCTGTAAACAAACAAAATTTTCGCTATTGGTCTGAAGACAACCCTTGCATGCTACATGAAAGACCACTGCACTCCGATTGAGTGACTGTGTGACTGTGTGCTGTTGCCGATGTTGACATCATGGGTCCTTATTTCTTTGAAGAGGGTGGTGTAACTGTTATTGTAACTTCTGAGCGTTACATTGATATGCTCGAAAACTTTCTAAGGCCACAACTCGAACACCTTGAGTTTGAAGAACTCGATGTGTGGTTTCAGCAAGATGGACCTATGGCACACACAGCTCGAAGATCATTGCAAGTGCTGAGAGAAATGTTTCCGGATCGGGTGATCTCATCGCCTGGCGATGTTGGGTGGCCGGCCTGTTCCCCTGACCTCACCCCTTGTGATTTTTTTCTATGGGGCTACCTTAACCCGCCGCGTCCCGTTGACATATATATATATGTCCACGTTTGTCACTGTGAGTCCCGTTGATGTATATAAAAGCACCGCAATTGCAAGGTCTGTCATTTGCACATTTTTCAAATTTTGTGTGTGATTTTTGGTACGTATACATAAGACACCTTCCTCTACAAGATGCCAGGCAGGGACAATGCCTTACCCCACATGACCTCCCCACCTCACGCACGCCATTGTCTCGGCAATTCACCTGTTACCAGTGGCCTGGCCAGTAAAGAGAAATTCAAGGCCAGAGTGATTCCCCAACTGATGACAAAGTGGAGGACAAAGTTTACATAGCGTTAGAGGAAGAAACAGTCAGAAATGATGATCAGGTAATGTCGCCAAAAAAGTGCAGGTATGTTGATGTGTTTGGTGAGTGAAACAACGCTTATAGTGCCTATATTACGGTGTGAAAACCAATATACTCTTGTACTACCTATAAATTCGTACCAAATAGATAAATAAATACTGTTTATGAGTGGTGTGGAATAGTTACCCTCCCATAGAACTCGTTTTCTTTGGAGCCAGCCTGATAGAAAACCCAGTAAGGTAAGGGGTACTTCTACCTGTATTCAGTATTTTAAACCTCAGGTGAGCGATTTCTCTATGAATTTTTGATGTTTCTCACCAAAAGCGGAGGTTTGAGCCAATTTTTTTTTTTCCAAAATTGGTCATAAAATCCAGTATAGTGCACGGAGGGTGACCTAACACCCCCCCCAAGGAGCCCACCGAGGAGCACCTACGGCATGCCGGGACTCAGGGCGACAACATAAGTCCTCCAGGGCTGAGTACCCCTATGACCTGGAGCTCGCCTGCCGCCGCCATTGCAGGAATGCAAGACTACCCTCCAGGCGAGCCAACCACAACCAACGACTTGGTGGAGCCGTTACTCCAGCTCCAGTCAGCACCCCTGAGACAGCCGGTAGCCACTCAACCCTCCTACAGGAGACGGCCTGCAGTTGCTCTGGAGGAAATCAGGAGATGGCCTGTAGCCGCTCCCGCTTTCGTCAGGAGGCAGCCTGTAGCCACTCCGAAGGTGCCCCTACCGAGATGGCCTGTAGCTGCTCGACCCTCCTACAGGATATGGCCTGTAGCTGCTCGACCCTCCTACAGGATATGGCCTGCAGCCGCTCCAGAGGCAAACAGGAGACGGCCTGTGGCCGCTCTCACCTTCATCAGGAGATGGCTTGTAGCTGTTCTGAAGGTGCCCCTTGAGAGATGGCCTGTAGCTGCTCAACCCTCCTGCAGGAGACAGCCTGTAACTGCTCCAGAGGGAATCAGGAGATGTCCTGTAGCTGCTCCCACCATCGTCAGGAGATGGCCTGCAGCCGTTCTGAAGGTGCCCCTGAGTTGGCCTGTAGCCACTCCCTCTCCCAAGCCACGACCAGTAGCCAGGCCTTAGCGACGGCCTGCAGCCACGCCCCCAGAAGGTCATGGCCAGTAGCTGGGCCCTATGGCAGGAGATGGCCAGTAGCCGCTCCTCCATCAGGTGCTGACTCCTGTTCACCAACCTATGACCCAGAGGGAGCCCCCAGCCGGGAGGAGTACTGGAGAGGCCCCGTGACTTCCATCTGGCTCTTCTCCCTGCAGTCAGATCCGGAGAGGACTCTGACGGACCCTGACGTAGGCCAACACTGCAGCCCCCTCCTGATGGCATCTCCGAACACCGGGGACCGAAGCCCTCAGGACCACCAGACCGCCCCCAGGACCCCCAGGCAGGACCTCCCTACATCCAGATGCTGGAGATCTTCGTCCTCCATCAGGCGCCTGAGCGAGAAGTTCAGGCAGCTATTCAGCCCCAGCCCCGAGGGCCGGACTCCCACCCCAAGCCCCGAAAGTGTGGGACCCTTCACCACCAGCAGCCCCGAACAAGAGAGGACGCCCCTACACGTGGTCCCGTGGCCCCTGAACACAGAGGCCCCCAGTGGAACCCAGCCCCGTCAGTAGTGAGGCTGAGTCACCTCCGCCGCCCTTGTACCTGACTGCCACGACACCCAGACCCAAAAAGAGTGACAGTGAAAGCACAGTGTCCATGACCTAGTGAAGTGAAGGCAGAGCAGTGAATTAACGGTATAAAGGAAGTCCGTGAGAAAAGCATCAGTGATAACATAAAAGAGTGGTGGAGTGAGTAAAAGTAACAGTGAAACTGTGAACACGACAAGGCTGTGAAATACGGGTCTATTACAGTGAATACACTACCAACTAATAACGCTGTATCATACTAAGATCATACACAGACCCCAGTGTTAAAGCAATAATTACCAACAGTGAAATAGTCCCACCCACTCCACCTTTATATAAAACTTGGACTTCCTGCAGTAATAGTATATAACCCCTCTGCCCTAAATGCTATTCACCTTACCCGACCTAGACCTGAGTAGTATCCTGCGCAATACTAATAACCCATATCTAGGCTAAGAATTATAATTGTCCAGTATATCTGTATTCATGACATCTACCTGTTCCACTGTAGAATTTAGTAATACAGGTGTAAGGTTGTTGCCCTGAGTTTTGATGTCCTGCCTCTCTCTTATTTGTCTAAGCTCCGGTCTAGAAAGAGAACCCAGCTACACATTAGGTGTTAGAGGGATGGGAAGCTGACCCTAAAACACCTAGTATTACAGGTCGCGATTGGGGGGAGTCAGTAGTGGAAAATTGGTCGGGACGGGGCGGGTTAAATAACGAGTGTATACTCATCGACCTCAAACTCTTGAAGCCCTTAAGGTTGCTAGTCAGCACGAGATAGCCACTGTTTCACCCGACATGACCCGTCAAGCCATGGCATCCTTCAGAAATCGCCTCCAAGCGTATATAGACAATGACGGCCAACATTTGGAGGATGTCATCTTTAAAACATGATGAATAAAAACTATATTGAGTGAAGTTTCATGTGTGCAAATAATATTTTAATTATCTTTAACCATTTTTTTTAATTTGAAATGTGGGAGGTTTTTCTGGGTCACCCTGTATATATATCTATATCTATCTATATATATATATATATATATATATATATATATATATATATATATATATATATATATATATATATATTGTTACATAGCCTATGCTTTCATCATCCTTTGTGTAATTCTAACGTACAGTATGCTGCATGTTTGATCACGAGCGTGTTCTACCTCACTCCCCCCCTCCTCCCTTATAGTAGAGTAAGTCGTTCTTTCTGTTGTTCAGAGCAGGATTGTCAACTCTTTGTCCCCATGGCTTCATTTGCGTGTCCTTCTTACAAGTTGTATCAAGCTCTGCCGGCCCCTATATAATGAGCTCAGTCTCTGCATTATTGCCACTTAGATCTACTCCTCATTTTGTTCACATCTCTGTCCTCCCCTGTACAGTTGTTATTATTGTGAGTGCTCAGGAAGTCTCCAACCATCTAGCAGCTGTGTAATTTGAGTATAAGTGATATTGCATTTTTTCTTGTACTGTGTAGTATAAGGTGTTAATTCTTAGGCCTAGTGAGGTTTTTGTGATTAATGTAAAGTTTTACTGTCAGCCAATTGTTAATAATAGTTTGTATCTGTAATAATTTATCTTGCATTAACTGAGCATTATCCAGTGTATTCTCATTTTATCAGGGCTGACTTAGATAAATTTACTCATGCTAATTTCGTGTTAATAGAGGCTATTGCAGTTAACCATATATTTAACCTGTTTTTTGCCATTACATTATCCTTATGAGTCCTGAATGTTTTGTTGTTAGTTTGAGCATTAAACTTTAACTTGTAATTTTACCTAACTCTTTTGTGTTGAACCTGGAACTTTACGGGGCAGTAATGATTTTTAGTATTCTCACTTAAAGTGTACATTATCTTTCTCTGTTCCGTAACATAAATTTGGCGACCTCTTATCAGGATATTCAGGATATTATCATAAGGATATTGGTTGATATTTTGTGACTGTGATTTATTCATGATGTCTACTATTACTACGCTTGATGAAGCCAAAGATTTTTTGTCAAATGTGCAAACAGTGTGTGATGTAGAAAACAGAACAAAGAATGAACTTAAGCTTGTTGCCCAACAATTGGGAATTGCTGTTCGCTCTCATCATTCTAAAGATCAAATTGTTGACATGATTAATGAAAGCTTGTTCAATGTAACTCCTCCAAATTAGCAAACGCAGATTGAAATAGCTAAGTTACATCTAGCCCTGCAGGAGGCTCGTGCTAAGGAGGCTGAATTTCAGGCCCGTGCTAAGGAGGCTGAGGCACAAGTTGAACTTGCTAGGATTCAGGCAGACCATGAGTATCGCTGAAACAAGGTGGAACTGGATCATCTAGCTCTGATGATTTTGATGTGGCTAAAAATGTTAAACTTGTCCCTCCTTTTAATGAATCTGATTTAACAAAGTATTTTCAGTTGTTTGAGAGGGTAGCTACAGGTTTTAATTGGCCCAAAAAGTATTGGCCAGTACTCCTTCAAACTGTTCTGACCGGTAAAGCTCAAGTAACTTATGCATCTTTGCCTCAGGATCAATCCGATAATTATGATGTAGTTAAGAGCTTGATTCTTAAGGCCTATGAGCTTGTTCCTGAAGCCTATAGAGTAAAATTTAGGACAACTTATAAGCAAGATAAGCAATCCCATGTTGAGTATGCAATAATCAAAGAAGATCTGTTAGAGCAGTGGTTAAATTCTAAGAATGTGGATTCTGATTTTGACAAATTTAAGCAGATGATTTTGCTGGAGGACTTCAAGAGGTGTATTAATAAAGATGTAAGCCTATATCTTGATGAGAGAAGAATAGATAATTTGTCTGATGCTGCAGTTTTAGCTGATGAGTATGTTCTCACTCACAAGAGATATTCTAGAGAAAAAAGGAAATCTGAGAGTAGGTACGTTGCCTCTAATCAGAGTACAGGTAACAGGAAAGAGAATAAAGATGATGTTTCTCAGGAAGTAAATACCAGCTTCACCTCTAGATTTCAGAAAAGTAAATGTACTTATTGTAGTAAGCTTGGTCATACTACAGAGAAATGTTTCAGGAGACAGCGTGATGTGAACAAAAAGGAGTCTTTAAATATTCAGTCAATTGGTCTAGTGTCCACCCTTGAGAGTTCCCAGAATTCCTTAACTGAGTTAACTGAACCTGCTTTGAGGGGTAAATTAAATTCTCATGATGGAGCTCCTCTTTTGAGCAGTAACGTGGGTGACACTCTCAAGAGTTCATGTGCTAATTTCCTGTCTGATGGTTTTGTCAGTCCTCTGGACAGTAATAACAGGAAATCAGTTAAAATATATCGTGATACAGGTGCTTGCCAATCCCTTATGCTGACCAGTGTTCTAGGCTCTAATGTTAATTCCTCTGATGAAACTGTACTTTTACAAGGCGTAGGGAATAATTACTCCTCTGTCCCTCTGTGCAGAGTGAATTTAGAGTCTGGTTTTGTTAATGGTTCCGTTATGGTTGGGTTGGTTGAGACACTCCCAATGTCAGGTGTAACTTTCTTACTTGGAAATGATATTGGTGGAAGTCAAGTGTGTCCAGCTCCTCAGTTGTCTAGTGAGCCAGTAGCTGCGACCCAGGATCGTGATGTCCCTGATGTGTTCTCTGCATGTGCTGTCACTAGGGCTAAGTCTAAAGTTACTGGTGACTTAGAGGATAATGATGATGATGATGATGTTATCCTAGCTGACGCTTTTCTTGCTAATTTGGACCACTCACCAGATGAGGCAGTACCCCGTAGTGTTGATAATTTGTCTCGTCAAGAGTTGGTTGAGTTGCAGGTTGCTGACCCTGAGTTGAAAGGTCTAGCTAACTCTGCTTACAGTGAAGAAGAGTCAGCTGGTGATTCTACTTGTTATTTTATAAAGTCAAGGGTACTTATGAGGAAGTGGAGACCCCCAACAGCATCAGCCGACTGTGAGTGGGAGGTTGTACATCAAGTTGTCATCCCTCGTGTTTGTAGGCAGGATATCATTAGAGTGGCTCATGATTCCAGTTTGGCAGGACACCTTGGAGTGAGGAAGACTGTGGCACGCATTTTGAAACACTTCTACTGGCCAGGTATCTTCAGGGATGTTTCCTGGTATTGTAAGTCTTGTCACACCTGTCAAGTTGTGGGGAAGTGTAATCAGACCGAAAAGGTTGCACCTCTAGTTCCCATTCCTCCTTTTGAGGCGCCATTCACCCGTGTGTTGGTGGATATTGTGGGCCCTCTTCCTAAGACTTCTTCAGGATTTTCTTATGTGTTGACACTGATTGATATGGCTACTCGTTATCCTGAAGCCATTCCCTTAGAAATATCTCAGCAAAAAACGTGGTTAAGGAAATGCTAGGGTTCTTCACAAAGTTTGGTCTGCCCAAGGAGGTACAGTCAGACCGAGGAAGTAATTTCATGTCAAATGTTTTCAAGCAGTCTCTGAAAGAGTTGGGCATCACCCAGATCACGTCTTCAGCTTACCATCCCCAGACCCAAGGAGCGTTGGAGAGATATCATCAAACACTCAAATCGATGCTCAAGAAATACTGTTTGGAACATCAGAAAGACTGGGATAAAGGTCTTCCATTTGTTGTATTTGCCGCAAGAGAATCTGCAAATGAATCACTGGGCTTCTCACCTTTTGAACTACTGTTTGGCCATGAAGTAAGAGGACCCCTTAAGCTACTCAAGGAATGCTGGCTGTCGGAGGAAGATGACGTCAACCTGCTGGAGTATGTGATGAAGTTCAAAGAACGGCTGTCCACTGCTTTACAGCTGGTGAGAGAGAATTTAGGAGCTGCTCAGGAGAAGATGAAGACTTGGTATGATAAGAAGTCCAGGTTACGCCACTTTCAGCCAGGAGATCAGGTTTTGATTCTGCTACCAGTGCATGGGCAACCTCTTCAAGCCAAGTTTAGTGGTCCTTATTTCGTGGAGAAGAAACTCAGTGATGTCAACTATGTCATCGCCACACCAGATCGCAGAAAGAACAAGCAACTTTGTCATATCAACATGCTAAAGTTATATCACAGGCGGGACGAAAATAACCCAGTCTGCACTGTAGCTGTTCCACCCGAGTCTGCAAGTGAAGCTCTCCCATGCAGTATGAGCCTGAGTGATAGTTTGGGGAAGAATCCTGATATCATGAATGATCTCCAGACTAAGCTTTCTCATCTACCTCCCGAGGAAAGGCAGGAGTTTTCGGCATTATTGCAGGAGTACCCGCAAGTGTTCCGTGCCACTCCAGGAAGAACCACTGTGTTGATGCATGATGTCGATGTTGGAGACGCAAAGCCAATTAAACTGCCTCCTTACTGTGTGAACCCAGTGAAAGTTCCTCTCATCCAGAAGGAGCTTGGCTACCTGTTGGACCACAAGATGATTGAGCCCTGTCAGAGCGAGTGGAGTTCTCCTGTCACTCTAGTCTCTAAGCCGGGTGGGTCACAGCGGCTTTGCATCGACTACAGACGTGTTAATCAGATAACCAAAACAGACACTTACCCTCTCCCTCGCGCGGAAGATTGCATAGACAAGAGCGGAAAGGCTAGGTACATAAGTAAGTTTGATTTGTTAAAGGGATACTGGCAAGTACCTATGACTGAACGTGCTAGGGAGATCTCATGTTTTGTAACACTAGGAAAGACTTTTGCATGGTCTGTAATGCCGTATGGTATGAAGAATGCACCAGCCACTTTTCAGAAGCTCATGAATGTTGTAACAGAGGGTTTGGCAGGGTGTGTTGTTTATACTGATGATGTATTAATCTTCAGTGGCAACTGGAAAGATCACCTATGCCATGTCAGTAAATTTCTTGAGCGTTTGGTTCAGGCTAATCTTGTAGCTAATTTGTCAAAGTGTGAGTTTGGTCAAGCTAAAGTTCAGTACCTTGGGTACGTAATTGGTGATGGACATGTTGCACCACCAGGAGCTAAGGGTCAGGTTATAAGTGATCTTCCCAGACCTAAAAGTAGGAAAGAGCTACAAAGATTTTTGGGAATGGTAGGTTATTACAGGAGATTTGTTCTTAACTTTTCTATTCTTGTATCACCACTTACAGGCCCACTGAAAAAGGGAGTTAAATTTGTCTGGACCGATAACTGTGAATCCTCTTTCTGCAAACTTAAAGCTATCCTATTAAGTCAGCCAGTGCTCGCTACTCCAAATTTTGCTAAGCCTTTTAAGATGGCTGTTGATGCAAGTGATATAGGAGCTGGGGCTGTTTTGCTGCAAGAGGATGATCAGGGTATTGAACACCCTGTATCTTATTACAGTAAGAAGTTCACTCCACCTCAAAAGAACTACTCAACTATTGAGAAAGAGCTTTTGGCCTTGATTTTGGGTTTACAGCATTTTTCATTTTATTTGTGTTCTGGTTTTGACCCCATAGTCATTTATACCGATCATAACCCACTGAAATTCCTTAGTAAGTTTAAAGATAAAAATCAGAGATTGACAAGATGGAGTCTACTTCTTCAGGAGTATTCATTAAACATACAACATGTCAAGGGGAAAGAAAATGTTATTGCAGATTGCTTATCTAGACTTTAGACAGATTGTTTTAGAGTAATAAGAAATTTCCTTTGTAAATTTCTTTTTCTTTGTGGGGAGGTGTTACATAGCCTATGCTTTCATCATCCTTTGTGTAATTCTAACGTACAGTATGCTGCATGTTTGATCACGAGCGTGTTCTACCTCACTCCCCCCCTCCTCCCTTATAGTAGAGTAAGTCATTCTTTCTGTTGTTCAGAGCAGGATTGTCAACTCTGTCCCCATGGCTTCATTTGCGCGTCCTTCTTACAAGTTTTATCAAGCTCTGCCGGCCCCTATATAATGAGCTCAGTCTCTGCATTATTGCCACTTAGATCTACTCCTCATTTTGTTCACATCTCTGTCCTCCCCTTTACAGTTGTTATTATTGTGAGTGCTCAGGAAGTCTCCAACCATCTAGCAGCTGTGTAATTTGAGTATAAGTGATATTGCATTTTTTCTTGTACTGTGTAGCATAAGGTGTTAATTCTTAGGCCTAGTGAGGTTTTTGTGATTAATGTAAAGTTTTACTGTCAGCCAATTGTTAATAATAGTTTGTATCTGTAATAATTTATCTTGCATTAACTGAGCATTATCCAGTGTATTCTCATTTTATCAGGGCTGACTTAGATAAATTTACTCATGCTAATTTCGTGTTAATAGAGGCTATTGCAGTTAACCATATATTTAACCTGTTTTTTGCCATTACATTATCCTTATGAGTCCTGAATGTTTTGTTGTTAGTTTGAGCATTAAACTTTAACTTGTAATTTTACCTAACTCCTTTGTTTTGAACCTGGAACTTTACGGGACAGTAGTGATTTTTAGTATTCACACTTAAAGTGTACATTATCTTTCTCTGTTCCGTAACAATATATATATATATATATATATATATATATATATATATATATATATATATATATATATATATATATATATATATATATCCTCAGTGGTAAAGTGTGCTTTTTCGTACACGGGTGGACCAGGGTTCGCGCCCCGCCAGGGTAATAAACTTTGGGAGTGTTCACCCAGCCATGTACTGCATTGGCGGACACAAGGGGTGCTGTGGTTGAACCAGTGTCGCTTACTGTGAAGTATGCTTGCACCCAGTCGGCTTGTGCAGGCTGATTACACTTGGTTCACAGACTACCCACACATCCAAAGCCACTCCAACACTACAATTACACTTACAAGCACTTCTCAAACTACGTAACAAACTCTACCAGACAGCCAAAGCCACTTGGTAGAGATACATTGGGTGTATCGTCCCGACTTCGGTCGGTATAGGCCGGTCCTGCAGTGGATACTCAAACGGCTGAAGATGATATATATATATATATATATATATATATATATATATATATATATATATATATATATATTATATATATATATATATATATATATATATATATATATATATATATATATATATATATATATATATGTCATATATCTAAATTTCCTTACAGATGAGAGAAAAAAAAAAACAATAGTTAATAAAGTCGGCATACTTCAGGAGTTTCCGTAACGTAAAACCATACCATAGAATGAAGCTACGGTGGCTAAAACTCATCGCTTAATGTGTTTAGGAACAATATTACGAAATTATTAACTTGGTTCTTCTTCAAATTGTGATGAATATCATTAATACGATATAAGTGAATTTCTCTGTCTCGTAATTTTCAAGAGAAAAATAAAGGTGACTTTTTTGTTCACATTCTGGATGATCATATATGTATGTAAAATAAATATATTCTTCGTAATAAAAATGAACCCATCTTATGTAAGGGGGTGTTTAATGACTCATGTTGGGTCCTCCTGCATAGTCTGTTTCCATGGGTCTTCGCTACTGTATATCTGTGGGAGTCAAACCCCTAACCTCCCCGCATGTCGGACACTGGAATAAACAAACAAACGAAATGACCTGCGTACTGAAGGCATTAACTAGTTCATAATTTCCAAGCCGTAAAAAGGTGAATATAAAGAAATTATAAATAATCAGATATATAAATGATTGACTGAACCATTAACAACCCATTCGTTGACCATGTGACCTGCGAAGTAACCCGTCAAAGAAGAGTAAAGACATGGGCATGATAAGCGAAGGAGTGGGTGAGATGGGCTGGAAATCTGGTGAGCGGTGGGTCTGGGGAATGAAAGAATGCGCTCCGAAAATGGGTGTTGTTACTTCGCTCGAGACGGAGTCCCGCGAGGTACTGTATTTGGTTGAGTTTGTTTGTTTGTTTGTCAGGAACATTACGGAAAAACGACTAAATGAAATTCAAACTTTCAAGATATGTGGGAACTGGTCTTAAAAGAATGTGAGTAAATTTTGGAGGTAGTCGAGTAACCCTGAAAGGTCAAAATCAAGATAATCGATTTTCAGAGGGCTATAACTTGAAACCAGTTGAAGATACGAGTTATTTACTATAATCAACATACAGGAACTCCCATAGGAGCTTTCATTTGGCAGCAAGACCTTTGACCTTGACAGACCCTGAAAGGTCAAACTCAAGGTCACGGATATTCAGGGGGCTACAACTCGAAAATGACTGTAGATAGATATTTACTAATATCAATATATAGGACGTCCCATATAGGCTTTTAATTGTACCATGACCTTTGACCTTAGGTCAAACTCAAGGTCATGTACTGTATATTCATGGGATTATGACTCAAAACTGGTTAAAGATAGATATTTACAATTAACAACATACAGGAAGTCCCATATGGGTTTTTAATTGGTACCATGACCTTCCACCTTACGTGACCTTGAAAAGTCACTCTCAAGGTCACGGATATTCAGGCGGGCTATAACTCAACACTGGTTGGGGTTGAGACATTTACTATTATCAAGATATAGGAAGTCTCATACGGGCTTTCATTTGGCACCATGACCTTTGACCTTGGGTGGTCGGGCGTGGTTTGCTATATCTGGCACCATCTGTTAAGATTAGTGTTTCAGAATACCTTTCAAGAATGAATGCGAGGGGAGAGTGAAAAAGAAATGATCATGAAAGCTAAAGAAATATGTGGGATGGGCTTAGAATGTGGTGAAGGAGGTTTTGAAGGCGCCTTGAGACTAAAGCCAGTCGAAATATGTGCAGTGGTATTAATAATTTGAGTACAGACAAGGTTTCATTTCAAAATTTTCTTCAACGACAGCAACAACAATGAAAATAAGAACAGCAAGAAGATGAAGAAGAAGTAAAAGAGAAGACAAAAAGAAAGAAAAAAGAAAAAGAGAGTAGTAATACGAACAACAACAAGATAAACTCGTGTTGCTCTTGAGCTTTGGGACGCAGGTAATAATAACCCACAAAGGAACTGGATCAGGATAGAAGCAGTCCCTTATAACTCTCTCACGATCAGGACATCGCCAACATTTCATTCTAGTTATATTGCGCAGCAGAGAGTTACAGGAGGCTGACACTCGTATTCTCGGATTACCTTCATAATACCTGTTTCTAAGCTATTAATTTTGCCAGTTACACCTTAACATTCTCGTGTGTCGTCCATTTTAGACATAACTAACGCACAAGAGGTCATCAAAGTGCAGGATGCAAAATAAATCGCATAGGGAGAAATGATACGAAGCGTCCCATGCCAGTTTTAACATTCACTCACCTAGGAATAGGGTCGGGAGCGAAATTTGCCGCGGTGTAGTTCTTGCCGAAGAGCTGCATCCCGATGACGGCGAAGATGTAGATGATTATGAGGAGGACAAAGGTGAGGTTACCGAGGGCGCCCAGGGTGGACACGATGATGCTTAGCAGGACACGCATGGTGCGCCACGACTGCGCCAGCTTCAGCACACGTAGCTACAGGGGTAAAGAAGCTATGTAGGTCTGTATGCATCTCTCTCTCTCTCTCTCTCTCTCTCTCTCTCTCTCTCCAATATATATATATATATATATATATATATATATATATATATATATATATATATATATATATCTATATATATATATATATCTTGTTACGGAACAGAGAAAGATAATGTACACTTTAAGTGAGAATACTAAGAGTCACTACTGTCCCGTAAAGTTCCAGGTTCAAAACAAAAGAGTTAGGTAAAATTACAAGTTAAAGTTTAATGCACAAACTAACAACAAAACATTCAGGACTCATAAGGATAATGTAATGGCAAATAAACAGGTTATATATATGGTTAACTGCAATAGCCTCTATTAACACGAAATTAGCAAGAGTAAATTTATCTAAGTCAGCCCTGATAAAATGAGATACCAGATAATACTCAGTGAATGCCAGATAAATTATTACAGATACAAACTATTATCAAAAATGACTGACATAAAACCCCACATTAATCACAAAAAACCTCACTAGGCCTAAGAATCAACCTTATGCTACACAGTACAAGAAAAATACAACAGTTATACTCAAATTACACACAGCTGCTAGATGTTTGAAGATTTCTTGAGCACTCACAATAATAATATCTGTACAGGGGAGGACAGAGATGTGAACAAAATGAGGAGCAGATCTAAGTGGCAATGATGCAGAGACTGAGCTCATTATATAGGGGCCGGCAGAGCTTGATACAACTTGTAAGAAGGACGCGCAAATGAAGCCATGGGGACAAAGAGTTGACAATCCCGCTCTAAATAACAGAGAGAACGACTTACTCTACTATAACGGTCGAAGGGGGGAACTGAGGCAGAACACGCTCGTGATCAAACATGCAGCAACTGTGCGTTAAAATTACACAAAAGATGATGAAATCATAGGCTATGTAACACCTCCCCACAAAGAAAAAAGAAATTTACAAAGGAAATTTCTTATTACTCTAAAACAATCTGTATATGGCATTACAGACCATGCTAAGGTCTTTCCTAATGTTATAAAAAATGAGATCTCCCTAGCACGTTCAGTCATAGGTACTTGCCAGTATCCCTTTAACAAATCAAACTTACTTATGTACCTAGCCTTTCCGATCTTGTCTATGCAATCTTCCACACGAGGGAGAGGGTAGGTGTCTGTTTTAGTTATCTGATTAACACGTCTGTAGTCGATGCAAAGCCGCTGTGACCCACCTGGCTTAGGGACTAGAGTGACAGGAGAACTCCACTTGCTCTGACAGGGCTCAATCATCTTGTGGTCCAACAGGTAGCCAAGCTCCTTCTGGATGAGAGGAACTTTCACTGGGTTCACACGGTAAGGAGGCAATTTAATTGGCTTTGCGTCTCCAACATCGACATCATGCATCAACACAGTGGTTCTTCCTGGAGTGGCACGGAACACTTGCGGGTACTCCTGCAGTAATGCAGAAAACTCCTGCCTTTCCTTGGGAGGTAGATGAGAAAGCTTAGTCTGGAGATCATTCATGATATCAGGATTCTTCCCCAAACTATCACTCAGGCTCATGCTGCATGGGAGAACTTCACTTGTAGACTCGGGTGGAACAGCTACAGTGCAGACTGGATTATTTTCGTCCCGCCTGTGATATAACTTTAGCATGTTGATGTGACATAGTTGCTTGCTCTTTCTACGATCTGGTGTGGCGATGACATAGTTGACATCACTGAGTTTCTTCTCCACGAAATAAAGGCCACTAAACTTGGCTTGAAGAGGTTGCCCATAAACTGGTAGCAGAATCAAAACCTAATCTCCTGGCTGAAAGTGGCGTAACCTGGACTTCTTATCATACCAAGTCTTCATCTTCTCCTGAGCAGCTCGTAAATTCTCTCTCACCAGCTGTAAAGCAGTGGACAGCCGTTCTTTGAACTTCATCACATACTCCAGCAGGTTGACGTCATCTTCCTCCGACAGCCAGCATTCCTTGAGTAACTTAAGGGGTCCTCTTACTTCATGGCCAAACAGTAGTCCAAAAGGTGAGAAGCCCAGTGATTCATTTGGAGATTCTCTTGCGGCAAACACAACGAATGGAAGACCTTTATCCCAGTCTTTCTGATGTTCCAAACAGTATTTCTTGAGCATCGATTTGAGTGTTTGATGATATCTCTCCAACGCTCCTTGGGTCTGGGGATGGTAAGCTGAAGACGTGATCTGGGTGATGCCCAACTCTTTCAGAGACTGCTTGAAAACATTTGACATGAAATTACTTCCCCGGTCTGACTGTACCTCCTTGGGCAGACCAAACTTTGTGAAGAACCCTAGCATTTCCTTAAACACGTTCTTTGCTGAGATATTTCTAAGTGGAATGGCTTCAGGATAACGAGTAGCCATATCAATCAGGGTCAACACATAAGAAAATCCTGAAGAAGTCTTAGGAAGAGGGCCCACAATATCCACCAACACACGGGTGAAAGGCGCCTCAAAAGGAGGAATGGGAACTAGAGGTGCAACCTTTTCGGTCTGATTACACTTCTCCACAACTTGACAGGTGTGACAAGACTTACAATACCAGGAAACATCCCTGAAGATACCTGGCCAGTAGAAGTGTTTCAAAATGCGTGCCACAGTCTTCCTCACTCCAAGGTGTCCTGCCAAACTGGAATCATGAGCCACTCTAATGATATCCTGCCTACAAACACGAGGGATGACAACTTGATGTACAACCTCCCATTCACAGTCGGCTGATGCTGTTGGGGGTCTCCACTTCCTCATAAGTACTCCTGACTTTACATAATAACAAGTAGAAGCACCGGCTGACTCTTCTTCACTGTAAGCAGAGTTAGCTAGACCTTTCAACTCAGGGTCAGCAACCTGCAACTCAACCAACTCTTGACGAGACAAATTATCAACACTACGGGGTACTGCCTCATCTGGTGAGTGGTCCAAATTAGCAAGAAAAGTGTCAGCTAGGATAACATCATCATCATCATCATTATCCTCTAAATCACCAGTAACTTTAGACTTAGCCCTAGTGACAGCACATGCAGGGAACACATCAGGGACATCACAATCCTGGGCCGCAGCCACTGGCTCACTAGACAACTGAGGAGCTGGACACACTTGACTTCCACCAATATCATTTCCAAGTAAGAAAGTTACACCTGACATTGGGAGTGTCTCAACCAACCCAACCATAACGGAACCATTAACAAAACCAGACTCTAAATTCACTCTGCACAGAGGGACAGAGAAGTAATTATTCCCTACACCTTGTAAGATTACAGTTTCATCAGAGGAATTAACATTAGAGCCTAGAACACTGGTCAGCATAAGGGATTGGCAAGCACCTGTATCACGATATATTTTAACTGATTTCCTGTCATTACTGTCCAGAGGACTGACAAAACCATCAGACAGGAAATTAGCACATGAACTCTTGAGAGTGTCACCCACGTTACTGCTCAAAAGAGGAGCTCCATCATGAGAATTTAAGTTACCCCTCAAAGCAGGTTCAGTTAACTCAGTTAAAGAATTCTGGGAACTCTCAAGAGTGGACACTAGACCAATTGACTGAATATTTAAAGACTCCTTTTTGTTCACATCACGCTGTCTCCTGAAACATCTCTCCGTAGTATGACCAAGCTTACTACAATAAGTACATTTACTTTTCTGAAATCTACAGTAGAGGTGAAGCTGGTATTTACTTCCTGAGAAACATCATCCTTATTCTCTGTCCTGTTACCTGTACTCTGAGTAGAGGCAACGTACTTACTCTCAGCTTTCCCTTTTTCTCTAGAATATCTCTTGTGAGTGAGAACATACTCATCAGCTAAAACTGCAGCATCAGACAAATTATCTATTCTTCTCTCATCAAGATATAGGCTTACATCTTTACTAATACACCTTTTGAAGTCCTCCAGCAAAATCATCTGCTTAAATTTGTCAAAATCAGAATCCACATTCTTAGAATTTAACCACTGCTCTAACAGATCTTCTTTGATTTTTGCATACTCAACATGGGATTGCTTATCTTGCTTGTAAGTTGTCCTAAATTTTACTCTATAGGCTTCAGGAACAAGCTCATAGGCCTTAAGAATCAAGCTCTTAACTACATCATAATTATCGGATTGATCCTGAGGCAAAGATGCATAAGTTACTTGAGCTTTACCGGTGAGAACAGTTTGAAGGAGCACTGGCCAATACTTTTTAGGCCAATTAAAACCTGTAGCTACCCTCTCAAACAACTGAAAATACTTTGTTAAATCAGATTCATTAAAAGGAGGGACAAGTTTAACATTTTTAGCCACATCAAAATCATCAGAGCAAGATGATCCAGTTCCACCTTGTTTCATGCGATACTCATGGTCTGCCTGAATCCTAGCAATTTCAACTTGTGCCTCAGCCTCCCTAGCACGGGCCTCCTGCAGGGCTAGCTGTAACTTTGCTAATTCAATCTGCGTTTGCTAATTTGGAGGAGTTACATTAAACAAGCTTTCATTAATCATGTCAACAATCTGATCTTTAGAATGATGAGAGCGAACAACAATTCCCAATTGTTGAGCAACAAGCTTAAGTTCATTCTTTGTTCTGTTTTCTACATCACACACTGTTTGCACATTTGACAAAAAATCTTTGGCTTCATCAAGTGTAGTAATAGTAGACATAATTAATAAGTAACAGTCACAAAATATCAAGCAATATCCTTATGATAATATGCTGAATATCCTGATATGAGGTCGCCAAATTTATGTTACGGAACAGAGAAAGATAATGTACACTTTAAGTGAGAATACTAAGAGTCACTACTGTCCCGTAAAGTTCCAGGTTCAAAACAAAAGAGTTAGGTAAAATTACAAGTTAAAGTTTAATGCACAAACTAACAACAAAACATTCAGGACTCATAAGGATAATGTAATGGCAAATAAACAGGTTAAATATATGGTTAACTGCAATAGCCTCTATTAACACGAAATTAGCAAGAGTAAATTTATCTAAGTCAGCCCTGATAAAATGAGATACCAGGTAATACTCAGTGAATGCCAGATAAATTATCTGGTAAATTACCAATATGCTGGGAATCGAACCAGGGACTCTCAGATGAGAGCCGGGCAGCATACCACTACACCAAGACCAGGTAAAAGTTAACTCACGTTGTCACAATCTTGTAACCAACGTCCCTCCGCCCCCACTGTGGGCATCAAGAGGATGAGTTAACCCCCTGGCACTCGGGCAAGTAGATGCTTTTAATCTATCCCAAGCACTTACGGCAAGTCAGAATGAAGGGAGAAACCTGTACTGTACACAGGAAAAATCATCTGGTAAATTACCAATATGCTGGGAATCGAACCAGGGACTCTCAGATGAGAGCCGGGCAGCATACCACTACACCACGACCAGGTAAAAGTTAACTCACGTTGTCACAATCTTGTAACCAACGTCCCTCCGCCCCCACTGTGGGCATCAAGAGGATGAGTTACAGTACAGGTTTCTCCCTTCCGCCAGATAAATTATTACAGATACAAACTATTATCAAAAATGACTGACATAAAACCCCTCATTAATCACAAAAAACCTCACTAGGCCTAAGAATTAACCTTATGCTACACAGTACAAGAAAAAATACAACAGTTATACTCAAATTACACACAGCTGCTAGATGTTTGGAGATTTCTTGAGAACTCACAATAATAATATCTGTACAGGGGAGGACAGAGATGTGAACAAAATGAGGAGCAGATCTAAGTGGCAATGATGCAGAGACTGCTCATTATATAGGGGCCGGCAGAGCTTGATACAACTTGTAAGAAGGACGCGCAAATGAAGCCATGGGGACAAAGAGTTGACAATCCCGCTCTAAATAACAGAGAGAACGACTTACTCTACTATAACGGTAGAAGGGGGGAACTGAGGCAGAACACGCTCGTGATCAAACATGCAGCAACTGTGCGTTAAAATTACACAAAAGATGATGAAATCATAGGCTATGTAACAATATATATATATATATATATATATATATATATATATATATATATATATATATATATATATATATATAACTAGAGAGAGAGAGAGAGAGAGAGAGAGAGAGAGAGAGAGAGAGAGAGAAATAATACTTGTAGTAACAACAGTAGTAACCTTGCACCACGAACAAGTCTCATGCCACGAAAAGAAGAGACCGAAATAATGGAAACAAGAAATCAGCTTGGTGTCAAAAAGAAAAAGGAGTGCACAGAAAGATACAATAAATAAATAGCAGTAAATTTATTTATTAATAAACATTCATATCACCCACCAGTCTCATCCCTCGCAGAACAGAGAGACCTGATCCAATTTCGAGACCGAGATCGAGGAGGGAGGCGAGAACGATGACGAGGTCGAAAACGTTCCATCGGTTGACGAAGAACTCCCGACTCAGGGCCATTATCTTCATGATACACTCCAGCGTAAACACCGCCGTGAACACCTGGCACAACACAAGAAGACGGGTCAAGAATGAAGCAGAACACAAGAACAAGGGCCAAGAGTGGAGCATAACACGAGAACAAAGGTTAAATATAATGCACAAATAACTGATCTGTTAGGCTAGCTGGAGAGAGGCTGTGGCTTATGTCTACTTCTTTCCACTCCTTTCTCTCCCCTCCACTTCACCTCTTCCTCCCCCGTCTTTCCACTTCATGTTCTCCACTTGTTCTTCATTTCCCCCTGTTCCTCTCCTTTTCCCCCTATTCCCATTCATTGCGTTCAGCTTCCTCTAACTACCTTCCTTTCCCTCAACTTCTTCCTATTCCTCTTCTTTCCCCTCAGCTTCCCTCTACTCCCTTCTCCCCCTCCAATTCTTCCTGTTCCCTTCCTTCCCCTTCAACGTCTCCCTATTCCCCTTCCTTCCCCTTAAATTCCCTTATTTCTCTTTCTTCCCTTCCCTTCCTAGTTTTCCCCTCCACTTTCTCTTCATTTTTCCCTGTTCCCCTCCTTCCCCTCCACTTCTCAGTATTCCCCTCCTTTCCCCTCCACTTCCCATTATTCCCTCCCTTCTCTTCTCCTCCACGTCCCTCTATTCCCTTTCCTTCCTCTCCACTGCCGCTATTCCCTTCCTCCCCCCCAATTCTCCCAATTCCTCTCTTCCCCTCCACTTCCCCTTATTCCCCTCTCTCTTCCTCCGCTTACCCTTATTCTCCTTCTTCCTCTCTACTTTCCCTTTTCCCTTCCCTCCCTCCACTTCCCTATATTCCCCTCCACTTCCCCTTATTTCCCTCCTTCCCCTCCATTTCCCTCTGATCCCCCTCCTCATTCCACTTCCCCCTGCCCCCTTGGTTCCTCTCTACTTCCCCTAGTTCTTCTCCCCCTCTAATTCTCTTTATTCCCCTATCCTTCCCCCACTTCTCTTTTCTATTCCTTTCCACTCCTTTCCCTACTTTTTTTCTTTCTTTCCCCTCCACTTCTCATCCACTGCCATTACAGTACCTTCCTTTTTCCCCGAACCCCTCCACTTTCCTCTTCCTCTCCCAATACCTTCCTTTTTCCCTTCCTCCCACAACTTCATCCCCTATCACCCCCTTTACCTGGCTGTTTCCCTTCTCCCCACTACTTCCCCCTCTGTCTGTCTGTCTGTCTGTCTGTCTCTCTCTCTCTCTCTCTCTCTCTCTCGCACCACCACTTCCCTTCCTCCATTCCCTTATTCTACCCCTTCCCCTCCACTTCCCTTTCTCTCTCCACTTTCTTTCCACTACTTCCTCCTTTCCTTCTCTCCTTCACCACCATTTCCCTCCCCCCACTTCCTCTCATCTCCCCCACCACTTCCCTCCCTCTACTCTCCCCCTCCCTAACTCCCTCATTACTTGGCTACAGCATCTCATTCCATAACTTACTCCCAACTTACTACGTAACTTAATTATCTACGCTGCTGCCTTAACCTCTCACCTTATTGCACTGGGAGAGGGGAGGGAGAGCTGGAGAGGGTGAGGGAGCGGGAGGGAGTGGGGAGGGAAAGGGGCCAGGGACAGAGGGGGAGGGGTGGGAGAGGGGTGGGAGGGTTAGGTGGGATGGAAGGGGTGAAAAAGACTGCAAGAGGGAGCGTGTAATTAGGGTGAGAGAGAGAGAGAGAGAGAGAGAGAGAGAGAGAGAGAGAGAGAGAGAGAGAGAGAGAGAGAGAGAGAGAGAGAGAGAGAGAGAGAGAGAGAGAGAGAGAATAAAAATGAAGCGGATGGGAAAGTGGGGGAGCGAGTGGGAGAAGTGAGGAAGATGGAGAGTTGGTGAGGGGGAGGTAGAATAGGGGTGTGAGGGGTGAAAGAGCTAAGAGGGGTGAGGATGGCCAAGAAGAGTGAGGGGAGTGGAAACGATGGAAGGAAAGGGATGGAGGAGGGTGAGATTGGGGAGGAGGGATGATGACATGGGTGAGGGAGGGTCAAAGGGGTGAGGGAGGATGAGAGGAGTGAGACAGGGAGAGGATGGAATGAGGATGGGTGAGAAAGTAGGAAGCTAGAAGCAAATGGGACGGTGAGGTAGCGGGCATGCAGAAGAATGGTGAGATAAAGAGGGGCAAGGAAGAAGGGGACACTATTAAGGTGCAGTCACATGTGCCATTAGTGTTTTGAAATGTTTTCTGTTTAATGAATATCTCTCCAAGTTGTCAGCGCCTTTTTATGGACTTTCTCAGAATGATTTTGTTGTTGCAATTGTTTTCGTTATTCTTGGTTTTCGTGTGTCACGGCTCAATTGGAGGCTGCACCTCTCATTTGGGGGAATAAAGTATTTAGTTTAGGTTTGGTAAGTTACGTCAGATAGTTTTTCCAACTGGGTTTGGATGCAATTCAATAAAAAAATAAAATAAATAAATCCAGCGGGTCTTCCACTACTCTCGACATGGGGTGGGATGGAGTGGGGTCGGGGCTAACTTGGAAACGAGTAATTTCTGATGACTGATAAAACACTGACGTTCATAAAAAGGGTAAAAAAAAAAAGCACAAACAAAACTTTATGACCCAAATCGAGTGGTAGCTGTTTCTTAACATTTACCGAGGAAGGAGGGCGAAATGGGTGATAATATGGAGAAAAAGAGGGAGCGTGAGAGAGGATGGGATGAGGAAGGATATCAGAAAGCAGGTGAGAGGAGTGAAAGAAGAGAAAGGGAAGCCCAGACTCATTCTTTCCTAAGTCTTACCATTTTCTCAGTCCCTCGTCCTTTCCTTGATCCAAACCCACTTCAAATACACACTCACCTTTTATATGCTCACTCATAATTTAATTCACTTACATCAGTCTCATCTTTAACTCTTCCTCACTACAGTTTCACTCTTCCATCACCGTAACTTCATCTCTCTCTCTCTCTCTGTTTTTTCCCTAATCAGGCATCTTACCAGAACCTTAAATTCTGCACCTGCACAACCTTGCCTCACGCTATTACTCTTGCCATAACCTTACTTTGCCGACTGGAATAAAACTGCTATCTCTCCACCCTGAATGCTGAGCTACGAAGCTATAACATGAGCTTACCTAGAGGGTGTTCCCAAAGAAAACATCAACGCTACACCTAAACCTTGATTTTGACTCGTGACCTTTACCTCTGATCAATCTGCACCAGAATCGAATTTCAGACCCAAATACAATGCATGAATCAGTTTCGATACAAAGCCTGTCGGGCTTTCGTGAGGTATTTTATTAGCATGCGAGTACATACATACATACATACAGTACATTTACAAAAAGCAACTCGATCACAGTATAGTTAAGCTTTCGGTGTCGTCAACAGTAAAATTTGGCGCTGATTATGAAGAAGTGCGATGGAAAGGACACAGAACTGCAGTATTATATTATTAAGGTACAAGAAATATGCTACAAAACTACGAAAATATCCACCAAGTTAAAGTGGACAAACTGTACTCCATTCTATTCTACCTTGGTCCAGATTTTCATCCTTTTGCAGCTCATTTTGCATAGCTCAGTGGCAGAAAAAGACAATACTGCTGTTGTACATCCTTTCCAAATCTCCTCTTCGTGACTAGCATCATATTCAAATGTTAATCTGCTGTTACATCTCAGAATCCAATAGGGAAAGATAGCTATTTCAGGCCAAGTTAAAGTAGACTGTAATATCCTCTCCATAGCCACATCAACCAGAAGACGTCACTTTAAATCTAATATTGCTTCTACCAGACGGGCTAATTCAGCTTATGAGAGACTTTTCGAACTGAGAGTCAGATACAGCTTTCTTTAACCCTTTCACTACATCGTCTTCTCACTTTAAATCTAATATTGCTTCTACCAGACGGGCTTATTCAGCTTATGAGAGACTTTTCGAACTGAGAGTCAGATACAGCTTTCTTTAAACCTTTCACTACATCGTCTTCTTTCATACTGAATAAAATAATCTGGTGGTAGCAAGAAAAAAGCAAAAAGGACGTCATTACATTGAAAGGGTTAAATCGGACTCTCCCTCTCCACATCTCACCCTTTTCTAAAGTTACTCACTCTCTTCTAACTCATTCATCCCTACCTCAAATCTAGTTCTCATTTTTCTTATTACGCTCATCCTCTGTCAGTCCAGACTTACTCTTTCCTCAAGTTACTCACCGATCTTTCATTTTACTCTCATTTTCTTTATCTCGTTTTCCTCAACTCTGATTCATCCTTTCCTCAACTCTCATCCTTTTATCTCTCAATTCTGATTCGCCCTTTCTTCATTCCCACCCCCGCTTTCTTTTGAATTTACTCACCCTTTACACAGTTTACGCACCCCTCTTTCAGTGATGTTATTTATTCCCTCTAATCTCACTCACCTTTTACTCATCCCAGCCACCCTTTCTTCAGCTGCCCCACCCTTTCTTAGATCACCCAGCCCTTCCTCAACTCACCCAGCCTTTCCTCAGCTCATTCACCCTTTCCTCAGCTCTTCCACCCTTTCCTCAGCTCATTCACCCTTTCTTCAGCTTACTCACGCTCCATTTCAATCCCTGACCTTTTTCAACAAAACCCTCCCTTTCTTCCACAGTTGTTTCCAGTTGACCATTTGCCAGTTTTGGGTTTTAAGGAAGTTGAAAATATCGACATTAATAACTTTCGTAGTATCAACATGAGTCGCGTTAAAATAAATATGATGTGAAATAGCTCTGACATAATAGTAAGTACTTGCTGAAGAATGTTATGCTTCGATTAGTCTAAGTAAAGAAAACAATAAGCAATTTCACAAACACTGAGAAATGATGGACGGTCTTCGATCTTGTATTTTCTATATTTTCGGAAATATGGAAGCATACCATTGTTCTGCAAGTACTTGGTGTAATTTAAAACCTATTTCCACACGATATTTTTCCATTTTTAACGCTAATGCAACGAAATATTATCAGTACCGATATTTTCAACTTCCTTGTAGGCCAAAACTCGCAAGAGGCCTGTTCTCTCCACCTTTTCCTCTTTGCTAACTCCATTTCCTCAGCTCACCTACCCTATCCTCCGCTCACCCACGCTTTCCACAGCTCACTCACCCTCGCCTCATCCGGGATGATTCTGTTTACGAGTTTCAGAATCTGATTAAGGTGGGTGAACAATACCAGGGCCTTTATTACCCTGCCGCTCTCCCCTATCACCTTCATCTCTCTCTCTCTCTCTCTCTCTCTGCTACCATCCATCGTTAACACAATCCACTTTTTACTCTCTCATCATGTCCTTCTTAGAGTACTCAGTCTTCGTAACTCCCAGGATCCTATTGAGCTTATCAGATTAAATTTGTGTGCCATATCCAGGAAGAAAATGTTAGCTCCACATACAGACACTAGTTCCTTATAATAACAAAGGATCTTCAACATATTCTCACACACTTCCCACTCATTTACTCATCAATTCCTCACCCCGTACTCACCCCACTGGCAAAGTGACAATACAGAATCATCAGTAGATATGCTCTCTCTCTCTCTCTCTCTCTCTCTCTCTCTCTCTCTCTCTCTCTCTCTCTCTCACCATTTCCTCATCTTGAATACCCACCCTCATGCCAGCCTCGGGGACCTTGTCTGGTGATCGGTGGCCAGGAAGATGGTTTTCAAAAATGTACAAAACTCACTTATTTCCCAAGCCACTCCTCATCATTTCCTCGCCCAAAATACTCACCCTATTGCCGACTTCTAGGACCTTGTTGAGCTGGTAAGACATGCCGTGGTGTTCGATGGCCAGGAAGATGGTGTTGAGGATAATGCAGATCATGATGAAGAGATCGAACACAGCGTCGTGGACAACAATGTGCAGGAGGTTCTGGAACTTCAGCCAGGTTCGGTAGTTGACGCAGCACTCTCGGCACTTGTCGCAGTTTCGGTCCACCAGCTCGTCTGTGCGAGAGGGAGATTAAATAGAAATAGATACAGATAGGCTTAAAGACGGATAGATAGAAAAACAAATGATTCGTACTTGCGAAGAGAGAAAAGTAATGTTCGAAACTGAAAATTAGATAGATTGTTAGACAGAAAAACGGATAGGCAGACAGATGCTCATCTGTTTGGGAGAAGGAAAATGAGAGACATCTACGCAAAACGATAGATAGATAGATAGGCAGGCGGATGACTGAAGACAGCTTAATTACAGATTATTGCAGAACTCGAAGACATGAGATGACTGATGTAAAGCAGCAATCTCAAGATTGTCGAGAGAGAGAGAGAGAGAGAGAGAGAGAGAGAGAGAGAGAGAGAGAGAGAGAGAGAGAAATGGGGGGGGGGAGTAATGCCCATTAAGTCTCACAAAACCCCACACAGCCCCTAGACAAACTTGATAGCTCCCTAAGACTCCAGATAGCCCCAGGGTAGCCCCCATATAGCCCTCAAAAATTAATAAACCCACTCTTCACATGCCTCGCTTTAAACTCTTGAATCCCGAAAACAGCATTCTAAATAGCTCAAAACAACCTTCATGCAGCCTCTAGACCAGTGGTGTCAAACTCAATCCCTCCCAAGGGCCACTCTTCAGTTCTCTTGATGGTCTGAGCCTCTGAGGGCCAAGTCTACCTAATGGTTTCATTATATGTAATTATGTGACAGGCTGTCAACACCCCTTATTAATTTCAACTGGTGACTACTTTCTCCAGCAACTTTTATTCCCATTCACTGTAAACTACAATAACCACTGACTTCAAATAAATGTAGAAACAATAGGATAATACCAGTTAAGCAAGCATCAGCTCACTCAAAATTGTGGTACGTGTGTCCGTGGGAGCCTAGACCAGGGTGTTTACATTTTGCACTTGTCCGAATTTAGCAAAATAGGAAAAACTGCTTCCTGATTTCCATCAGATTAGTGAACTGCATTTACACACTATACAATACATTGTTGCTTTAAAGTGCATGCAAATTTTAAATTTGCAATATAAAAAAGTGAAAACTTTTAGATTGAAAAGAATGAATGTAGACTATATGATACGGAAAAGTCGCAGCCTATTCAAACGTTTGACACTTCTTCTCTAGACCTCATTTAACTCCTAGATAGTTCCCAGACACTAAGATAGGCACCTTTTGCCACTAGAATTATTGCTGTCAGGAGGCTAAGGGGGTAGCCGAAGATATTGGAAAAACATAACTGCACTTCCTCCTCGGATAGTCTGCAATGTCCCTAAACCCCCAAACAGTACCTTGAGACACGCCTAATTGTCTCCATAAACCTAGACTAGCCTAAAGTAGCCCTTCAGACAGCCCTTAGACACCCAGTTAGCCCACAGACAACTTACTAGCTCCTCAATTGCTCCGCATGACACTTCTTGATTCTGATACCCCAAATGGTTTCAAATAAGCTTTTTCAGATGTCCCCCGAAAGGCCATATGACCCCAGAGAGTCTTACTCGTACATACGTCTTCAGCCACTATGATCTGCTGTAATGAAGCAATGACTGTGGAGAAGAGGATGGACTGACCTCGTGCACTTCTCGAGTATAGGGCCCCTGAACAGCCCCAAATAGCCCCTTGACAAACCTATAATAGCGCCAAGAAACTCCAGACCACCATGATAGCTTACAGAAAGTCCTCAGATAAACATACAAACTTTCAATAACCCCACTCCAAGTCTTGAATTTTGCCAGTCTGAATGGCTTAATAGATAACCTCAGAATAATTCAGAACACCCCCGCATAGCCTCAAGGAAACCCAGACAGCCCCAGACACTTCAGCTAGCCCCCAGATGGTCCGCTTCTTACCTTCAACGACCACGATGTGTTGTGAAGAGGCTGATAGTGCAGCGGGAGAGGATGGGCTGACACCGTTGCACTTCCTCCTGGCGTACAGGCCTTGGTCCCCTTTGCCCACGCCTTCCTGCTGTGTGGGGAGAGAAAGAGATGGGTGAGAAAGTAGGGAATGAGAAAAGTGTGGGTGTAATGTGAGAGATGAGTGGGGGAGCAGATAATAGGGCGAGTGAGGACGTAGCTTGAGAGGAATGAGAAAGGGGATGGAGTGGTTATAGGCGTAGGTCCTGGGAGGATGAATCCCACCTACAACTGGGTCTGGAAGGGATATATAACTATCTCCCACCCCCTCTCAAGTTCAAGTAATCCTGAAAAAATGCAGAGTTAAACATATAACTGCCCTCAAAATACTGACAGTTTTAAATCTGAAAATGTATTTTTTGTTTCAAGAACAGAAAACGGAAGCTCCAGAAAATATTAATAACACTGGAAAATGTAACTTGATCAGTTATAACGAACTAAGCTTTTAAACAGAGTGCCAGTGTGTTGATAAGTGGTGCCAGATCTGGCTACGTGTAACGAATTGTGCTAATTTTCTTATCCTTGTGCTGTCTAATATGGTATCTTGCCAACTCTGGTAAAGTTTATAGTTATACAAAACACTGTAACAATTCACGTCGAAACGAACGGATATTGAATTTGGCTTCGTTATCTTGCCCCTCCCCCTTTTTTTACCCCTGGAGGGAACAATTTGGCGTGCTCCTGGCCAGTGGTTCCTTCTTTCTTGCATTAAAGAAATAAAATAAAAAACTTACCTTGTCTCTCTCTCTCTCTCTCTCTCTCTCTCTCTCTCTCTCTCTCTTCTCTACATGGAAGTACTCTTCAGTCTCAAAAGTCATCCTCTAGTAGGCAGACTAAATCTACGCAAGTGAGAATGATAAAGAAAATGGGATGTAACGTGGGTGAGAGATTTACAATGTGGGAGAGACTGGGAGAGTATTAGGAAGACCTCAGGGTGAGTAGAGAAAAGGGCGCAAAAGAGTGACATATGAAGGAGAGGACCTGGTAATTGCCCACGTCCACCTGATGAGTGGGAATGTAGTTGGTATGAGTGGGAATGTGAGTGGGATGGGGAGTAGAGTAAGGCATGAATAGGAATGTGCGGTACGTGGGAAGATAAGTGGGTATGTGAGTTGGGTGCATGGGAAAATGAATGGAGAATGGATATTAGCTTGCTCGTCCCACATGAGAGAGAGAGAGAGAGAGAGAGAGAGAGAGAGAGAGAGAGAGAGAGAGAGAGAGAGAGAGAGAGAGAGAGAGAGAGAAATTGGGGGAGGCGAGTATGAGAGCATAGAAAGGGAAATGGAAGTGTAAGTGAAAGGGAGGTAGAGTGCATGGGGTAAAAGAAAGAATGAGTGGGAAGAGAAGAGAGACTGTCAGTGTGTGGGATAGGGAGGACAGAGTGAGTGGGAGGGAGGGAAGGTGAGAGGGAATAATGAAAGGAAGAGCCCGTTATTCTCTCTTTCTTCATTCTCTTATGGGTGAGTAAGAATGCGTGGGGTGAGTGGGAGAAAGAGAAGCAGTGAGTGGGACGAAAGGAAATCGAAGGAAAGATGGGAGACAATTCACATCCCCCCAGTCACTCTCACATTTGGTGGCAGAGTGGGATGAATGTGAGAGAGGGAAAGGGAGGGAAATTAGGAGTGGGAGGGAGAGGGATGGGAGTGGAACTAGGAGTGGGATGGAGAGAGGGGAGGGAAGAGGAATTAAAAGTGAGAGGGAGAGGGGAGAGGAATTTGGAGTGGTAGTGAAAGAGGAGGGGAAAGTAATTATATGTGGGAGGGTCAGGGGGAAGGGGAGAGGAAAAAAGGACCGGAGGAAGAGAAGGAAAGAGACAGAGGCAATGAGAGAGTTCTGGTTTGATTCCCATTCCGTCCTTTAGCTAGTGGATGAGTGAGCTGAGTGAGAGATGAATTGAAATGAAAAAAAGGCGAGGAAAGGAGTGGGAGGGAGAGAACAAGTGGATGATATAATGAGAGGTTGTGTGATTTGCCTTCCCCACTCCCTCCCGTAGATGAGGAGTGAGTGGGAAGAAGTGGGATTGGTGGGAAGGAGGTAGGAGTGTAGGGAAGTTGAGTGAGATTGCGAGGGAGGAGGTTGCTAGAGAAGGTGTATTTCCTTAGGGTATTCCACCTTCCTGGAGAGAGAGAGAGAGAGAGAGAGAGAGAGAGAGAGAGACAGAGAGAGAGAGATTTTCCTTTCTCTGTCTGTCTGTAGAGAGATTTTCCTTTCTCTGTTCGTCTGTCTGTCGTCTGTCTGTCTGTCTGTCTGTCTGTCTCTGTCTCTGTCTGTCTGTCTGTCTGTCTCTCTCTCTCTCTCTCTCCCCCTCTCTCTCTCAGCAGCTCACTCCTAATTGCATTTATTTGTGGAAAAAGTGTGGGAGAAATTCTAATTAGGGACATATGTGTTTTTTTGGGTGTCTGCTGATTAATCTCCGGCTAGGATGGGATGGGATGGGATAGGATAGGATGAGAAGGGAAGGGATGGGATCAGACAAGAAAGGAAGGGATGCTATTGGAAGGGATGATACGGGAAGGGAAGGGAAGGGTTGGGAATGGCAGGTAATGGGAAGGGATGGGTTGGGATGCGATGAGGTGGGATGGGATGGGATTGGAAGGGAAGGGTAAGGATGGGAAGAATTGGGATGGGAATGGAAAGAAAGGGAACGGAGGGGAGGGGATGGGATGGAATGGGTTGGGGTAGGGTAAGACTGGAAGGGAAAGGAAGGGATGGGATGGAATGGGATGGAAAGGTAAGGTTTGGTAAAGGAATGGAAGGAATGTAAGGTTAGGTACGGAAAGGGAGGGGAAGGGAAGGGAATGAATGGGAGGGATAGGGGTGGGGTGGGATGGGGTGGGGTGGGATGGGATGGAATGGGATGATATGGGATGGAATGGGAAGAGACGTTACGAGAAGGGAAGGGATGGGGTGGGAAGGGATGGGGTGGGAGGGGATGTGGAGGGAAGGGAAGGGAAGGGAAGGAATGGAATGGGATGAGATGGGAATGGAAGGGAAGGGAGGGGAAGGGAAGGGATGGAATTTGATGGGAATGAAGGGTGGGAAGGTAAGGGAAAGGATAGGCTGGGAAGGAAAAGGATGGGATGGGATGGGAAGGGATGTTAAGGGCAGGGAAGGGAAGGGATGGGAAGGGAAGGGATCGGATTAGATGGGAATGAAGGGATGGGAAGGTAAGGAAAAGGAAGGGATGGAATGGGATGGGATGGGATGGGATGGGATGGGAAGGGAAAGGAAGGGAAGGGAAGGGAAGGGAAGAGAAGAGAAGGGAAGGGAAGGAAAGGGATGGGAAGTGATCGGGTTAGATGGGAATGAAGGGATGGGAAGGTAAGGGAAGGGACGGGATGAGATGGGATGGGAAGGGAAAGGAAGGGACGGGAAGGGATGAGGGATGAAAGGGAAAGGAAGGGATGGGAAGGGAAGGAATCGGATCAGATGGGAATGAAGGGATGGGAAGGTAAGGGAAGGGATCGGATTAGATGGGAATGAAGGGATGGAAAGGTAAGGTAAGGGAAGGGATGGGATGGGAAGGGAAAGGATGGGATGATATGGGAAGGAAAAGGATGGGATGATATGGGATGGGAAGGGAAGGGAAGGGAAGGGAAGGGAAGGAAAGGAAAGGAAAGGGAAGGGAAGGGATGATGGGATGGAAGGGATGACGGGATGGAAGGGAAAGGAAGGAAGGGATGGGAAGGGAAGGGATCGGATTAGATGGGAATGAAGGGATGGGAAGGTAAGGTAAGGGAAGGGATGGGATGGGAAGGGAAAGGATGAGATGGGATGGGATGGGATGGGAAGGAAAGGAAAGGAAAGAAAAGGGAAGGGAAGGGAAGGGAAGGGATGATGGGATGGGAAGGGAAGGGATGGGAAGGGAAGGGAAGGGAAAGGATGATGGGATGGGAAGGGAAGGGAAGGGAAGGGAAGGGATGGGAAGGGAAGGGATCGGATTAGATGGGAATGAAGGGATGGGAAGGTAAGGGAAGGGAAGGGAAGGGAAGGGAAAGGAAGGGAAGGGAAGGGAGGGGAAGGGAAGGGAAGGGAAGGGAAGGGAAAGGAAGGGAAAGGAAGAGATGGGAAGGGAAGGGATCGGATTTGATGGGAATGAAGGGAAGGGAAGGGAAGGGAAGGGAAGGGAAGGGAGGGGAAGGGAAGGGAAGAGAAGGGAAGGGAAGGGATCGGATTTGATGGGAATGAAGGGATGGGAAGGGAAGGGATCGGATTTGATGGGAATGAAGGGACGAGAAGGTAAGGGAAGGGATGGGAAATGGGAAGATAAGGGAAGGGAAGGGAAGGGAAGAGAAGGGACGGGAAGGGAAGTGAAGGGATGGGATGGAAATGGAAGAGAAGGAAAGGAAAGGGAAGGGAAGGGAAGGAATGGAAAGGGAAGGGATTGGATGGGATGGGAAGAGAAGGGAAGGGAAGGGAAGGTAAGGGAAGGGAAGGGGAGGAATGGGAAGGAAAGGGATGGGATGGGATGGGA
Organism: Coenobita brevimanus; assembly: GCF_032717465.1. Classification (NCBI taxonomy): domain Eukaryota; kingdom Metazoa; phylum Arthropoda; class Malacostraca; order Decapoda; family Coenobitidae; genus Coenobita; species Coenobita brevimanus. Next base: position 54,243,651 of record NC_137053.1, read on the forward strand.
CGGGATGGGAAGGGATGGGATGGGAGAGGAAGAGATCGGATTTGATGGAAGTGAAGGGATTGGATTAGACGGAAAAGAAGAGATGGGAAAGACTGCATGGGATAGGAAGGGATGGATTTAGACGGGAATGAAGGGATGGGGTTAAACGGGAATGAAGAGATGGGATGGAATGGGAATGGATGAGACGGGATATGATGAGATGGGATAGGATGGGAAAGGATGGGAAGGGACAGGATGGGAAAGGAGATGAAAGGATGTAAAGCGAAGGGAAGAAAAGGGGTGGGAAGGGGAAGGAAAAGGATGGAAATAAAAGGAAGGGATGGGAAGGAAAGGGAAAGGAAGGAGAGGAAGCAAAGGATGAGAAAGGGTGGGAATTGAAGAGAAGGGGAAGGAAAGAAAGGAATAACGAAGAAAAAAAAGGGAAGGAAAGAGAAGGGTAGGGGTGAGATTAAAAAAGTGATGTGACGGGAAGGGCCAGGAAGAGAAGGGAAGGGAAGGAATGGGGAGGAAAGGTAAAGGAAGGGAAGAGCATGGACGGAAATGAAGCGAAGTGAAATGAAGGGATGGAATCGGAAGGGAAGGGAAGGGAAGAAAAGGGAAGGGATGGGAACTGATGGAAAGGAAGAAAAGGAAACGAAAGGGACGTCAAAGGATAGAAATGGAAGGGAAGGGAAAGAAAAAGAAGGTAAGAAAAATCAAGGGAAGGAGAGGGAGGGGAAGGGATGAAGAAGGAAAACATGAGGAAAGGAAAGGGAGACAAGGGGAGGGAAGAGAAAAAAGGAAGGAAGGAAGGAAAGAAGAAATGAAGGAAGGATTAAGGAATGAAAGAAGGAAGGAAAGAAGAACGGAAGGAAGGATAGTAGGAAGGAAATAGGGAAGAGAATGGAAAAGAAAGGAAAGGAAAAGCAAAAGAAAGGAAAGGAAAGGAAAGAAATGGGAAAGAAAGGGAAAGGAAAGTGAGGGAAAGGAAGGAAAAGGTAGGGAAACGAAAGGAAGGAAATGGAAAGGAAGGGGTGAGAAAATAAAGGAAGAGAAGGAAGGGATGGAGGATGGGGAAAGATGGGATGGGAATGGAAAAGGATAGAATGGGATACGATGAGATGGGACGAAACGGAACGGGATGGGATGGAATGGGATGAAATGGGATGGAATGGCATAGGATGGGATGAATGAAATGGGATGGGATAGGATGGGATGGCATGGTATGGCATGGCATGGGATAGCATGGAATAGAATGGAATGGAATGGAGTGGAATGGAATGGGATGGGATGGGATGGCATGGCATGGGTTGAGTTGGGTGGGATGGGATGGAAAAGAATGGGAAGGGAAAGGAAGATCTGGGATGGGATCGGATGGGATGGGATGGGACGGGAGAGGAGGGAAGGAAATGAGAGGCAGAATGGAAAGGGATGAAAGATACAATGTGTGAAATAAAAAAAAAGGAAAAAAAGGAAAAGCATGAAAATGAAGAGAAAGGGGAAGGGGAAATGAAGAGATGTGACAGACTGAAAAGAGAGAGATGAAGAAAGACTAATAAAGGAGAGAGAAAAATGGAAAGAAAGAGACGAAAAAGAATGAGAGAGAGAGAGAGAGAGAGAGAGAGAGAGAGAGAGAGAGAGAGAGAGAGAGAGAGAGAGAGAGAGAGAGAGAGAGAGAGAGAGAGAGAGAGAGAGAGAGAGAGAGAGAGAGAGAGAGAGAGAGGAGGGGGGGAAAGCTCCATGTAATGTCAAGAAGATTAAGTACTAAATCCCTCAACCTCATGTAAAAGAGGGGAAAGGGAGCGCGAGAGGAGGAAGAAGAGGGAAGAGTAAAGGGGAGGAAGGGGGAGAGGGTACAGTGAGAGGAAGGAGGAGGAGGAGGAGAAGATAGACGGAAGGGGAAGAGGGGGAAGTGGGAAGAGGAGGAATGGGAAAAGGGAAGGGGAGGAAAGGGTAAGGACGAGGGATGAGGAAAGAGAAAAAGGCAAAAGGAGAGGGAAGGATGGGAATGAAGAAATGAGAGAGGGAGAAAAGTAGAGGAAGAGGGAGGGAAGGGGATGTGAGTAGGGATAGAAAGAGTGCAGAGGGAATGGGGACGGAGAAGAGGGAGAGGAGAGAGGGGAGAAGAAATGAAGAAGAATAAGGAGAAGAAGAGAGAGACGAGAGAAGAAAAACTGAGGAATAGGAAGGTTAAAGGTTACGGGGAGAGAGAAGAGAGGGAACAGAAAGGGAGATTAAATGAATCAGAGACGGAAAAGAAACAATGGAGGGGGGAGGGAAAGAGTGGAGGGATGGGAAGAAAAGATGGATGGAGGGAGGAATGGGGAAAGAGAGGGGAAGGAATGAACGGATTGGAAAAAGAGAAGGATGAGGAAATTTACTACAGGGAGGAGGAGGAGGAGGAAGAGGAGGGGGAGGGATACGGAAAAAAGATGGAAAGGAAGATGAGGGGGATGAGAAGAGATGACGAGGGGAAGTAGAGGGAGAAGAATAGATGGAAGCAAGGGAGGAAGAAGGAGAAAAAGAGACGGAGATATGAAGGAGAGAGAGAGAAGAAGAGATAGAGAAGGGAAGGGGGGTGGGAAGAATAAGAGATGGAGGGAAGAGAGGAGGAGAAGAAAAAGAGACGGAGAAAGAAAGGAGGGAAGAAGAGATGAAGAAGCGAGAGAGGGGAGGGGAAGAGATGAAGAGGGGACAAGTAATGGAGAAGGAAAGGAGGAGGCGGAAGAGATGGAGAAAAGGGAGGGGAAGACTAAGAGATGGAAATGTAAAGAAGGAGATGAAGAGACAGAGAGGGAAGCGAAATGAAGAAATGACGAGGTGAGAGAGAGAGAAAATAGGGGAAAACCAAGGGGAAGTGAAGGAGGAAATGAATGTAGGGGAGGGGTAATGAAGAGAGATAGAAGGGAGAGTGAGTCTGGGATAGGAATGTGAGTGAGAGAAATCAAAGAAAATAGGGCGAGGGGAAGAGTAAGGGGAAGGGAGGAGGGGAGGAGTAAAGGGAAGGGAGGAGGGGAGAAGTAAGGGGAAGGGAGAAGGGGAGGAGTAAGGGGAGAGGAGAAAGGGTGGGGAGACGGGGTGCGGAAGGGAGGAGGGATAAATGGTAAAGGTGAGGGATGGGGGAGAATGATGCAGGAAGGTAAAAATTAAGAGAAATATATCTACTTCCTAATTTTTCTATCTAGCTCAGAGAGAGAGAGAGAGAGAGAGAGAGAGAGAGAGAGAGAGAGAGAGAGAGAGAGAGAGAGAGGTGAGGAGTAGTATGGACCTGGCTGGGGTGGATACAATAAAGGCTTTCAGGAAGATTGCTCAGTCTCTCTCACCCTGCCTTACCCACCCTGCTTCACCCTACCTCACCCCATCCTGCCTCACCCAACCCTTCCTTACCCTGGCTCACCCCTCCCACATCCTTTCTAATCTCTCCTATACCCTGCCTCACCTTTTCATATTCTGCCTTACCTCACATTGTCTCACTTGGTCTCACCCCTCCCACACCCTCGTATACTCCGTCTCAACCTGCCTCAGCCCTCACATACCCTACCTCATTCCACACCCAGCCTCACCCCCCATGCCTGGCCTCACCTCCCATACCCTGCTTCAACGCTCCTCAACCCTGCCTCATCTCATACCCTGCCTCATCTCACACCCTGTTTTATCCTATAGCCTGCCTTACCTTACACCTTGCCTCATCCATCACGCACCCTGCCTCATCACACACCTTACCATATCCTATACTCTGTCTCAAATCTCTCACATCTTGCCTTATCCGTTTTACAATTTTCGTCACCCCTTACCTAGTCATCCCTAACCTGCCTAACCCCTAACCTGCCTCCCCCCTAACCTGCCTCACCTCTAAGCTGTCTCATCCCTAACCTGCCTCATCCCTAACCTGCCTCACCCCTAACCTGCCTCACCCTTTACATGCCTCACTTCTAACATGCCTCACCCTTAACATGGACCCAAAACCTGCCTCACCCCTAACCTGCCTCACTTCTAACATGCCTCACCCTTAACGTGCCTCACCCCTAACATGCCCACCCCTAACATGCCTCACCCTTAAAATGCCCACCCCTAACATGCCTCACCCCTAACATATCTCACCCCTAACATGCCCACCCCTAACATGTCACACCCCTAACATGCCCATCCCCAACATGCCCACCCCTAACATGCCCATCCTTAACATGTCTCACCCTTAACATGCCCACCCCCAAGATGCCCACCCTTAACATGTCTCACCCTTAACATGCCTCACCCTTAACATGCCCACCCCTAACATGTCTCACCCCTAACATGCCTCACCCCTAACCTACCTCAGTCTTAACCGGCCTCACCCATATCCTACCTCAGTCTTAACCCGCCTCACCTAAGCTGTCTTACTACTACCCTGCCTCACTCCCACCCTGCCTCATCCCTATCCTACCTCGTCCCTTACCTATCTTACTCCTAACCTGCCTAATACCTAACCTATTTCACCCATTACCTGCCTCACCCGTAACCTGCCTCACCAATAACCTGCCTCACCCATAACCTGCCTCACCCATAACCTGCATGCCTCACCCATAACCTGCCTCACCCATAACTTGCTTCACCCACATCCTGCCTCACCCCTAACCTGCCTCATCCATAACCTGCCTGACCTTTACCATGTCTCACCCCTCTCACCCCTAACCCTCCTCACCGTGATTCCCGTGATCCCTGGCTAAATACCGCTTAAACATAATTATTTTTAACTATACCTCTGTGTCCTGCCTCGCTCTGCCTCTCCCTTCCTCCTTCATTCTCTCCCTACCTCGTTCTGTCGCTCCCTACCTTGATCTGCTTCTCCCTGCCTCGTTCTGCCTCCTCCTACCTCCATCTGCCTCTCCCTACCTCGTTCTGCCTTTCTCTGCCTCATTCTGTCTCTCTCTGACTGCATCTACCTCTCCCAACCTCGTTTTGCCTCTGCCTCCCTCCTGTTCCTGACTCGTTCTTCCTCGTTCTGCCTCTCCCTGCCCCGTTATCACTCCCTCTGCCTCGTTCTGCCTCCCCCGACCTCGTTCTACCGCTACCGACCTCTTTCGCCTCCCTCGTTTTGTCTCTCTCAAGTCTCCTTCTGTCTCTTCCTGCCTTTTCCTGTCTCGTTCTGTCTCTCTTTTTCTGTCTCCAATTTGCTCTCCATGCCTTGTTTTGCTTTTTTCTGCCTTTTCCTGTTTTTTACTGCCTCGTTCTGCCTTTCGCTGCCTCGTTCTGCCTTTCCCTGTTTTATCTATTCCTCTCCTTGCCTTGTTCTGCCTTTCCTTGCCTCTCTTCGCATCATTCTGGCTTTCCCTGTCTCTCCCTGCTTCATTCTGTCATTCCTTGCCTCTCCCCGCCTCATTCTGCCTCTCCCAGCCTCATCCTGTCTTTCCCTGCCTCATTCTGCCTTTCCCTGCCTCATTCTGCCTTTCCCTGCCTCATTCTGCCTCTCCCTGCCTCATTTTGCCTCCCCCTGTCTCACTACAGTAGTATTCTCGTGGCCTTAGATGCCTCCCCTGCCACCTCCTCCCTCAGCGATCTGTTGTGCATGTTTCTCCTGATGACTTGAATTCGGATGACGTCCATTACTTTTTTTTCTTATTTTTTCAAGATGGTTTTATTCGGTTTTGGAGAGATTTTCGTTTTTTTTTTTTTTTTTTTTCATTTTTCTGATAGGTTAGATAATGTCCTTGTTAGCCCGTTCACTGGTTTAGTTGAGTAAAGTCACGGAAACAAGTTGTCCGTTTGTAGCTTGGTTAAAATGAATAATACGTCACCAGTGGGAAGAGTGGGTGAGAGAGAGAGAGAGAGAGAGAGAGAGAGACTGAGAATTTTTAACTTCTTCAGCTAGCCTCTCTCTGCCCTAGTCAGCCTCACCAGTATCCTCGACCTCTTCAAAACGAGGGTGTCTATTCCAAGCTTAGTAATCGCCCAGCAGCAGCAAGAATCAATAAAAAAAAATAAATAAATAAAAGGCGTCATCGGAGTCACTGGGTCCAGTCCGACGCTGCTCCCCCCTCCAGTATCCTCGTAATTTATACTGTTTGCGATGGATATTTGTGTATTTGTGTACTTGCATCTTTCTTTATAGCCCTGCGTCTCTTTACCTTTGTTTCTCGTTGCCTCCCCCCTCCTCTCGCTTATTTATCTATCTGCCTCTTCATAAACCGCCCCCCCCCCGTCTCTCTCTCTCTCTCTCTCTCTCTCTCTCTCTCTCTCTCTCTCTCTCTCTCTCTCTCTCACTCTCTCTCATTTAATCAAGGCAAGCCGTCAGTTACAATCACTCTCATGCTTCTGTTCAGCTGCAGGAAACCGTCGCCTTCCTACACAATACTCTAATGTAGTTAAGCCCTTGAGGAAGTGTGTAATCTAATCTACACATCCTTGTTACAGCAGGCGATTTTATTCAGCTTCGGAGACACCTTTCACCGCTAAGGAGTTAATAATCCCTCGACAACAAAGATTTAATCACCTTCTAAATCATCCTTAATTCGTTCAGTCCGGTGGTGTATTTTTTATTATATGTATTCTTGCTGATGGCAGATGATTTTACCCACCCACTGATAGATTTTTCGAACTGGAGGGTTAGATATAGAGTTAATAATCCCCTTCAATACGAGAGGTCAAATAAGTTGAATACATTTTCTTATATACTCTTTTTACGCTAACTTGGCCTAAAATTGCCCTATCTCTATCTTTAAGGCCGAGTTTTACCAATCCATAAAAACTCGAATATGGTGCTAGTCATGAAGCAGTGCAGTGGAAAAGAAGTAGAGCCATAGTTTTGTCTTACTGTGCCACTGAGCTGTGTGAAATAAGCCGCAAAAACACAAAAATCTGGGCCAACCTAAGGTAAAGGATCAATAGCTGCATATATAAACTACGAAAGACGTAACTTGGATTGAAAGGGTATATAACTCTGAACCACTCTTAAGTCCTTCAATCAGACGAAATATCCTCCATTTAGTCTTGCTGCTTCCAGACACCTGTATTTAATTTATAGGACCTCTCTGCCACTGAAGGAGTTAACGAAAGCCCATCTAATCTCTCCAGTTTTATTTCTTTAAAGCTACATAAAATAATCTTGTAGTAGCAAAAATGAAATATGAAATGTCAGCGTATTGAAGGGGTTAAAGAATATGAATATCCCTGAATCGTCTTTAATGATTAAACAACTCTGAACGTGCCATAATGACTATAAATAACTATGAACCATACTCAATGACCAAACAACTCTGAACCATCCTTAATGACTAAACAACTCTGAATCATCTTTAACGACTAAACAGCTCTGAACCAGACTTAATGACTCTAAACAACTGTGAATGACCCTTAATGACTCTGAGCAACTCAGATGCATCCTTAATGACTCTAAACAACCCTGAACCTTCCATAACGACTATAAACAACTTTGAACTATTCGTTATATAACATTGAACTATCCTCAATGTATCTGAACTACTCTGAACCATACATAATTACTCTAAACCACTCTGAATGACTCTTTGCCGCTCAAGTCTTTCTTTTTTGAACCACTTCATGAATGTAAATCACTCTGAACAATTTTAAGAGTTCTAAATCACTTCGAAACATTATTAGACGCTCTGAACCACTTCGAATAATTATTAATAGCTGTGAAACCACTCCGAATCATTATTAATAACTCTAAGTCACTTGAACTCTGTTAATAAAACTACACTAGTATGAATCAATTTTATTGACTCTAAACCGTGTTGAACCTTCAAAGTTAGAGGTTTAGAGTGTAAACCATTCTAAATCTGTATTAATATATCTAAACAACTCTGAAACACTTTTGATAACTCCAAACCATTTTGAACCATTATCAAAGACTAAACCATTCTGAACCACTTATATGAGCTCGAAACCATTTAGAACCAGTGTCGATACCCCTAAATTATTTCGAAGTACCCCCAACGACACAACCGCGAACTAACCCACAACGACCGTGAACAGCCTCCGTACGAGCTCTGAACAGCCACAACACAGACAGTTCCCGGGGTCAGTGTAATAGGCGCATCCATCAAGGCGTCTCCCCGGCTGAAGAGATTATGGCTGGAGAAATTATTTGATGGATGAAATAATCTGCCCTCGCTAGGTTCAGATCAGGGTAGCATAAATCCGAGGCGAAAAGAGCAAAAAAGAGATGACAGAAGAGGAAGCGATGGGAAAGAAAGAGGAAGAGAGGGATAGAAGATGAAGAGGAGGTGAAGGAAGAGAAAGTGAGGAGATAAAAAGAGAAAGGGGGGGGGGATGGTTTGCCAGGTTTAGGCAGAGGAAGAGGAAAAAAAGAAAAGGCTGAGAAAAGGATGGAAGAGGAAAGGGGTAGATGATGGTAAATGAAAGAGGAGGGGAAATGATAGGGAATGAAGGATGAAGGAAGAGAAACTGAGTGATGAGAAAACTAATTGAGGATAAATGAAGACGATGGAGTGGAGGATAATGAAAGAGGGGATATGTCAATAAAAGGGGGAATGGCGATGAAAAGAGATGACGATGAATGGAAAATATGAAGTAGACGAGAATGAAAACATGAGTTAACAAAGAACGCATGAAAACAGAGTACCAAAATAAAATAATAATAATAAACGACAGCAGAACTCAAAACACCAAATGATTAAAATACACGAAGAATGGAAAAAGAAGAAAATGAAAACAGACGACGAGGAAAGCGAGAGATTACCAAGAACGGAAGAAAAGAAAATCAAATGATAGTATAAATATTATAAAGGACAAATGCTGGTGAAAAAAAAAACACCAGATAATAAAAGTGCAAGAAGAATGGAAGATGAAGAAGAAAGAAGAAGAAAAGTCGACGAGAAAAACAAGAGATTATGAAGAGAAGAAAATGAGCAGCAGAAGAGCAATAGAGGAGATAGAAAACGGGAGGAAACAAAGAACGAAAGAAAAATGGAGTATAAGAAAAGTTAAACTTAATAAAGGGCGAAGGTATACAAACACAAAGCACCCGATGATTACAGATAAATAGGAAGACGACAAACGCTTCAAGTAATTTGCTAAATGTATAAGAGGCGGGTCGGCCACAGCGAGTTTAACTTTCACTCTCATTATGGTGTGGGGTTTATGTCACTGAGGGTCTCATTCTCGCTGACTTATGCTGATGAGGGAAATAGTTCACGATGACGATGATGTTGGGGATGGGGGGGGAGAATGGGTGATGGTGGTGAGGGGAAAATGGGTGATACTGGTGGTGATGGTAAGGCAAATTGGGTGATGATGATGGTGGAGTGACCTTGATGGTGGTGGGGATGTGTGATGGTTAGGGGGAGTGGATGGTGATGGTGATGAAGGAAAAAGGGGTGACAATGATGATGCTGCTGATGATGGTGGTGGTGGTGGTGGTAATGGAAACTGGGCGATGGTGAATGATTATTATGGCGAGGTATAATGGATGACGATAATAGGCTAAGCGGTGACGACGAAGGGAAGTGGGAGATGGTGGAGGTGTTGATGGTGGTGACTGTGATGAAGGAAAATGAGTAATGATAATGTTGGTGGTACTGTTGATGGAAAATGAGCTATGAAGACGATAATGATATGACTTGGGAACAGGCGATATCAGAGAAAGGTACAGTAACTCTCCGACTGCTGAAGTATCTCTCTCTCAGCTTAAAAAAAAAAAAAAAAATTGCCTGACGTAGACCTTAATATTATAGTGTTCATTAGCAAGGAAGTGAAGGTCGAGATGGCTTTCAACCGTCTGACTGTTAGGATTTCTCTCAGATGAACAAAATCGTCTGGTTTGGCCTAAATATAATACACAGGTGCGTCCACAGGGGTCAGTTTTAGTTATGCTGGCAACTCGTATTCGTTTTTAGTTATGCTGACAACTCGTATTCGTCATCGTAGAGGTAAGTGATGGTAATAATGGAAGCGATGATGATGGCAAGTTTTAGTAATGGTAGCCGTAAATGGTAGTAATAATGGAAGTGGTAATAATGGCAAGTTTTAGTAATGGTGGCGGTAAATGGTAGTAATAACGGAAGTGGTAATAATGGCAAGGTTTAGTAATGGTAGCGTAACTAATGGCAAGTTTTAGTAGTGGTAGCGCTAATGACAATAATCGTTTAATCAATGGCAGTACTAATGACTGGGTTTAGTTATGACAATGGTTTCAGAAATGGTGATGGTTTTAGTAATGACATAGGCAATAGTGATTAATTTTAATAATGACAGTGATAAGTGGTAGTGGCCCTCACAGTGGCATGGTTAGTGCTGGTCAGTGCTGATGGAGCTGTGGTGGTGGATCTGTGAGTTATAATTAGCTTGTGTAAGGGTCCTATTCTCCTTGGCTAATTTTCTCATGGTCGCGTCATCTCTTCATCAGTATTACAATTGAGATGACTACAGAAGATTTTATGTCGTTGATGGCGGGTCACAGAACCTGAGTGTTGATTTTTCCAGTTACCCTCTCATTTTCGTACAGATTCAGATATTTTATCTGGGCAACTAGATTTTCTTTCTCAGTTACATGAGTGTTAAGGAGGTTCCCTTGCAACGTTACCTTACCTGTTCATTTCTTTATATGATAGGTGTTTATTCTGTAGCACGTATTATTTGTGTAAGCTACCTCGATATTCAAAGGACATAAATGGTTTAGAGGAGAATAGTAAGTTGATATGAAAACTAAATTACTAAGATAGAGATGCATGAAGTCCTACTAAGCAAACGAGAATATGATAACACAGATAATGACTTACCTGTATAGTGATGGTTAGTGAGAAGAGAGACAAGTGACGCAAAGAGTGAGAACAGATACAATAGATGGAATAGCTGGGATACACAGTGTAGACAGACAGAATACGACCACTATTGATGATAAGTATAGTGCTAACCCTTACCTGTGGTGCGTGAGGCAGGTGATGCAATGACATGGTGTCGGCTCCGTCATGGTCCCCCACCACACCGGAGTCGTCCAGCGAGGGTTGGCGATGGGCCGGGTTGTTGGGCTGCCGCAGGTGTGGCCTGGGGTCGTCGCACCCTCCCCGCAGCGCCACCAGCCCGGGGGGTCCTGGTGGTGCCACCTGACCCCGCGTGTGGCAGTGGCAAGTACAGCATCGCGTGGTGGAGGCAGCTGGGCAAGGTTCACAGGAGGATGACGCCCCTGTACGAACCGCCCCAGTCTCTCCCCGCCCCTGACACTGTGGGGGTGAAGCCTGAGGGGTCTGGGAAGCAGGGGGTGCAGAGCAGGCTGAAGCAGGAGGGGTGACCACCAACGAGGCGGGGCGCGTTAGCTGCGATCCTGCGGATAGCCCCATGCGGGGCGTCGCAGGAGGCGCTGAGGGCTGCCTGCTCGAGTCCGATGTCGCGCTTCCTCTTCTCTTCTCCTCCTCTTCCTCTTCCTCTTTCTTCTTCTTCCTCCTGGAGAATTTGTCGGTGAGGATGCCCGCACCCCGTCTCATGACGATCACGCGGCGGTTCTTAGGCTTCTTTTTCTCCAGAGGCCTCGCGTGCGTCAGTTTCTCTGGGTCGAAGCTGAAGGTGGAGTCGTCGCGGTGGTCCATCAGGTCCTTGGTTTTCTCCTGTAGGGGTGAAGGAGAGGTGAGATGTGGAAGGAGAATTGGAGAAGAGCTGGGAATGGAAGAGAAAGAAAAATGAACAGGAGGGTATAGCGAAGTGGCAAATAAGGAAACTGAGGAGAAATAGGAAAGATGAGAAGAAGAGAATAGAGAATTAGCAGGACAGTGATATAAGGTCCTTGGTTTTCTCCTGTGGGGGTGAGGGAGAAGTGAGTTATACGGGAAATAATTGGAGATAGGAAGGGAGTGGAGGGGGAATTTGAAGAGGAGAGAGGGGAAAATGGAGAGAAGTAGGGAATGGTGGGAAACGCGGACGAGAATGGAGGTTGTGGAGAGGAGAGAAGGAAGAGAAATACCAGACGTGGGAATGAAGGAGAAACAAGAGTAGACGAAAAAGGAATAGGGGAAAATTAAGAGAGGGAATGAAGCAATAGAGACTGTTGTTGATGTTGTTGCTGAGTAGGCCTAACCTCAATCTGTTTGGCAAAGCAGACCCGTCAACCACAGACAAGCAACCACCCTTGCAGGGCCGTCCTGTGCTGTGAACCGATTTTCCCTTGTGGTGGACAGCACCCCACCAAGGTAGGGGGCAGGAAAGAGTGTGGAGGCATGGTTCCTGGATCATATCGTTTGTATTGTTTATAAAAACTTCAACATGCTTGTATGCATCGGCCTATGTCACCTCACGGCGGCTCTCCACGCTGCACGATCTGTGGCAGCCTCCCTATTCATCCCTTGCCTTGTGGTCACACTCTATGACTTTGTCCCAAGTGTTTTTCGGTCTGCCTCTCTCAACCCTATCCCCGATGTTCACACATTTCACCTTCCGCACCCATTTGCCATCCTCCACCCTCTCAACGTGCCCAGACCATCTCAATGTACCGCTTCTCATCACAGCACCAGTACACTCCAGTCCCATCCTTCTTCTCAACTCTTCAGTCGTAATCCATTGTCCTTTATTTTGTCCTGGATGGATACCACATTTGCGTTTCTCCACCCAGTTAACAGGGGCATCATAGAAGGATCTACATCAACCCGTTATTTAGTTTTGTGTTTACCACCCAGCGTTGTAGTTGGTTCTCTGGGTTACAGGAAACCATTAAGCTTGTCATTCAGTGTAGATCCACCTTACGTGGCAAGGGGAGTAATAAAACTGACAGGAGGGATGAGAGAAATGGGAAGTGGGGAACGCAAACATGGAGAAAAGAATGATAAAGGAAGAAGTTCGTACCTACATCAAGTAATTGGGTGATGATCGTTACTACCTACCGCCACATATAAAGAGAGGGATAGGAAAGAAGAAAATATCGTCGGGGTGAGAAAAATAAGAAGAAAAATAGGAAATCAATCAGAGAATGAATAAAAAAAAAAAAGGAAGAAAGTGGGAGAGAAGATAAGATTAACAGAGGAAAGAATGAAGGAGACAAGAGAAGAGTTGAAAGGAAAAGAGCTGAAAAAAGACAGCAAGAAATATGTGGGAGGAAGGCAAGGATAAGCAGGGACAGAGTTCTTTAGAGGAGACGCAGACAACAAGAAAGGGGAAGAGAATGAGGGAGAGACCAATGAGAGAGGAAAAAGGGGCAGGAGAAAGGAAAGAAGGAGAAGAAAGGTATGAAGCAGGAAAAGAGATAGGAGAATTAGGAAGGACAGAAATAATGTGTGAAAGTCGCTAAGCAAAATAGAAGTAAGGAAGATTAAGAAGAGCACAGAAGAAGAACTATAAACGACAAAAAAGAAGATGAAACAAATAGCATCACATATTATTTAGACATGGAAATTGAATCTAAAGTTCCTGAATCTAAATTGCTGTGTTCACTATTCAGACTTTAAAAAGTTCCTTCTTTGGCATTTTCTTTTTTTGTCCACCATTTCGTTCCACTAATTACCGTCTTTATTGTGCTCCCATTTCTCAGTTTTTAGGCCTCGCATCACCAGCAAATGCAGCATTTTTTTCCTTCCCATTTTTGGTTTTCCTGCTGCTGTATTTATTTATTTATTTTCCCTCAGTCTTTAAGCGTGATATTATTCCAAGCCTCTACAGTTACGGTATTTCCTTCTCATATTTCTTGGTCTACCATTATTCCATACATTTTATATCATCTTATAGTTTATCTCCAGATTTGAAAACTTTACCATTTAAACGAAATGCACATCTTTTTCCGTGTCATATATATATATATATATATATATATATATATATATATATATATATATATATATATATATATATATATATATATATATATATATATATTATCTTTCACATTCTGTATTTTTCACATTCTGTATTTGTTCGGTTACTGCTTTTTATTTGTCCCAACTTTTCACGTTTCTTACCCTTCCTCTTTCGCAGTTTTCAAGCCTAATATTCTCAGCACTTTCCACATCTTATTCCTTTTAGCATTTCATCGTCAACTGTTTCATATTTCTGACATTTCCCATCACTCTCTCTCTCTCTCTCTCTCTCTCTCTCTCTCTCTCTTTCACAGTATCATCATCTCTCCAACATTTCTCAGCTATTATTCTTTATCACAGTTCTTCGTCTTCCATTTTTATTTTATTATATATTTTCCCTCTCTATTAACAATTTCAAGTGTTTAAAATCTCATGTTCTAAACTTATTATTTTTTCTCATAATTCCACAACTGTTTTTGTTTAATTCCCATTTTCGTCTTTCTCACAGTATACCATTCACAAATTTTAAACTTCATATTCCTGAACTTTTCCCTCTGCATCAAGAATATTTTCGCATCGCCATTCCTTGCCTACGGCCAAAACTCTTCTTCTTCTTCTTCTTCTCTCTCTCTCTCTCTCTCTCTCTCTCTCTCTCTCTCTCTCTCTCTCTCTCTCTGTGCTACATATATATCCCGTCTCCCCTCTCCATTTTTTTTTTTTATCTCCCCTCCTTCCCCTCTCCATCTTTTAATCCCTTTTCAGTCTCCGCAACACTCTCTCTCTCTCTCTCTCTCTCTCTCTCTCTCTCTCTCTCCATCTTTTTATTTCCTCTCCTTCTACCCCATATCTCGCTCTTCCTCTCTCTATCCGTCCCCGGCCGCCCATCCTTCGTACCGCCTATTCTCCACATCTTTCACATAAATCCCGCCATTTTCCATCCTCCTACGTCGTTCATCCTCCCTCCTTCCTCATTTATCTCATCTAATTTTGACTTCTTCCTCTCTAGGGTCTCTCAAGTTTACGTGAAAAAATAGAAAAAAGCCTCCCCTCTCCGTTTTCTATCTTTTTCTTGTGTCCGTCCTGAAATTCATCAATACGTTTTCATTGTCAGTTGATGCGCTGTTTGTGGTCTATTTTATTTTACTTTCTGTGCTGTCTGGTGATTTGGTAATGCACTGCCTTCATATATCGCTATCCTATGTTTTGCGGCGATGGTATAATAAATCAAACGTTCTAGGAATCATTATAAAACCTGACAGCTGTAGAAACTGTGTCTATTTATGTCTGTCCGTCAATACATGGTACCTCTTGATCCATCTGTTTATCAACCTGGATGTTGGTCAGTCATCTGTCTGTCAGTCTGTCTATCTATCTATCTATCTATCAGTTTATCTCTGTTTACCTGTCTATTTTCTTTGTCTATATACTTGAGTTCGGTCGGAGTGGCTGAATCAAATAAATAAACAGATAGATAAATGAATAAACTTCTCTATATCTACATTGCCTACTCCCTCCCGCTACTCCAAGCCACCCTTCTTCATGTACTCCCTCACTCCAGAGCTCCACCTCATTCGCGCTCTCCCTCTCCCCATTCACACCTTTCGTTCTGAGTTCCAATTATCTCTCCCGTTGCTTTCTTGATTACTTCTTTCTCCATCTTTCATCTCTTATGTTAACCCCCTACCTCCCTCTCTGTCTTTGTCTGTCTGTCTGTCTGTCTGTCTGTCTGTCTGTCTCTGTCCTCCTTCTTCTGCTATGGCTATTTCATTTATCATTTTTGCTTGCCTCTCATATAACAGAGGACATGCAACTTCTATCTATGTTCTATATATTTATAATTTTTGTCATATTTCTGTTCCAAAAAGTAGTCGGTAAGTCGCTGATGTACACGTGATCAACTCTGGAACTGTCTCCCTAGTTTGTCTTTCTCTCTGCTTTTTTTTTTTTTTTTTTTTTTTTAATGTGCTTGACTCTGGGCATAGGCTTCACAGCCTCCTTCCAAGGCCCAGCAGTCCTCCTACATATCATACACTTCTACATGTCACCACTTCGGCGCTAACACCCACCGTCCATATTGAATACATGCAAGGGCTGTCTCATACAGGACTGGTGTATTGGTATTAGCGGGGGTATTTTTACGACATGTCGGCGAGTCTTCTGGTAGATCGGTAAAGTCTGCTTTACATGTAATTCAAATCCTTAAACTGTTCCATGCCCCAGAGGGGATTTGAACCTGGGTCCGGTAGGATCGCAGGCCACCTCTATATGTCCAGAACCCTCGAAATGAATGAATATTGAATTACGCTTTTTTTTGTATGACTTTCTATGGAGGGGACAATTTTTGATGGGTTACTGTCATTGGTTCCTTCTTCACCACGTATTTAACATTTTCTCTCATTGACGTTCTCTCTCTTTAGTTCATATCATTTCGCATACACTTTATTTTTGTCGCTTCCTTCTCTGTTCTCTTTGTCTTCCTCCTTAACGTCTTCTCTTCAGCTTATTTCCTTTGGTATATTTTCATTCTCTACCACCTCCTTGTCAGTTCTCTCTCTCTCTCTCTCTCTCTCTCTCACTGCTGTTTTCTCCTTCTTAGGTAAGTTCATTCTTCTCTCATTATTTTACTTCTCTCATCATATTATTCATCCTCTGTCACCTCTTCTTCTTTCTCCTATTTTTCCCTTCCGGTGATATTTCATTCGCCTCTCCAGTTCATTTCCCCCTGTCGCCTTCAAAATTATTTCTCTCTTTTTTTTTTTTTTTCTCTGGCGTTATCTCATTCTCCTTTCTTTAGTTTATTTCCCTTTGCATATTCTTCATTCTCCGTCAAACCCTCCTCAGATCTCTCTTAAGTTTTGTTTCCCTCGGGTGTTATTTCGTTCTCTATCTTCTTCCTCTCTTCCAATTCTCCCTCCGTAATCAATCATTCAGCCCTTCCTGCCCTCCCTCTTCAGTCGTCAATCACAACATCGCTTCTTCCCTACTCCTGATTCCATTATTCCAGTTCCTACAGACATTTCTCAGTTTGTAAGACGTTCTTTCTGTGATTCGTGTTCGAGGTGGTTGAGATAGAGACTATTTTTCTTTTATTTATTTAATTATTTACTCGTATTATTTGTCTTTAACCTTTTCTCCTTTTTACGTTCAGTTTGTGGAGGCCGAGTACTTCAATTTTATCATTATATAGATCAGTCTTTATGTCAGTCTCTGGAGAGTCCCTTTTCCTTCACAACTTCTCATGCTCAAACTCCTGTTGCTCTCTCTGTCTCTCTCACCTCCTCAGTGTTCTCAGCCTCCTCCTCGTAACTCATAGCCACTACAGCCAGCATGAGGTTGATGAGGTAGAAGGAACCGAAGAATACCACGATGGCAAAGAAGACCACTTGCAGGGGGCCGCCAGTCGCTATCACCTGTAAGAGAAGGGAGAACAATTTTAATATATAATATATATTTAACCACTTCAGCCCTTATTTCATTTTCTTTTAGTCTCATATTCTTCTCTATTGTCTTCTCTTTGTGGTAGGAGGAGCAGAAGACAACCTCTCGGAGCCCTTCATCGCTCTCACCAACGGCATGGAAATATTTAATGCAAACAGATTTTAAAAAACATGGAAGAAAATTACTATAACAGAAAGAGAAAAAGTATACAGCTATATTGAGATTGGGCTTTCAAGTTTTTTTTTTTTTGCGAAGAATCGGAATTCCAGGGATGGCACCCGAAGTTTATGTTTTCGTGCCATGAAATTGAATTTTACTAATTCATTCTACACTATAAGACACTCTAAATACACCTAAGTAAATATGATCAGGTATGGAAGACATTAAATATACTCTGTAGTACTAGTGACAGTCATCACAGCTCCAGGATCATATGGACGCCTACCCGGTGTGCTACAGACTAATGTTTCTCTTTTTCCGTTTGTCACCCACCCTCCTTTCTGGGGATGAGGACTGAAGGATGTTTATACAACTAGGCACCTCCTCCACCTAGTCATATCGGTGCCACCACTTGAAGGTGTCCCTCTCCAGCACGAAATATACACTGAATCACTACACAGGGTGGTTCATATATGATGCTTCTCTTCCTTTCCGACAGTCAGTTTCTCATGAGCTGCAGGGCGGCTCAGTCAGCGATAGCAATGTCTATCCTTCATCGTTTATCCATTTCCCACTCCCTCTGATGCATCGTTTTTTCATTTCCTACTCCCTCTGATGCATCGTTTTTTCATTTCCTACTCCCTCTGGTGCATCATTTATTCATTTCCTACTCTCTCTGCTGCACCGTTTATTCACTTCTTACTCCCTCTGGTGCATCGTTTATTCATTTCCTACTGCCTCTGGTGCATCGTTTATTCATTTCCTACTCCCTCTGGTGCATCATTTATTCAATTGCTACTCCTTCTGGTGCATCGTTTATTCATTTCCTACTCCCTCAGGTGCATCGTTTATTCATTTCCTACCCCTTCTGCCACAACCACGCCCACATCAGCAGTCTGAGCCGTCCCCTCAACACAAGGTACCGCCAAGTGTGTTTTTGGTGCAGCGCTATTTAAGGAATACCCTGTATGTAATAATAAAAAAAAATTACAGGAATGAT
This sequence comes from Coenobita brevimanus, assembly GCF_032717465.1. Classification (NCBI taxonomy): domain Eukaryota; kingdom Metazoa; phylum Arthropoda; class Malacostraca; order Decapoda; family Coenobitidae; genus Coenobita; species Coenobita brevimanus. The sequence continues at coordinate 54,261,957 of NC_137053.1, forward strand.
GAAGGATGGAATTCCAACTTTTCAGCGTAAAACTCGAGTCTCTTAATGACGGCATCCGAAGTTTAATGAAGGGCTAAAGAGAGATATTCACTCTGGGAATTAGCTCTCATTTACTACCCTCGTCAACGCCAGGCCAACGACACCAGCTAAAATCTTTCTATTTACGTTCACATTAATCGATCTGCAACCATGTTTATCTGAAATCTATCTATCCACGTTCACATTTCTCTATTCTAAGTCATGTTTGTCTCTATCATCACATTTATCTGTCTTCACTCACATTTATTTATCTACGCTCATATTTATCTGGCTACGATAATATTTACCTGTCTACCCTTACACTTGTCTACCTACAAATGTATCTATCTGTACTTACGTTTATCTATCTGCGCTCATTTATCTATCTACAATAACATTTATCCATCTTAAATCACGTCTACATTCATATTTATTTATCTACAGTCAGGTCTGCACTCATTTATCTATCTATATTCGCATTTATCTATCTTCAATCACGTCTGCTCATTTATCTATCTACGATCGCATTCAACTATGCAGTCAGGTCTAGGCTCATATTTATCTATCTACATTCACAATTAACAATCTACAATCAAGTCTACTGTATACTCATATCTATCTACACTCACACTTTTCTACCTACACCCACATTTATCTATCTCCACCCACATTAATTATGAACCCCCTCATGGTCGGAACAGTTCTAGTATTCCGTTCCAGCAAAACGCCAGACGATTTTATCCAGCTGAGAGAGAGCGGAGGAACCTGAGAGTGATAATACCGCCACCATCAAGGGGTAACGAGAGAGATTCACGCGGATAATGGGCTCTCATTTACTCCCCCCGTCACTTGCAAATGAACGACACTGGTGGAAATCCAGCGACACTCATGTTTACTTGTATATAACCCTTCAAAGTTATCATTTATTGTTATTCTCCATCATTACTATTATTTCTCATTTATTACTAATCTATATTATTACTATCGTTACCCTCGTCACCGTCGGATGAAGGACACCAGCATAAATCCATCTACACTCACATTTGTTTATTTTTAACATTTTCAAACTTTCTATTATTACTGTTCTCTGTTATTACTATTATTATCCTCGTCACCGCCGGATGAAGGACACCAGCCTAAGTCCATCTAAGTCACATTTATTTATATTTTACACATGTCAGTCCTCAGTTATTACTATTCTCTGTTATTACTATCATTACCCTGGTTGCTGTCAGATGAAGGGCATGCTGTAAGTCCGTCAACACTTACATTTATTTGTAGTCATTATGGTAAACAGCAATATAGCCTCATATTACTGCGGCACATGTACACAAATAAAAATACCATAAATCTTTGTTATATAACGCGTTTTATCTACCCTTATGCTCTCTGTTGTATTATTTTTGTTTTTTCTTGAAAGGAACGGTTTGCGGGCTCCAGGCCTTTGGTTCCTTCTTCCTGGCATTAAAAAAAAGTTGCTTCTTTAGTAAATTTCAAAACGATTGTATAGAGAGGTTCCACTGATACCTACAAAGGCGATTGACCAAGTTCCACAGATTTACAAATACCGCTTGTGTGTAAACAGGATGATATTATGAGAAATGAACCTGACATACCTAATGTAATAAGAAATTGCTTCATTTACTCAAAATAATCTGAAGAGCTTAAATGAATTACCCAGGCCTATTTTCTTTCAGACACTCACCATTTCACGCTCGCTATCTAGGCACGGTTCTCTGTTTAGAGGGTATTTTTCGAAGTGTAAGGGATAGATACAACCTCTTAACCCAGTCACTGTTGTAGGGTGTAATTTCCTAAACTGAATAAAATCATCCAGAGGTAGCAAGAACAATCAGATGACATATATTTTCTTCCTGCTACTTCCAGGCTGTTAATTTTAGTTTAAGTTATGAAGGGGTTAATGCAAACTATTTTAAAACACCTCCAGTTTGAAATATCTCTCCCATAAAGAATACAATCGTCTGGTGGTGCTACTACTGTTACCGTACTACTACTATTACGTTGCTGGTACTACTACGATTACTACTACTGTTACTACTACTACTACTACTATTGCTACTCTGCTACAATAACAACAACAACAAAGCAACAACAACGGTAGCAGCAACAGCAGCAAGAAAAGCACAGCACTCCATCAACTCCCACCACTACCAACATACACCTACATTTCCTCATACTAACCTTATTATAGACATCCTCCCAGAAGTCTAGGGTGATGAGCTGGAAGGTGGTGAGCATGGACCACAGGAAGTTGTCGAAGTTGGTGTAGCCGAAGTTGGGATTATCTCCTACGTCAGGCAGGCAGGAGTAGCCCTTTGGACACACTCTGCAGGGGAAGAAAATAGAGTGAGTGAGTGAGGGTGAGACTGGGAGAATGAGGGAGAAGGGAAGAGAGAAGGAGATGTCACAGGTTGGGAAATAAGGGAGGGTGAGTGGAAAAAAGGTTGAGAGAGAGAGAGAGAGAGAGAGAGAGAGAGAGAGAGAGAGAGAGAGAGAGAGAGAGAGAGAGAGAGAGAGAGAGAGAGAGAGAGAGAGAGAGAGAGAGAGAGAGAGAGAGAGAGAGAGAGAGAGAGAGAGAGAGAGAGAGAGAGAGAGAGAGAGAGAGAGAGAGTATGTATCATTAGTATAGGGAGGCAGGGTGGAAGAGGGAGAGTGGGAGCAGTAAAATAAGTGGGTCTTGAGAGAAAGTGAATTTAGGAGGTAAGTTCGAAGACGGCATAGGGGATGATGGTGGTTTCCTGGATTACTGTTAAAATGGTACAAGTTGTGGTAGTAGTGGTGGTCGCAGTAGTAGCAGTGTTCGAGGTAATGGTAGTTGTGGTTATAGTAGTGGTCGCTGTATTATTCGTGGTGATAATAGTTAAGGTTATGTGGTGGTCGTGGTATTAGTCATGGTAGTAGCAATTGTAAGTATGGAAGAGACCGAGGTAATAGTTTTGGTGGTGGTGGTTCTAATAATGGTAGTGGTTATGGTATTTGTTGTTATTGTGGTAGTTGTTGTAGTTGAGGTAGTAGTTGCTGAGGTTACAGTAGTTGTCGAGGTACTTTTCATGGTAGTAGAGGTAAATGTCGTAGAAGTGGCAGTTGTGACAGTGATGTTAATTTGACGGGTGCTGTGACGATGGTGGTAGTTATGATTAAAAAAGTGGCAATTGCGTAGATTTGGCAATTCTGGTGGCGGCGGTTTGTGTGTGTGTGTGTGTGTGTGTGTGTGTGTGTGTGTGTGTGTGTGTGTGTGTGTGTGTGTGTGTGTGTGTGTGTGTGTGTGATATCGTTTCTAATGTCGACATAATTTAGGCTGCATCATTTAACGTACACGAATGTCTTAGGTGTAACAGACAAAATAAACAGCTTAGGAAGAGGTGTTATGAAAGCCACAAGAATACGTTCCATAGCCCGGTAAGGCATGAATGAGCTTATGTTATTGCACTACAAACATACAGTATAACATTCCCGGCTTGTGTACGTGTGTGTGTGTGTGTGTGTGTGTGTGTGTGTGTGTGTGTGTGTGTGTGTGTGTGTGTGTGTGTGTGTATAGAAAAAATAGATTAAAGTTGTTAAGATCACGCAAAAGCAGCATGTATATATTGCAACTCCTGCAACCCCCCCCCCTCCCACTCTCTCTGCACTATGCATTCCTCCATTCAGAGCTCCACACCAGTTCCCCCTTCCTCTCCTCCTCCTTTTCTCTACCCTTCCCTCACCTCTCCGCTTCTCGCCTTCCCTCTTTCCTCAGCTCCTAACCTCTCTTCTCTCCCATCTCTTCTCCTCTATCATCCTCTTTCAATTTCAGTTCTTAACTATTCTCTTCTCATTTCTTACCTCATCCTTTTACTTTTCCTTAACCCACGTCTTCCCATCTTTCCCTTCCTCTCCTAACCTCTCCTCTTCCCTTTTTTCTCTCCCTTTTCCCTTCTCTCTTCGCCTCCCCACCTCTCCCTGTTCCCTTTCCTCTTCTCTTGTCAATTTCCCTCTTCCCCTTTTTTCTTCCCCTCCTTTCCACTTGCATTATCTATCCCCCTACTCTCCACCATCCTTCTCCCCTCTTCCCACTCCTCTCCACATCCAATCCCATGAAGCAAAACACTTTTTCTTTAACAGAGTTGTAAATATCTGGAACCGTGAACAGTATCTCAATTGAGACATTCAAAAACAAAATAGACAAGTATTTACACGAAAATCCTCAGCCGACTCTTTTTCTGTCCGAATAACTTGCTTTTATAGCTATGTGTAAGTTCATTCCCCTATTGTCTACAAGACACCCCGTAAACAACGTACCCGTACAGTGTCGCGCCACGTCATTATACATTTTTCGATTTACTCAATGCAAATGAGGTAATATACAGTAAGCACAGATTAGGATCTGCACAGATAGCCTAAAGTTAACGGTCACTACTCTTACTTTCGACCTGTGATGGGCTGTGGATCACTGAGGGTCCCTGTTAGTCAAGTGACCACCATCGGGATTTTTTAAATGTATCAGGGGTCACTGCTTCAGCAGGAAACTTGTGTGCTTTTCCCACATGGGAGAGTTCCTTGTCTCAGTGGAGTGAACGGAGCTAGGGCCTGATTGACTGCTGCCTACCTTAAAAGCTCCAGGTAAGGCTGCCGCATCACCCCTAAATATCCACACTGTGCAGTGTGTAGTTTCCACGTTATGTCCACAGACTTCCCATTGACTCAATGTATCGGTTTATAATGTCATGCCGTAACTATCAGTTTATTTGATTACTTTCTATTTCAGGTTACTCAAACGGGTAGCTTATAGACAAAGTATTATAGAATGTGGCTTTTCCTTTCCAGTATTTCCTATGAAATTTCCATGTCGGTTTTTCCATGCTGCATGGTGGTTTTTCTCACTTTTTCCTGGAGGGTTTGGGAGTGGGGGGAGCCTTCTTGCTTTACTATCCTTATCCTTCAGCATGTAGAGTTAGATCTTGTAGTCATAGTTTTCTTTGTAACAAGCAGACTCGAAAGGACCATAAGGTCTGTTGCTGTTTGCTTTCCTATGTAATCCAATGTAATCCTCTTCCCTCATCCATCCCTCTCCCTTTCTTGCCTTCCTTTTCTTCCCCCACCCTCTCCTAACCCTTTCCTCCTTTCCTTTCCCACTCTTCCGTCCACCCTCTACCTCCATTCACCCACTAACATGTTCCCATCCCAAGTTACAAGCTCAGGATACGAAGCAAACAGTGACAAATTGGCAGGTTTTACATCTCCCGCCTAATCAGCGGGAAGGGGATGGCGTGCCGGACCTCCATCTTTCCACCTCACTACGACCTCCTCTGTCACTATCAAGGAGGAAGGGCTACTAATTTCCCACCCTCTGGATAATACACTCTTGCTTGTATGTTTGGTGACTGCTCTATTCGTCATTCCCAAGTGGTGAGTTAGGATGGGTATTTGGAATGCTTCTTTTCCTTCCCTCTCCTCTTTGTATTCCTCTTTTATCTATCGTGACTCATTTCCATGCACTTACTGTACTATTATTTTCGTTACATTCCCACATGCTTGCTGTCTCCATCGTGAATATCAATGTGGACAGGCGTTATTTATGATGAGTCTTTGGAATGCCGATCTCACAGCGACTGCACTGATTTGCATTTTTTCCTCATATGGTGGAGCCCACCAGCCACACACTACCTATAGAACTATCTTCAGGTGATCCAAGTCTGAGTGACAAACCTGTTATTATCTTGTAGCTCGGGAAACTACTAAGTAGGGTGCCGACCAGATAACCAATTAAACGCCAGACGGTCTATTGAGTAAAGGCTCTTCGACCGAATGTGGGCCACAGGGGTTTACTTCCAAGGAAAGGTAGGTTTATTTCTCATATTATGCCATCTAAGGGAAGTGACTGGTCACCTTCGACTTAACCCTCTAGAACCCCAGGTGAAACATATGGAACATAAATTTAAAGGGATCCTAAAATATACAAAAATAAAAAATCATCAAATTTTTACCATCAAGAACCCAAGGTTAATCCAGTGTAACATACTGACGCCATCTATGGAGCCAATGTTTCACTACAGCCTTGTGAGGGAGGCATTGTACCAGCTGATCCAGGAGGTGAAACACATCACCTTTGCTTTATCAACTTTTGGACATTACAGTGATTGTACCAGGTGAGCACTGATTGCAAACACTACTGCATCTGGAAGTTTAGATGTTAGAGAAAAGTTTGGTATAGCAGTACATTATAATAATCCAGATAATGATACATTTATGATGGTTTATATATGGGTGACAACAGAGTAACACTGGTCCATGGAGGATGATTCCATTTTCTATGCAGTCTCAGTCAGTGTGAAAAAGATGTCACTATGGGTCTTCAGTGGTCATTGACTCTTGGATGTTCTGGTGATGGGATACAATTATATTTTATTATTTTGAGGGCTCTTTGTGTGTGCCAAATATGTAACATTAGATATCAATGGTTGCTGACAATCATGTCTTATTCTGTGTGACAAATATGTAACAATGGGACTTGGCAGCTGTTGATATTTATGGGTTTCTTTTACATATTATAGACTTAGATATGTGCTTCCTGACAGTTTTGTAGGTAATAAACGTACCTTGCAAATTACTGAGCCAGTGTTACATTGGGGAAAATTATATTATTGTTCATGGTTTCATAGAAATATACAACAAAAGCTTTTATTTTAGCAGATAATGTCTTCCCGACCTAACAATGTAATGGACATCGTGGATGCCAATACAAGTGATGTAGATGTTGACAGCGGAAGTGATGACGAAGATGATACCATTCAAAGGTAGTTTCAGTGGTATAAAGCAGTATATGAAAGGTAAACCTCACAAATGGGGATTCAAAATTTGGGCTAGAACAGGAGTAAGTGGCATGTTGTATGACTTTGATGTGTATCAAGGCAGTGGAGGTAACAGCTCAAATACAAGTGGACTAGGAGTTGGTGCAGATGTTGTACTGAAGCTCACTTCCACATTACCTGATAACAAGAACTTCAAGGTGTATGCAGACAACTTTTTTACTGGTTTACCTCTCATTGAGGAACTTCAGAAACATGGCATCCATTACGTAGGAACAGCAAGATCGAACCGTGTCTACAACTGCACCCTTCAATCTGACAGTGACCTAAAGAAAGGTGGTAGAGGAACCTATGATTTCCGGGTTGAACAGAACCACAACTTTGTAGCAGTAAAGTGGCATGACACCCGAGCAGTGACACTAGTTTCTACTTTTACTGGGCCAGAACCAACCAGTGAAGTTCGTCGATGGGACAAGAAAGAGAAAAAACATGTTCAGGTTGATATACCTTTCACTGTCAAAGAATACAACTTCATGGGTGGAGTTGACTTGTTGGACTGCTTCCTTTCTAAGTACAGGTATCCTCTGAAGTCTCGAAGGTGGTATATGCCACTATTCTGGAACACTCTTACCATGGGACTCATCAATGCTTGGCTACTTTATCGACGCGACTGTGAATCACTTCGCCTTCCAAAGAAATCAATACTGAAGAGAAGAAGCTTCCAAGCACAGGTGGCATCTGCACTTGTTGAGGTAAATACAGCTCGAAAGCGTGGGAGGCCATCACTTGAAGAGGAGGAACCAGCATCTGCCACACCTCCCAGAAAAATCAGGAAAGGTCCTTGTGTGGATGTGCAGAAAGACATGTATGCTCATTGGCCAGTCAAAGTTGCTAAAAGGGGCCGTTGTAAGGTTTGCCAAGTGAACAACACAGATACACTGTGCGAGAAATGTGATGTGAGGCTATGCTTCAACGAGAAGCGTAACTGCTTCAAACAGTTTCATGTTCAAGGAAATGTTTTGTATCAGAACAGTGTTAAGTAATCAAAAAAGTGAGTAAAATTGTTCGCCTATGACTGTCTCACCCATTTGTATCTGATTCGTTTACTTTGTAGCAGCAAACTGCTCTAACATGCAGATTTTGTTTCTTTGTTTTTTGGTTCCTACTGAAATACCAGTGTATGCCTTAGTAAAAGGAGATATTTGATATACAGCATATATATTGTTTAGAAAAGGCAGTTTATATCAACCCCATTTAGAGAAAGTAATTTTATTTTTACTTTGTATTGCTATTACAATCAAGATTGCAGTATTCTATGTAATATTTTACTCAACTTCAAATTGCTATATGAATAAGAAATGTAACTCATAATATCTCATTGCACATCCAATAAACCCCAATGTGACAGATTTGTAACATCTCATAATACTCATAATATAATTAGAAAATGATGATACAAGGTATTTGGTATTCTTACAGTGCCCAACAAACAAGTTAAGAGGGGTTATATATTTTTTTTCCACCTGGATGACACCTTGGGTTCTAGAGGGTTAAATCTGTCGGGACTGTAATAGGTAGCCTAGATTTTTTTTTTTTTGGTAAGAAAGAAGGAACCAAAGACCAGAAGCCTGCAAGAGGGCTTCTACGGTCCATATGAGGCAATGAAGGTTTGGACGAAGACTCAATCTCCTGTACATTCACTATTTTATTTACATCTTCATTACGAAGGTCATCTGGCGTCAGAGGTAATGATATTAAAAAGACGTCATCGTACTGAATGGCTTAATGGAGACTGTATATAATCCTCTCATCAAGAGGGTACTTTCGTAAGGTGAATACAACTGCCTAGCGCTGGCAAAAATAACATAGGAAAGGCATCATCGTTTTGAGGGATAAATTCATTCACTCCCCTACAAACACTCAAACTCAGTCTTAGGGCTACATATGACTCAGACACACTCCTTCACCTCATATGCTTCAGACTTGTTCCCCATTTTATTTTAAACTCATTCCCCAACCTACTATAATTCAATCTCATTCCCCATTTTAATTTAAACTCATTTCCCAATACATTCACGATTTGCATCATTCCCTTACCCATCATATTTAAAACTAATTCCAAATTTTAATGAAAGCCAATTCCTCTACCCATTATATTTCACTCATTCCTCATCTTAATTTCAACTCATTCCCTCATCCATTCACGGTTTCATCCACTTCCTTCACCCCCTCACTTCGCCTTCTGCCTCCCTTCGTGAATATCAGAGTGGATTTACGGCCAGTCATTCCTCACCAGTCATCATCCAGGGTGGAGGCCATCCGTCACGCTGTCCTCGTGTCTGCTCTCACACTGATTGCTCCACCCATTATTACCTTCTAGTAGCACGCCGTAAGTTGGGCTTTTTTTATTTCTGATTCTCTCTCTCTCTCTCTCTCTCTCTCTCTCTCTCTCTCTCTCTCTCTCTCAAGGGAAGGCGATGACAGCAGGGCGGGAAGTGAAATGGGCCACTCGCAACGCCACAACAAAGAGACGACCTACATTAGTGCTGAGGATAAGTGTGACAGCTCAAAAGTAAAAGAGTATTAACAAATCGTCGATAATATGAGCAGCGTACCGAGAAGTTGAAAGAACGTAGACAAATGCGAAATATGAACAGATCGTACCAAACTGTGATCAGAAAGCTGGGTAACATGAACAGAGGTCACGAAAATAAGCAGTGTAGAAAACTATGAACTAATCAAAGAGAAATATGAACAAACAGAAGGAAATTATGAATAATCCGTTTCGATACAAGAAGAGTGTGAAGCGAAATAGAGCAGAAAGTAACCGAGTTTTAAGAGTGTGTACCTAGGTAAACTCTTTCGCCTTTGTCTATCAACTTGTACCTTTCCTTCTTGCTGGAAGTTTGCTCTCATTCAGCCTGTCCCAAAGAAGGGTGACCATTCCCAGTCCTCTAACTATCGCCCAACTGCTTTAACATCCTGTATCTCAAAAGTTTTCAAGTCTATTCTTAACAATAAATAAATAAACAAAAATTAAGCATCTTTCCTATCACAACCCCCTTTCTGATCGTCAGTATGGGTTCGTCAGGGACGCTCCACTGGCGATCTTCTCACCTACCTTTCAGACTCCTGGTCATCCTCTTTCGAAACTTTGGCGAAAGCTTTGCCATTGCACTTGACATCTCAAAGGCTTTCGATCGAGTCTGGCATAAATCTTTAATTTCCAAACTGCCCTCTTATGGTTTCTATCCTTCTATCTGTGCCTTCATCTATAGCTTCCTTTCTGGTCGTTCTATAGCTGCTATTGTAGACGGCCACGTTCTTCTCCTAGATCTATCAGTAGTGGTGTTCCTCAGGGCTCTGTTCTATCACCAACTCTCTTCCTTTTATTCGTCAATGAACAAAGTTGTACATCTAACCCTATCAGTAGTGGTGTTCCTCAGGGCTCTGTTCTATTACCAACTCTCTTCCTTTTATTCATCAGTGAACAATACATCTAACCCTATCCACTCATACACTGATGATTCCACCCTTCACCTTTCCATTCACTCCCCGCGGCTTCCATCTTAGCAGTTACCTCAACAAACAAGGGATAAGGCTACGGCACACCTAATGTCTGACTTGGCTCGTATCTCTGACTGGGGTAAAAGTGATCTTGTTGTTTTTTACGCGTCAGAAACTCAGTTCTTACACCTATCAACCAGTCAAAATCTTCCACAGGAGTACCCACTAATGTTTAGTAATATCCAGCTCAATCCTGCATCATCCTTAAACATACCTGAGGTTTCATTCTCTCGGGATTTATCTTGGAAAGATAATATTACATCTCTTGTAAAATCTGCTTCCAAGAGATTACGTGTGCCAAGTCGACTCCGTACCTTCTTTACCCCTGCACAGTTGTTGACTTTATACACGGGTTTTATTCGCCCCTGTGTAGAGTACAACTCTCGTGTGGGGAGGTTGTCTTTAATGCATCTAAGACTCAGTTCTTACACCTTTCAACCCGACAAAATCTTCCACAGGTATACCCACTAATGTTTAATAATATTCAGCTTAATCCTACATCATCCTTGAACATGCTTGGGGTTTCATTTACTCGGGACTTATCTTGGAAAGATCATATTACATCTCTTGTAAAATCTGCTTCCAAGAGATTGGGTGTGCTAAGCCGACTCCGCTCTTTCTTTACCCCTGCGCAATTGTTGACTCTATACAGGGGTTTTATCCGCCCCTGTGTGGAGTACAACTCTCATGTGTGGGGAGGCTCCCCTCATACAGCTCTTCTCAATAGGGTGGAGTCAAAGGCTTTTCGTCTCATTAACTCTCCTCTTACTGACTCCCTTCAACCTCTGTCTCTTCGCCGCACTGTTGCATCTTTATCTCTTTTCTATCGCTACTTTAATGGTCACTGCTCCTCTGAACTGTCTGCTTGTATTCCTCCACCTCTACGACGGGCGCGTAGCACCCGTCTGGCAGCAGACTCTCATCCTTTTTCTGTCCAACTCTCTAATGCAAGAATTAACCGTTACTCCCAGTCTTTCATTTATGCAACAGGTCAACTCTGGAACTGTCTCCCTCTGTCTGTATTTCCTGCTGCCTATGATCTCCAGTCTTTCAAACGCAGTGTGTCCAGGCATCTCAAAATGATCAGATCTTGAATTTGGCTCTATATTGTATTTTGTTTTTCTCTTGGAGGGAACTGTTACTGCGGGCTCATGGCCTTTGGTTCCTTCTTCCTCGCATAAAAAAAAAAAAAAATACAGCTCTTCTCAACAAGATGGAGTCAAAGGCTTTTCGTCTCATTAACTCTCCTCCTCTTACTGGCTCCATTCATCCTTTGTCTCTTCGCCGCACTGTTGCATCTTTACCTCTTCTCTATCGCTACTTCAATGATAACTGCTCCTCGCAACTATCTGCTTGTACCCCTCCACGTCTACGACTGGCGCGTAGCACCCGTCTAGCAACATACTCTCATCCCTTTCCTGTCCAACTCTCTAATGTAAGAGTTAATCGTTACTCCCAGTCCTTCATTTATGCAACAGGTCAGCTCTGGAACTGTCTCCTCTGACTCTATTTCCTACTTCCTATGATCTCCAGTCTTTCAAAAGCACTGTGTTAAGGCATCTCAGAGGAACAGATCTTGAATCTCTGTGTTTTTTTTTTTTTATTGGAAGGAACGGTTGCGGGCTCCTGGCCTTTGGTTCTTTCTTCCTTGCATAAAAAATAAAGATTGTGAACTAAGTGTAGCCAACTATGAGCAGAGTGTAGTGAAGTAAAAGCAGCTAATAGCAAAATATGAACAAATTTTAGGTAGTGAAATATGAACAGGTTACAGAAACAGGATAAAAAGATGGTAACAAAAGGTGAACTCATCATTGCTATACAAATACAGCGGGCTCGCACAGTGCGCGTCACCGCAGTGTGCGATTCGCCTTGTGCACGAGTGACCAAAAATCATAACCAATAACCCTTTAATGTGCGAGTTTACTGCACAGAATGCGAGGCAGAGGCAAGGAGTGGCTCAAAAATGCCATTTTCAACTAGTGCGCAACCACCCCTCACATAGCGCGTCACGTGTTGTCATGTTGATGCGCAGAAATTCCCGGGCAGAAGTGTCAGCATTGGACTTTGAAGGGTTTATGGCCGAAGTAAGTGACTTGGATGCTCCTGGGGCAGGTGATCAAGAGGAGTCTGTGGAGGGAAGTGTTGGTGCGGTGGGAGGTGCGGTGGGGAGTGCGGCACTGTAAGAGTTGCCGCGCCTCAGAATCCTTGTTATTTAAGGTTATCAGGCCTGTTGTCTACTGTTGTTAAGGTGACTACCCATATTTTTGTTATTGTAGCTGTAGCTTTAGTACAGTGTCTGAAACATATGACCTTTATTATGTCTCTAAGGGCCAAAAAATGTCCAGGTATGAGGGGGTACCGCCCATATGTAATTATTCCCATAAGATTATGTATTCCTAGTACGCGAATTCCCAGTGCGCGAGCTCGTGCACCGCCCAATCTCTCGCGCACTATGCGAGCCCACTGTAGTTCGAGAAAAAACACAGCTATATTGTTCGAAATTCAGAAAAAAATAAAAGCTTAGTAAAATATCATGTCACAAGAATTAAAATAAAATAAAATAAAAGAAGAGATTAGTGAAAAAGAAGAACAGGTGACTAAGAAATATGAAAAGAGGGCAACAGAGAAAGTTGGTAGAGAAAGGCAAAATATTGGTACCAAACAATGAACAGATGATACAAAAAGATGAAATGAAAGATGCAATAGCAGTTGATGTAAATATGGCAAAAAAAAAGAAGATGAAATAATGACAGGAAGCAAAGATAGCAGCAAAATATAGACACGGTGGTAGTAAAAGACAAATAATGGTAGTAAAAGCCAAAAAGATGGTAGATAAAGCTGAGATAATGGTACCACACACAAAGATGGTTCCAGAAGGCTAACAAACGGTATAAAAGACATGACGATTGAGACAGATGAATAGAAAACCTGGTTGTTAAGAAAAAAGGTAAAGAAGAAATATGTCAGGAAAATACGAAGAGATGGCGGTAAGAACATAAAGATGGTCCGGAAAAATTGAAGGGAGAGTAGCAATAAGTGACCATCTGGTAGGGGAGGAGGATATATAGAGGGTTATCAATAAAGACGCCTACCCTGTGCTTAGGGTATATGTGCCCCTAACCCTTTTTGGCATTATGTCTGTCTGTATTATTTAGTAGTCTGGATTCTTCCCCCTCCTTTCTTTCTCTCTCTCTCTCTCTCTCTCTCTCTCTCTCTCTCTCTTGTATATGGTGACGTTATTGGCATCGTCCATCTGTCTGTTTGTCTCCACTAGTCTTTTTGTTTTCCGATTCTCCTCCCATCCGCCTGTCTCCGTTTCCGTTTGACTTTCTGCTTTCTGTTTCTCCTCCTGTCTTTGTTTTCGTTTGTCTTTTTGTTTTCTATTTATCTTCCCCTCTGTCTCTGCCTTCGTTTGTCTGTCTGCCTTGTTTCTCCTTCTTTCTGTCTGTCTGTGTGTTTCTGTTACTGTCTCTGTCTGTCTCTCTGTCTCCCTGGCTCTCACAATACGTATGCTGGAGAGGTGCCAGAGTGAGACGGTATTGCTCAACTCCCTGGTGACATTATGGGCTATCTATTCCGAGTGACTACTTTTGTGTTTTCTGCCTGTTTGCCCCCCCCCCTCTGTCTGTCTGTTTCTGTCTCCTCCATCTCTCTCTCTCTCTTGCAGTACGTAACAATCAGTTCTATTCTAAGTGCTTCATGTATGCCAGTTTTCAATTCCCTGGCTTCCTCTCCTTCCCTTCCTTCATCTCTTTCTCTCTCTCTCTCTCTCTCTCTCTCTCTCTCTCTCTCTCAAATTAATTACTCGATTACCGAAGCCGAAACTCAGAACTCAGCGCGGAATTCCATGAAGCCCGCCCCTCTACGAATCCCGCACCAAAGTCAGGCAACTGTGCACAAGATCTTCCGAAGCGGGGCGGAAAATTGGAACCAGGAAGCGTATTTGTAAATTCTCTTTGGCTTAAGTTTTGTGTGAAAATAATTTTTACATTTTCATCTTTTAAAATTACCAATTAACACTGTATAATGATATTTATCCATCCATCCATCCATCATCCAATCCTACATTGCCCTTAGAGGAGCGTAGGAGACCGGGGCTAGGCAGTTGGTCTCGACATTTAAGATGAGAGTGACCAGCCTCACTCATCCCTGAGTGGCATTACATGAGCAATCAACCCCAACCATTCCTTGGACATAAACCTTCACCGGCTCAATCAGACTGGAGCGCAATAATTATAATAAAAACTCATACCAATTAATCTGGCCAGGCATGTATGGCAACACTGTTCCTGCCGAGATTCTGATTGGCTGGAGGTGTTTGTTCGATTTCGTTGTTGCTAAAGCTGATACTCTCTTTATTATCAGATATGATACTGAGTTTGTCGACAATACAATCGTCAAACGCAATAAGAAATCCGTTAATACTTATCAGCAATGAAATGTTCATAGGATGATAGAACTATGAGTCAACAAAGTATTATAACAGTCCAAGTCAAGGTCAGCATTCGAACAATTCCTTTAAATCTCCAACACTCCGTAATATAACAGAAAATTAAAGGAAACCTGCTTAGTCTAAGCGTTGGTATAACATTTAAATTTTAAGATCAGTCCGCACCCTTAAATCGTGCCACAACTCTGAATAATTAAAAATTCTAGTGAAAAGACGAGTTCTGCGGGGAGGGAGGTTTGAAAAAATCGCGAAAAATCAAAGTAGGCTAAAGGAAAACTATTTTATTATATATCCTCTATTATCACAGTACGGACTGATCTTAAAATTTAAATATGTTATACCAACGCTTAGATTAATCAGGTTTCCTTAATTTTCTGTTATATTACGGAGTGTTGAAGATTTAAAGGAACTGTTCGAATGCTGACCTTGACTTGGACTGTTATAATACTTTGTTGACTCATATCTCTATCTTCCTACGAAAATTTCATTGCTGATAAGTATATAACGGATATCTTATTGTTTTTTAAGATTGTATTGTCGAAAAGCTCAGTATCATATCTGATAATAAAATGAGTATCAGTTTTAGCAACAACGAAATCGAACAAACACCTCCAGCCAATCAGAATCTCGGCAGGAACAGTGCTGCCATACATGCCTGGTCAGATTAATTGGTATGAGGTGTACCCACTAAACCACTAGGTGCCAAAATTTGGTTATATGATTACCACCCAGCGGATACATGGTTTCCTTGTATACAGGAAACCATTTGGCTTGTCACTCAGTGTAGAGTCACCCACAGGCAGAAGGAAAAGGAAAGAATGAAGGAAAGAAAGACAGAAGAGGGAGTGTAAAGTCACTCGTAGGCAGAAGGACAAGGAAAGAATGAAGGATAGAAAGACAGAAGAGGATAGAAGGAAAGAAGGATGGAAGAGAGGAAAGGGCAGACACCCGAGAGCAGCAATACATCGAGTGAGTGGATGGTGAGCGCCCCCACCTATCATTTAATCATATTTAAGTGAGTAATAATGCGAAAGATATTGCAAAACGTACTGATTCCTGATAAGAATATACTGTTATGGGAGCTTGTTACAGAAAATAGCTTAGATTTTCTTTGTACAAAGGCTCTTGACAGTAAGTTCCTAAGTCCTATAGGTTTTCCTTTAAGCTATATACGATCGTCTTGCGGTAGTAATATTACTGGACCCAGGACAGTAAAATATTAACTCCTACGTACACTGCGGGTCATCTTCTCTAAGCCGGATAAAATCGTGTATAGCGAGAAGTATCCCCGACGCTGTATAAAATCGTCCAGCGGTAGTGAATAAAACCAGAAGAGAATAATAAGCTCTTAACTTTAAACTATGAAGCTTCTCCTCTAAGTTAAATGGTATAATATGGATGTATATTCTGTTCATTTTAACTAAGCGTAAAAGTGCTATCTTTACATCTTGAATGCTGAGCTATAACAACCGATTAACTGTAGAATATGGTGCTAGACCCGTTAAAAAAATATCGTGGAAAGGATATGGAGCCGTAATATTATATGTCCCGCCTTTGAGATTCGGGAAACAGGCTGCAACAGGATGAAAAACTCTGCCATCATAAAGTGAGTGAATCAAAGTAAGAATTTAACAGGGCTAAATAGAGCAGTAACATCTCAGCCCTTTCAGTAGGGGATCTCTTATTAACTGAATGATATTGCCTGGTTACCGCTCTGGCTACAATGGGAAGGTAGAGTCTTGCAGTGAACTTCATCTGGACTATTACTGTACATTTACGGTTATAGCAATGAAGAGGCTCAGCACTGCAGCAACGATGCCCAACGATACACAGCAACGCACCCAAACTCCCAAATTCCGCCAGGATAACACCAACACATGACATACTGGGCCACATTGTAAGGAGTATAGGAAGTTTCGTAAAATCTCTTCTTTAGCAGTTTATTTTGGATGTTACACTTCAGTATTTTCTCGTATGTTATTTATATGGTTTTAATATCGACACGGTTTGCAGTGATGGTGTACAAGAGGCAACTGAGGTGCAATAGAAGGAATAAATTGTTTAGGGAGAACAGTTACGGAACTCTAAAGCCGTTCTCGTTGGCATCTGAGACTTCGTAACACTTGCACCAAAGCGATTTACTGTGGATATTACACCTTCATATTGGGTTCTATGTTGCTTGTACTATTATTATTATTATTATTATTATTATCGTTATGATGATGATGATTATTATTACTATTATTATTATAATTATTATTATTATCATTATTAATGTCGACATAATTTGCATCCCTACCATACAAGGGGATAACAAGGGGAGTGATAAAACAAATAGGGTGACCCATATATTGTATAACGCTCCTCTGCCACTGTGTACGTGGCTTGCTCATGTGTTGCGGGGATGGCTCAGGCAGTGTTATCAGTATTTACCACGCATCATTTATTAATTTCCTGCTCCCACTGCTACGACCAAGCCCAAACCAGCTGACTGAGCCGTTCCCGCAACACACAAGATACTGCCACGTGAGTTGTTAGTACATAGTTGAGAAAGAGGTGTTACGGAGCCTACTGAGCCAACAAGAATACGACCAGTAGCATCACGACTCCAACGCCACAGCGCCATCACATACCATAGCATCACGACTCCACTACCATTGCATCATCACACAACATGGCATCACGGCCCCACCACCCATAACGCTATCACACAACAGAACTCACGGCTCCAACACCTGAGTGCCATCAGATAACAGCATCACGACCAACCACCATGGTACCACCACACTACATAGCGCCACGGCTCCATCACCATCATATTACAGCATCAGGACTCCACCACCACAGCGCCATCACATAACTCAGCACCACGGTTCCACCACTATCACATAACATAGCATCGCGGCTCCAGCACCACAGGGCTGTCTATCACATAACAGCATCAAGGCTCTTCTACCACAGCGCCATCACTTAACGTAAAATCACGCCTCCACCATTGCGCCATCACGTAACATAGCATCATGGCTGCACCACCATACAGCGCCATCACATAACACAGCTTCATGGCTGCACCACCATATTATAGCACCATCACATAACAACATCACAGCTGCACCACCACTGCGTCATCACATAACATAGCACACGGTTTCTGACTGCCCAAAGTTCTATATCTGAGTAAGGCTTTGACTAAAGTGCTTGGGGCACAAGTTATAGCGCTTTTACTCTAACCTGTCGCAGAACCCCAACTCCTTTCAGTTCGGTTGATGGCCACGTGTAGTCAGACTGTAGAGCTGATCTGGCTAGTATTCATGGAGACTCATTCCTTCCTACCTAATAATTTCATGCAGTTATGGCACAGTATTCGCCCTGGAAGAGTGGCTCACTTCCGTCAGATAAAACAAAACCGAGTAGAGTGTATTGATTTTACTTCCCCTCACGCAACAGTCAGTTCTGTCTTACCACCTTCGCGGTGTAAGAGCCCAGGGCTAGGTTACTGTAGTAAGGATCATTAAATCTCTAACTGATGGGTATTTTCATCTACTTAATGCAAAAGAGCAGGAAGCAGATGTAATGCCTGGGAAACTGTCTCTTCCAAAGAAACCCGAACAAAGAATGCCAAAATCAAGATCCGTTCATTTCGTGATGCCTGGACACACTGCATTAAAAAGACCAAAGGCCATAGGCTGACCGAAAGGCAGACATAGGACAACAGTCCTAGAGCTGGCGTGTTGTGTATATGAACGACTGAGAGTAATGGTTAGAGATGGACAGCATAGATATGACAATGTGTCGCTAGAGCGGCTAGACGAATGCTGCGTGTCCGCTGTGATGAAAGACGAATGTAGACAGAGAGTTCAGAAAAGCAATCCCAGACGTGAATGAGTTATCAGCAAAAAAATTATATGTAGTAGGAGATGGAGGAACAACACCGGAATTGTCCAGAGTGAAAGCAAAAACTTGTACCTAAAGGTCACCTTTATTAAATAAACTCAGAGAAGATGCAGTCTGAACAGCACCGGAATCGAGCAGAATGTAGTTAGAAGCAAAAACCTATGTATATAATCCAGCTTTATTTTAGAGGAAGGCACAGCAGTAGAGCCATGTAAGTTGAAGACAAGAAGGAAAGAAGAGAGTTATATAACTGGAGGGGTTTTGGGTCCCAGAAGGAACTAGAAGAGCTTCTAATGGAAAGATAATTTTGTTTATAATTTCCCTCATACTAATCTGATTTAATACTCAATAGATATCTAACAACGAAAAGGTGCATCATGACAGATTTTAATCCTGTGTCTATATGATATTTCCCATGTGGACAAACATCACCTGGTGTTAACCTGCATAATATATTTCGGTGTCCCTATATAAAAGAAAAGGTCAAGCTTAAGTGAATGGTCTTCACCCCTGGTAGCATAACATGGTTGAAAAACCTCTTGACCTCTCTTGGGGATCAGAATTTGTGCTTAGTGCTGGCCAGCCATGGTTACCAGTGACCCTCTAATACTATTCCTGGCTGAAAGTAAGTCTCAGGTAGGATATAACATCAAGTCCTGCTTTGGATAGTTCGGAGCTTTTCTAGACGGCAAGAGTAACAGCGTCATGGCAAACCGTTCCTTGTGAGGTGTCATCAGAGTTTCGAAGCACCATCTAACAATGGACTACATACCTTAGCTTGGCACTAAACCCTGGCTATGAACTGCCTCCAGTTGTGGTAAGAGTAGGCTATAGGGTGGGCGGAAGCTATGGATCTTGACTGTAAATGACCTTGACCCCTTAGACCAATAGGTGTCTTGCTTTCGGCATTGCATAAATCTTGGCGGACAATGAACGCTAGAGGTATGGTTCGTGTTCTTTCTAAATAGTTCATCTCTTTGTGGTTCTGGATTTAATGTTCTGTGTTGTCGAGGATAGGTTCCTGGAAGAAATTGGAGCTAAAGGCACAGACAATGACGGAACAGCTAATTAAAGGTGTTCCATTATACTTTGGTTGACTTACGTTAATGACAAGAAATGAGCTCAAGCAAAAGAAGTTGCGTGTATCGCCAGAGTTACTGAGACACATTAAAGTAGGAAATCCAAAGTAAGACTTGCGATCGACTTTACAGTCGGTCTAAAGTCGGATTTGAAACAACTCCTGTAAAACTGATAAGCTAAAACCCAGCTTAAATCTCTCTTCCGTCGCAACGTGGCTCTCTAGGCCCAACCACCTTCAACTAGGCTTAAGAGCGAATTCAGTGTAGTAATAGTAGCTGTAGCCACAGGTTCATCCGGATGTGAACGCGATGGACTGCTGACGTTATCCCTCTCCTGCATCCCATCCTCTTCCTTTCAGGGGACAAGATGAGGTTGAGGGACGTTTGTATAACTAGACTGCTCCACCGGCCAGTTAAATCAATGCCATCATATGAGAGCGTCCCTCTCCTGCACCTGCATTCAGGAGCATTGATAAGATATGAGTTTATCTGGTAGATTCACGCTTAGAATGAAGAGTTGCAAATCTCATTACACTTCTATGGTAACAAAAAGCAGATGCACAAGATTGTTTAGTAAATACTTGTAGTCTATCCATTATGTCTGGCTGATTGTTGGCTAAATGTGCGTTGTGTTTGCCGTTGAGTTTTACAGTAGAACAGAATGCTGGCTTGAAGTCTACAATATATTACATACCAATGAGTTAACGTTGCCAGGCAATCTGATCGCGTTACATACCGATGCAGTAATGTTACTTGTCAGTTTGATAACCATACCTACCAAGCAACTTACGTTACCCTCCAGTCTGATAACGTTACCTGCCAGCCTGATAGCGCTACTTGACAATAAGATAATGACGTAACCTAATATTCTATACGACGTTATCAAAGCCACACATCGCTGACTGGAAGAAAAGGTGGGATAAAACGGGGGGGAGGAGGAAGGACAAAGTCAGAGTACAGTAGCAAACGAAAATTGTAATACGTAAGGTGAACATGGTAGGACAGGGAATAATATATAAAACTCGTCTGATGGTAGAAAGAATAAGATGTAAAATATGTCATCGTCGTGAAGGGGTAAATTTGCCTCCAGGTGTACATGTCAGAGGTTCATTACGGTAATTGGGGGACACGTAAATAAAAGGCCTATTGGAGTGTGAAGGATGGTGTATTCGTATGTGATGGAAATGATGACGGGAGAATATGGAAGAAGTGTGTAATAATAATAATAATAATAATAATAATAATAATAATAATAATAATAATATTGATAACAAGGCATACTACCGTGCTGAGATAGGTGAAATGACACATGTTAGCAATATCTGACCGGGAAAACTATGCCAGATCTACGAATAGGCTATGTTTATTTTGTTTATTACGACGACTGGAAGGGTTATAATTATAAAAAAAATCGTAATAATAACAATAATGGATATAATAAAAAACAGCCAAGGCATTCGCTCACGAATGCGTATCGCCCACTAAAAAACTAGATCAGCAATCTTTGCTCAAAATAAAATTATTGCAGTTTACATTGGCAAAATCAAATCATTACTGCCCACATGCTTGGATACAATTTGCCCGATTGATTTTAAGAATTTTTGGTAACACACACACACACACACACACACACACACACACACACACACACACACACACACACACACACACACACACACACAGAGGCGACTATATTATCCCCTCGCTAGGTGGGTGATCATAATGATACTAATACTGCTATGGATGCGTTTTAAAACTCTGCTGTGTTACATAGCCATGTTTCAGTTACTCGTATCGCCCGCCATCACTAAAAAACTAGGTCAGTAATATTTTCCAAAATAATATGGTTGCAATTTATCTCGCCAAAATCTACTGAATTCAAGCCACATATCCCGGGATACTGCTCACATTCTGCATAGAATTTGCCTATTTGATTTTGAGATATTTTGGTAACTGACAGACACACACACAGACGCAGGCAATTACATTATCGCCTCACTAGGAGGGATATAATAACAGTAAAGCAAATTTGCGAGCTGAGAAAGCTGCAATAATATACACCAGATAAATGCCAGGCATGGGAAACTATGCCAGATCTACGTGCCCAAGTTATTATTACGGTAATTTGCTGAAACGTAAACAAAAGGCTTACTCGTGAATCCAGGCGGGTTACCCAATTACACCATTAATTACTACACATTTGGTTTCTACGTGACCTACTCATACACCGCAGTACCCAGGTAAGTGATTAGTGTTGCTGGCCACGAAGCTGCCGTCCAGTTAACGCCAGAGTTCGAAATCTGGTGCAAGCAGCTGGCGTCACTGGACTTTGGCGTCCATCCACCTTTTGTAGGTTGGTAGGTATAATGAGCAGCTGCAGTAACACATGTGTAAGGTAACTGGGTAACCTAGATGATGCAGTGGCTATGTATCCCAGGATAGTTGGTGAATAACCTGCTACAGGTTCAAAGGCCTAATTACGGAGATGAGCACGCTGTTGACCGTCGAATGACGTCTGCACTCACCTTTACTCTTTTGCTTTTGTCTTGAAAATGTCCCATTAATTCATTTTCAGTCAGGAAACAATTACTTCTGCCTGACCAACTCTCAGTTTATACTTTCAGTTTTTCATTTCCCCTTTATGTCCCCAGCTTCTATAGTATACAACATATGTCTGATATCAGTTAATCCTGCTGCTCGAAATTTGCTTTTTTTCCTGTTTATCTTAAGTTTATCTGCTTTTTATAGTAAATATCTAATTGGGATCTAAACAACTTTTATCAACCCGTCTTTCATTTAGTAAATTTTCATTTCAGCTTTAACTGATATCATTTCATGCTCTTGCTTTTTCCAGCTCTTTTTCTTGTTCTCTTCTGTATGTCACTGTGTCTTAAACTATCTCTTACGTCAAACTAATGCCTCTCCATTTTTCTTTTTGTCGAACGTTTATACTCGTAATATCCTTTGCTTCGTAAAGTAGTCATATTCTTTACTTTCGTGCCATTTCCTTTGTCTTTCTCTGTATATGAATTCTACAGTATTTGTGTCCTATATTATTTCTATCTCTCCATACGCCTATTTTCTCCATACCTCTTTATCTGTATCTGCCTTCCACATTGTCTGTTTATGCCTTGATTTAATACTATTACTTCACTTTCTAGCTCGTCCAAGATTTTGGCCATATCTTGATACCCCGAAGGTTTCATGTTGATAGCTCAAGCCGTTCATGAAATATAATGGTGCTAAAGGTGGGCGATAAAAACTAGTTGACTTTTGGTAGTGACCTTGACCTTGACCCCGAATGCCCATTTTCGAACTCGGCCAAGATTTTGGCCATATCTTAATCCCCTGAAAGTTTCATGTTGATAGCTCAAGCCGTTCATGGGATATAATGGGAACATACACACACACACACACACACACACACACACACACAGAGGCAGGGAAAAACATTATTGCTCCACCTTCTAAAGGCGGGCGATAATTAGAAAGGATACTGAGGTGTAATGTGTGGAATAAATAGCTAAGGAAGAGGTGTTACGAAATCTCCGAAGCCACTTACCCTCTACGTCCAGGTCATACATGGGAATATGGCAACATGTGCAGATGGGCGGGTAGGGTAGGGGGGTGGAATGAAATGTGGCAACAGTGGAGGGGAATATGAGGAGCTCAGAGCGTGGCGATGGTGTGCTAGTTGCCTGCTAAACCATTGCTATACATGCAAAGTACGGTGGAGGGGAGGGGAGAGAGAAGGGTGGGGAGAAAGGGAGATAGGAGGGTATGAAACTGGGAGGAAGCGAGATAGGTGGGTATGAAATTGGGAGAAAGGGAGATAGGAGGGTATGAAATAGGGGGAAAGGGGGAGAAAATGAAAGGGAAGAGAGGGAAAAAGGAGAGTAGGGAACATTGAGGAAAAGAAGGGAGAGGGAAGTGGGGAATGGGTGGTAGACAAGAAGGGAGATCAGGGAAGGTGATGGGAATGGGAGGGTAGGTAAGAGAAGAAAAGGGAGAGAGAATGATAAAGGAGAGAAGGAGATGGAAGAGGATTAAAGGAGGAGGAGAGGGAGGGAAAATGATAAGGAAGATGGAGAAGGGAGGTAGAATAAGGAGACAGGAAGGTAAATATTAGACGAGAAGGAGAGAGGATGGAGGCGTGAGGGAGATGGGGGGAGAGAGAAGAGGGAGAAAAGGAAGAGGGTGATAAGTGAGATCGAGAAGGAAGGGGAAGAAGAAAAGTGGGAAATAGGAAGGTAGGAGAGACGGGAGACAGATAAAGGATAGAGGCTAGGAGGAGAAGGAGAGATGAATGTAGCGATGAGAGGGAACAGGAAGGTACGGGTGAAGGAGAGTGGAAAATGAGCGAAGAACAAAAGGACAGGAAGGTGAAGAAAAGAGACAAGGAAAGAGAAAGAAGGATGAGAGAGGCATAACCAGGTAAAAGAAAGATAAGATGGAAATGGGAAGGAAGGGGCGGGGAGAGGGGGAGAGGGTAAGGGAAGGGAGGAAAGGAAGACAGGAAGGTAAAGATGAGAAGAGATGGAGAGGAGTAGGAAGATGATGGCTGAAGGGTAAGGTGGATGGGGAGATGGGGAAAAACTTAAATAAGAAAAGGGAACTGGAAATGATGGGGTGATGATTGAATAGCGAGAAATAGAGTACAAAAATAGACAAAAGGAGAAAGATAGAGAATATGAGAATAGAAGGGTAGGGCGGGCAGACGGAGGAAGTACTGTAAGGTGAATATGGGAAAGATTTGGGGAGTTCGTTAATTAAGGATGAAGAGCGATGGAGAGAGATGGAATGGGAAGGGGGGAGGAGGGACGGCAGGGTATGAGAGACAACTAAAAGGAAGAGAAGGAGGACTGAGAGATAGGGTGGTTGATGAACGGTGCAATGAAAAGGGTTGAGGAAAAGGAAAGTGATAAGAAGAGAGACATAGCGTACAAAACTGGGTTAAAAGAGGATAGTGGAAAAAAAAAAAAAACTGCCGATCGGGGGTAGCAACAGTAGTAGTGGTTCCAACCCTGGCTCCCCTGAAACGTGAACCCGGTGGACAGAAAGATTAAACTGCATTTTCCTGCAGTCCACCATTCTTCTTTCGGGAGATAGAGAAGTTGTTGACTGAAGTTTGTATAACCTGGCAGTTGAGCCACATGGTTATATCGGTGCCCCCACATGAAAGAGTCTCTCTCCAGCACTCCAGTGGGAGCACATTGGCAATACAGAGAACAGGAGGCCTATTGGCATATAACAAGTTTTTCAGTTGGGGTAAACTAGTTACACCTACGTCGTATACTAACTGAGTGAGAATAGAATGAAAATGGGTGAACGAAAAAAGGAAGAAGGGTGAAAAGAAAGAGGGCATGAGAGATTAAGAATCTGGGTACGAATGAGAAAAAAATGAGAAA